>NW_027328736.1:2286550-2886550 GCF_048564905.1 Vicugna pacos | reverse complement strand
ACAGAATATAGAATATAGACAAAGAAATGGGGAACATAGAATACAGAATATAGAATGAAGAACACAAAATATAGAATATAGAATAGAGAATATAGAACAAAGAATTGAGAAATGGAATGCAGAACAGAGAATTTAGAATATAGAATACAGAATACTGAAAAAAAATTTTAAAATATAGAATGTAGAAGAAAGAATATAGAATATAGAAGAGGGAATGCAGAATATAGTATGTAGAATATAGAATGAAGAACATAAATATAGAATAGAGAATAGTGAATATAGAACCCAGAAATTAGAACACGGAATGCAGAACACAGAATTTAGAATATAGAATACATAATACTTAATATAAAATTTAGAATATAGCATGTAGAACACAGAGTATAGAATATATAATACGGAATACTGAATATAGAATTTAGAATATAGAATGTAGAACACAGAATATAGAATATAGAATACGGAAAGCAGAATATTGAATACAGAATATAGAATGTATAACCGAGAATATATAACATAGAATAGAGTATATGGAACACAAAATTTAGAACATGGAATGCAGAACCCAGAATGTAGAATATAGAATACAGAATACTGAGTATAGAATTTAGAACATTGAATGCAGAACACAGAATTTAGAATAAAGTATGCAAAATTCAGTATGTAGAATATAGAATATAGAATGAATAACACAGAATATAGAATATAGACAAAGAAATGGGGAACATAGAATACAGAATATAGAATGAAGAACACAAAATATAGAATAGAGAATATAGAACACAGAATTGAGAAATGGAAAGCAGAACAGAGAATTTAGAATATAGAATACAGAATACTGAAAAAATATTTTAAAATATAGAATGTAGAACAAAGAATATAGAATATAGAATAGGGAATGCAGAATATAGTATGTAGAATATAGAATGAAGAACACAAATATAGAATACAGAATAGTGAATATAGAAACCAGAAATTAGAACACGGAATGCAGAACACAGAATTTAGAATGTAGAATACATAATACTTAATATAAAATTTAGAATATAGAATGTAGAACACAGAGTATAGAAAATAGAATACGAAATACTGAATATAGAATTTAGAATATAGAATGTAGAACAGAGAATATAGAATACGGAATGCAGAATATACAAAACAGTATATAGAATGCAGACCACAGAATATAGAATATAGAATACAGAATATAGAACACAAAATTTAGAACATGGAATGCAGAACACAGAATTTAGAATATAGAATACATAATACTGAATATAGAATTTCGATATAGATTGTAGAACACAGAATTTACATTATAGAATAAAGAATACAGAATATAAAATTTAGAATATAGAATATAGAACACAGAATATAGAATATAGAACCCAGAATTTAAAACACGGAAAGCAGAACACAGAATTTAGAATATAGAATACTGAATACTTATATAAAATTTACAATATAAAATGTTGAACCCAGAGTATAGAAGATAGAATACGGAATACTGAATATAGAATTTAGAATATAGAATGTAGAACACAGAATATAGAATATAGAATACGGAAAGCAGAATATAGAATACAGAATATAGAATGTATAACTGAGAATATAGAACATAGAATAGAGTATACGGAACACAAAATTTAGAACATGGACTGCAGAACACAGAATGTAGAATATAGAATACAGAATACTGAGTATAGAATTTAGAACTTTGAATGCAGAACACAGAATTTAGAATAAAGGATGCAAAATACTGTATGTAGAATATAGAATATAGAATGAATAACACAGAATATAGAATATAGACAAAGAAATGGGGAACATAGAATACAGAATATAGAATGAAGAACACAAAATATAGAATATAGAATAGAGAATATAGAACACAGAATTGAGAAATGGAATGCAGAACAGAGAATTTAGAATATAGAATACACAATACTAAAAAATATTTTAAAATATAGAATGTAGAACAAAGAATATAGAATATAGAATAGGGAATGCAGAATATAGTATGTAGAATATAGAATGAAGAACACAAATATAGAATACACAATAGTGAATATAGAACCCAGAAATTAGAACACGGAATGCAGAACACAGAATATAGAATATAGAGAATAGAATACTGAATATAGAATTTAGAATATAGAATGTAGAACACAGAATAGAGAATATAGAATACAGAAAATAGAACACAAAATTTTGAACATGGAATGGACAACACAGAACTTAGAATATAGAATACAGAATACTGAATATAGAACATGAATATACAATGTAGAACACAGAATTTAGAATATAGAATACAGTATACTTAATACAGAATTTAGAATATACTATGTAGAACACAGAATTAGAATATAGAATACGGAATGCAGAATATAGAATACAGAATATAGAACACAAAATTTAGAACATGGAATGCACAACACATAATTAAGAATATAGAATACAGAATACTGAATATAGAATTTAGAATATACAATGTAGAACACAGAATATAGTATACGGAATGCAGAATATACAATACAGAATATAGAATGCAGACCACAGAATATAGAATACGGAAAACAGAATACAGACACAAAATTTAGAACATTGAATGCAGAACATAGAATTTAGTATATAGAATTCAGAATAATGTATACAGAATTAAGAATATACATGAATAACACAGATTATAGAATTTAGATTACGGAATCGAGAATATAGGAGGTTGAATATAGAAGGAAGAACACAAAATATATAATATAGAATTCAGAATATAGAAACCAGAATTTAGAAATGGAATACAGAACAGAGAATTTAGAATATAGAATACAGAATACTGAAAAAAGATTTTAGAATATAGAATGTAGAACACAGAATATAGAATATAGAATAGGGAATGCAGAATATAGTATGTAGAATATAGAATGAAGAACACAAATATAGAATATATAATAGTGAATATTGAACCTAGAACTTAGAAAACGGATAGTAGAACACAGAATTTAGAATATAGAATACAGAATACTTAATATAAAATTTAGAATACAGAGTGTAGAACACAAAGTATAGAATATAGAATACGGAATACTGAATATAGAATTTAGAATATAGAATTTAGAACAGAAAATAGAATATAGAATACGGAATGCAGAATATAGAATACAGAATATAGAATGTAGAACACAGAATATAGAATATAGAATACAGTATATGGAATTCCAAATTTAGAACATAGATTGCAGAACACAGAATTTAGAATACAGAATACAGAATACTGAATAAAGAATTTAGAATATAGAATGTAGAATGTAGAACACAGAATTTAGAATACAGAAAACAAAATACTGAATATAGAATTTCTAATATAGATTGTAGAACACAGAATTTACAATATAGAATAAAGAATACTGAATATAAATTTTAGAATATAGTATGTAGAACACAGAATATAGAATAGAGAATAGAGAATATAGAACACAGAATTTAGAACACAGAAAGCAGAACACAGAATTTAGAATATAGAATACTGAATACATAATATAAAATTTACAATATAGAATGTTGAACACAGAGTATAGAATATAGAATACGGAATACTGAATATAGGATTTAGAATATAGAATGTAGAACACAGAATATAGAATATAGAATTCGGAAAGTTGAATATAGAATACAGAATATAGAATGTAGAACACAGAATATAGAACATAGAATAGAGTATATGGAAACCGAAATTTAGAATATGGAATGCAGAATAAAGAATTTAGAATATAGAATAACGAATACAAATATAGAATATGAATATACAATGTAGAACACAGAATTTAGAATATAGAATACAGAATACTGAATATACAATTTAGAATATACAATGTAGAACACAGAATATACAATATAGAATACGGAATGCAGAATAAAGAATACAGAATATAGAACACATAATTTTAAACATTGAATGCACAACACAGAATTTAGAATATAGAACACCGAATACTGAATATAGAACATGAATATACAATGTTGAACACAGAATTTAGAATATAGAATAAAGAATACTGAATATAGAATTTAGAATATAGATTGTAGAACACAGAATATAGAATATAGAATAGAGAATATAGAACCCAGAATTTAGAACATGGAGCGAAGTACAATGAATTTAGAATATACAATACAGAATACTGAATATAGAATTTAGAATATACAATGTAGAACAAGGAATATAGAATATAGAATACCGAATGCCGAATATAGAATACAGAAGATAGAATATAGAATACAGAATATACAATATGGAAAAGAGAATACAAAACCCAGAATTGAGAACAGGGAATGAAGAACACAGAATTTAGAATATAGAAAACAGAATAC
This sequence comes from Vicugna pacos, assembly GCF_048564905.1. Classification (NCBI taxonomy): domain Eukaryota; kingdom Metazoa; phylum Chordata; class Mammalia; order Artiodactyla; family Camelidae; genus Vicugna; species Vicugna pacos. The sequence goes on along the minus strand of NW_027328736.1, from coordinate 2,882,179 downwards.
TGAATGTAGAATTTCATATATAGAATGTTGAACACAGAATTTAGAATATAGAATAAAGAATACTGAATATTGAATTTAGAATGTAGAATGTAGAACACAGTATATAGAATATATATTAGAGAATATAGAACACAGAATTTAGCACATGGAATTCAGAACACAGAATTTAGAATATAGAATACAGATACTGAATATATAATTTTGAAAGTAGAATGTAGAACACAGAATATAGAATATAGACTACGAAATGCAGAATATAGAACATAGAGTATAGAATGATGAACACAAATTATAGAATATAGAATAGAGAAAATAGAACCCAAAATTAAGAACATGGAATGTAGAAAACACAATTTAGAATATAGAATACAGAATATTGAATTTCGAATTTAGAATATAGAATTTAGAACATAGAATATGGAATGTAGAATACGGAATGCAGAATATTGAATACAGAATATAGAACTTAGAACACAGTATAGAGAATACAGTTTAAAGAATATAGAAACCAGAATTTAGAACATGGAATGCAGAACACAGAATTTAGAATACAGATACAGATTACTGAATATAGAATTTAGAATATAGAATATAGAACACAGAGTATAGAATATAGAATAAGGAATACTGAATATAGAATATAGAATGTAGAACACAAAATATAGAATATAGAATATGGAATGCAGAATTTAGAATACAGAATATAGAATGTAGAAGACAGAATATAGAATATAGAATAGAGTATATGGAACGCAAAATTTAGAACATGGAATGCAGAACACACAATATAGAATATAGAATACACAATACTGAATATAGAATTTAGAATATACAATGTAGAACACAGAATATTGAATATAGAATAAAGAATATAGAACCCAAATTTTGAACATGGAATGCAGAAAAGAGAATTTATAATATAGAATACCGAATACATATATAGAATATGAATATACAATGTAGAACACAGAATTTAGAATATAGAATACAGAATACTGAATATAGAATTTAGAATATACAATGTAGAAAACAGAATATAGAATATAGAATACGGAATGCAGAATATAGAATACAGAAGATAGAATAAAGAACACAGAATATAGAATATGGAAAACAGTATACAAAACCCAGAATTGAGATCATGGAATGCAGAACAGAGAATTTAGAATATAGAAAACAGAATTCTGAATATAGAATTTCAAATATAGAATGTTGAACACAGAATTAAATATATAGAATAAAGAATACTGAATATTGAATTTAGAATATTGAATGTAGAGCACAGAATATAGAATATAGATTAGAGAATATAGAAACCAGAATTTAGCACATGGAATGCAGAACACAGAATTTAGAATATAGAATACAGAATACTGAATATAGAATTTAGAATATAGAATGTAGAACACAGAATATAGAATATAGACTACGGAATGCAGAATATAGGATATAGTATATAGAATGATGAAACAAATTATAGAATATATAATAGAGAATATATAACCCAGAATTTAGAACATGGAATGTAGAACACAGAATTTAGAATATAGAATACAGAATACTGAATTTCGAATTTAGAATATAGAATGTTGAACACAGAATATGGAATGTAGAATACGGAATGCAGAATATTGAATACAGAATATAGAATGTACAACACAGAATTTACAATATGGAAAAAAGAATATATAACCCAGAATTTAGAACATGGAATGCCGAACACAGAATTTAGAATATAGAATACAGAATACTGAATATAGAATTTAGAATATAGTTGTAGAAAACAGAATATAGAATATAGAGCATAGAATACTGAATATAGAATTTAGAATATAGAATGTAGAACACACAATATAGAATATAGAATACAGAATATAGAACACAAAATTTAGAACATGGAATGCACAACACAGAATTTAAAATATATAATACCGAATACTGAATATAGAATTTGAATATACAATGTAGAACACAGAATTTAGAATATACAATACAGAATACTTAATATAGGACTTAGAAAATAGAATGTAGAACACAGAATATAGAATATAGAATATGGAATGCAGAATATAGAATACAGTATATAGAATGTAGAACACAGAATATAGAATATAGAATAGAGTATATGGAATCCAAAATTTTGAACATGGAATGCAGAACACAGAATTTAGAATATAGAATACAGAATACTGAATATAGAATTTAGAATATAGAATGTAGAACACAGAATTTAGAATATACAATACAGAATACTTAATATAGGATTTAGAAAATAGAATGTAGAACACAGAATATAGAATATAGTATATGGAATGCAGAATATAGAATACAGTATATAGAATGTAGAACACAGAATACAGAATATATAATACAGTATATGGAACCCAAAATTTAGAACATAGAATGCAGAAAACAGAATTTAGAATATAGGATACAGAATACTGAATATTGAATTTAGAATATAGAATTTAGAACACAGAATATGGAATGTAGTATACGGAATGCAGAATATTGTATACAGAATATACAATGTAGAACACAGAAATTAGAATATGGAAAGCAGAATATGGAACACGGAATTTAGAACAGGAATGCAGAACACAGAATTTAGAATATAGAATACAGATTACTGAATATTGAATTTAGAATATAGAAAGTAGAACACAGAATTAAGTATATAAAATACAGAATACTGAATATAGAATTTAGAATATAGAATGTAGAACACAGAATATAGAATATAAAATACAGAATATGGAACACAAAATTTAGAACTTGGAATGCAGTACACAGAATTTAAAATATAGAACACCGAATACTGAATATAGAATATGAATACACAATGTAGAACACAGAGAATAGAATATAGAATACAGATTACTGAATATAGAATTTAGAATATACAATGAAGAACACAGAATTTATAATATAGAGTATAGAATACTGAAAAAAGAATTTAGAATATAGAATGTAGAACACAGAATATAGAATATAGAATACAGAATATAGAACACAAAATTTAGAACTTGGAATGCACAACACAGTATTTAGTATATAGAATACCGAATACTGAATATAGAATATGAATATACAATGTAGAAAACAGAATTTAGAATATAGAATACAGAACACTTAATATAGAATTTAGAATATACAAAGCAGAACACAGAATATAGAATATAGAATACGGAATGCAGAATATAGAATACAGAATATAGAACACAATATTTAGAACAAGGAATGCACAACACAGAGTTTAGAATATAGGATAAAGAATACTGAATATAGAATTAAGAATATAGAATGTAGAACACAGAATATAGAATATAGACTACGGAATGCAGAGTATAGAATTTAGAATATAGAATTATGAACACAAAATCGGCAATATAGAATAGAGAATATAGAACCCACAATTAAGAACATGGAATGTAGAAAACAGAATATATTATATAGAATACGGAATACTGAATATCGAATTTAGAATATAGAATGAAGAAAACAGAATATGGAATGTAGAATACAGAATGCAGAATATTGAATACAGTATATAGAATGTAGAACACAGAATTTATAATATAGAATATAGAATACTGAATATAGAATTTTCAATATAGAATGTAGAACACAGAATATAGAATATAGAATACAGAATATAGAACCCAAAATTTAGAACATGGAATGGACAACACAGAACTTAGAATATAGAATACAGAATACTGAATATAGAACATGAATATACAATGAAGAACACAGAATTTAGAATATAGAATACAGTATACTTAATATAGAATTTAGAATATACTATGTAGAACACAGAATGTAGAATATAGAATACGGAATGCAGAATATAGAATACAGAATATAGAACACAAAATTTAGAACATGGAATGCACAAAACATAATTAAGAATATAGAATACAGAATACTGAATATAGAATTTAGAATACAAAATGTAGAACACAGAATATAGTATACGGAATGCAGAATATACAATACAGAATATAGAATGCAGACCACAGAATATAGAATACGGAAAACAGAATACAGACTCAAAATTTAGAACATTGAATGCAGAACATAGAATTTAGTATATAGAATTCAGAATAATGTATATAGAATTAAGAATATACATGAATAACACAGAATATAGAATATAGATTACGGAATCGAGAATATAGGAGGTTGAATATAGAAGGAAGAACACAAAATATAGAATATAGAATTCAGAATATAGAAACCAGAATTTAGAAATGGAATACAGAACAGAGAATTTAGAATATAGAATACAGAATACTGAATAAAGATTTTAGAATATAGATGTAGAACACAGAATATAGAATATAGAATAGGGAATGCAGAATATAATATGTAGAATATAGAATGAAGAACACAAATATAGAATATATAATAGTGAATATTGAACCTACAACTTAGAAAACGGATAGTAGAACACAGAATTTAGAATATAGAATACAGAATACTTAATATAAAATTTAGAATACAGAATGTAGAACACAAAGTATAGAATATAGAATACGGAATACTGAATATAGAATTTAGAATATAGAATTTAGAACAGAAAATAGAATATAGAATACGGAATGCAGAATATAGAATACAGAATATAGAATGTAGAACACAGAATATAGAATATAGAATACAGTATATGGAATTCCAAATTTAGAACATGGAATGCAGAACACAGAATTTAGAATACAGAATACAGAATACTGAATAAAGAATTTAGAATATAGAATGTAGAATGTAGAACACAGAATTTAGAATATAGAAAACAAAATACTGAATATAGAATTTCTAATACAGATTGTAGAACACAGAATTTACAATATAGAATAAAGAATACTGAATATAAATTTTAGAATATAGTATGTAGAACACAGAATATAGAATAGAGAATAGAGAATATAGAACACAGAATTTAGAACACAGAAAGCAGAACACAGAATTTAGAATATAGAATACTGAATACTTAATATAAAATTTACAATATAGAATGTTGAACACAGAGTATAGAATATAGAATACGGAATACTGAATATAGGATTTAGAATATAGAATGTAGAACACAGAATATAGAATATAGAATTCGGAAAGTAGAATATAGAATACAGAATATAGAATGTAGAACACAGAATATAGAACATAGAATAGAGTATATGGAAACCGAAATTTAGAATATGGAATGCAGAATAAAGAATTTAGAATATAGAATAACGAATACAAATATAGAATATGAATATACAATGTAGAACACAGAATTTAGAATATAGAATACAGAATACTGAATATACAATTTAGAATATACAATGTAGAACACAGAATATACAATATAGAATACGGAATGCAGAATAAAGAATAAAGAGTATAGAACACATAATTTTAAACATTGAATGCACAACACAGAATTTAGAATATAGAACACCGAATACTGAATATAGAACATGAATATACAATGTTGAACACAGAATTTAGAATATAGAATAAAGAATACTGAATATAGAATTTAGAATATAGATTGTAGAACACAGAATATAGAATATAGAATAGAGAATATAGAACCCAGAATTTAGAACATGGAGCGAAGTACAATGAATTTAGAATATACAATACAGAATACTGAATATAGAATTTAGAATATACAATGTAGAACAAGGAATATAGAATATAGAATACCGAATGCCGAATATAGAATACAGAAGATAGAATATAGAATACAGAATATACAATATGGAAAAGAGAATACAAAACCCAGAATTGAGAACAGGGAATGAAGAACACAGAATTTAGAATATAGAAAACAGAATACTGAATGTAGAATTTCATATATAGAATGTTGAACACAGAATTTAGAATATAGAATAAAGAATACTGAATATTGAATTTAGAATGTAGAATGTAGAACACAGTATATAGAATATATATTAGAGAATATAGAACACAGAATTTAGCACATGGAATTCAGAACACAGAATTTAGAATATAGAATACAGATACTGAATATATAATTTTGAAAGTAGAATGTAGAACACAGAATATAGAATATAGACTACGAAATGCAGAATATAGAACATAGAGTATAGAATGATGAACACAAATTATAGAATATAGAATAGAGAAAATAGAACCCAAAATTAAGAACATGGAATGTAGAAAACACAATTTAGAATATAGAATACAGAATATTGAATTTCGAATTTAGAATATAGAATTTAGAACATAGAATATGGAATGTAGAATACGGAATGCAGAATATTGAAAACAGAATATAGAACTTAGAACACAGTATAGAGAATACAGTTTAAAGAATATAGAAACCAGAATTTAGAACATGGAATGCAGAACACAGAATTTAGAATATAGATACAGATTACTGAATATAGAAATTAGAATATAGAATATAGAACACAGAGTATAGAATATAGAATAAGGAATACTGAATATAGAATATAGAATGTAGAACACAAAATATAGAATATAGAATATGGAATGCAGAATTTAGAATACAGAATATAGAATGTAGAAGACAGAATATAGAATATAGAATAGAGTATATGGAACGCAAAATTTAGAACATGGAATGCAGAACACACAATATAGAATATAGAATACACAATACTGAATATAGAATTTAGAATATACAATGTAGAACACAGAATATTGAATATAGAATAAAGAATATAGAACCCAAATTTTGAACATGGAATGCAGAAAAGAGAATTTAGAATATAGAATACCGAATACATATATAGAATATGAATATACAATGTAGAACACAGAATTTAGAATATAGAATACAGAATACTGAATATAGAATTTAGAATATACAATGTAGAAAACAGAATATAGAATATAGAATACGGAATGCAGAATATAGAATACAGAAGATAGAATAAAGAACACAGAATATAGAATATGGAAAACAGTATACAAAACCCAGAATTGAGATCATGGAATGCAGAACAGAGAATTTAGAATATAGAAAACAGAATTCTGAATATAGAATTTCAAATATAGAATGTTGAACACAGAATTAAATATATAGAATAAAGAATACTGAATATTGAATTTAGAATATTGAATGTAGAGCACAGAATATAGAATATAGATTAGAGAATATAGAAACCAGAATTTAGCACATGGAATGCAGAACACAGAATTTAGAATATAGAATACAGAATACTGAATGTAGAATTTAGAATATAGAATGTAGAACACAGAATATAGAATATAGACTACGGAATGCAGAATATAGGATATAGTATATAGAATGATGAAACAAATTATAGAATATATAATAGAGAATATATAACCCAGAATTTAGAACATGGAATGTAGAACACAGAATTTAGAATATAGAATACAGAATACTGAATTTCGAATTTAGAATATAGAATGTTGAACACAGAATATGGAATGTAGAATACGGAATGCAGAATATTGAATACAGAATATAGAATGTACAACACAGAATTTACAATATGGAAAAAAGAATATATAACCCAGAATTTAGAACATGGAATGCCGAACACTGAATTTAGAATATAGAATACAGAATACTGAATATAGAATTTAGAATATAGTTGTAGAAAACAGAATATAGAATATAGAGCATAGAATACTGAATATAGAATTTAGAATATAGAAAGTAGAACACACAATATAGAATATAGAATACAGAATATAGAACACAAAATTTAGAACATGGAATGCACAACACAGAATTTAAAATATATAATACCGAATACTGAATATAGAATTTGAATATACAATGTAGAACACAGAATTTAGAATATACAATACAGAATACTTAATATAGGACTTAGAAAATAGAATGTAGAACACAGAATATAGAATATAGAATATGGAATGCAGAATATAGAATACAGTATATAGAATGTAGAACACAGAATATAGAATATAGAATAGAGTATATGGAATCCAAAATTTTGAACATGGAATGCAGAACACAGAATTTAGAATATAGAATACAGAATACTGAATATAGAATTTAGAATATAGAATGTAGAACACAGAATTTAGAATATACAATACAGAATACTTAATATAGGATTTAGAAAATAGAATGTAGAACACAGAATATAGAATATAGTATATGGAATGCAGAATATAGAATACAGTATATAGAATGTAGAACACAGAATACAGAATATATAATACAGTATATGGAACCCAAAATTTAGAACACAGAATGCAGAAAACAGAATTTAGAATATAGGATACAGAATACTGAATATTGAATTTAGAATATAGAATTTAGAACACAGAATATGGAATGTAGTATACGGAATGCAGAATATTGTATACAGAATATACAATGTAGAACACAGAAATTAGAATATGGAAAGCAGAATATGGAACACGGAATTTAGAACAGGAATGCAGAACACAGAATTTAGAATATAGAATACAGATTACTGAATATTGAATTTAGAATATAGAAAGTAGAACACAGAATTAAGTATATAAAATACAGAATACTGAATATAGAATTTAGAATATAGAATGTAGAACACAGAATATAGAATATAGAATACAGAATATAGAACACAAAATTTAGAACTTGGAATGCAGTACACAGAATTTAAAATATAGAACACCGAATACTGAATATAGAATATGAATACACAATGTAGAACACAGAGAATAGAATATAGAATACAGATTACTGAATATAGAATTTAGAATATACAATGAAGAACACAGAATTTATAATATAGAGTATAGAATACTGAAAAAAGAATTTAGAATATAGAATGTAGAACACAGAATATAGAATATAGAATACAGAATATAGAACACAAAATTTAGAACTTGGAATGCACAACACAGAATTTAGTATATAGAATACCGAATACTGAATATAGAATATGAATATACAATGTAGAAAACAGAATTTAGAATATAGAATACAGAACACTTAATATAGAATTTAGAATATACAAAGCAGAACACAGAATATAGAATATAGAATACGGAATGCAGAATATAGAATACAGAATATAGAACACAATATTTAGAACAAGGAATGCACAACACAGAGTTTAGAATATAGGATAAAGAATACTGAATATAGAATTAAGAATATAGAATGTAGAACACAGAATATAGAATATAGACTACGGAATGCAGAGTATAGAATTTAGAATATAGAATTATGAACACAAAATCGGCAATATAGAATAGAGAATATAGAACCCACAATTAAGAACATGGAATATAGAAAACAGAATATACTATATAGAATACGGAATACTGAATATCGAATTTAGAATATAGAATGAAGAAAATAGAATATGGAATGTAGAATACAGAATGCAGAATATTGAATACAGTATATAGAATGTAGAACACAGAATTTATAATATAGAATATAGAATACTGAATATAGAATTTTCAATATAGAAAGTAGAACACAGAATATAGAATATAGAATACAGAATATAGAACCCAAAATTTAGAACATGGAATGGACAACACAGAACTTAGAATATAGAATACAGAATACTGAATATAGAACATGAATATACAATGTAGAACACAGAATTTAGAATATAGAATACAGTATACTTAATAAAGAATTTAGAATATACTATGTAGAACACAGAATGTAGAATATACAATACGGAATGCAGAATATAGAATACAGAATATAGAACACAAAATTTAGAACATGGAATGCACAAAACATAATTAAGAATATAGAATACAGAATACTGAATATAGAATTTAGAATACAAAATAAAGAACACAGAATATAGTATACGGAATGCAGAATATACAATACAGAATATAGAATGCAGACCACAGAATATAGAATACGGAAAACAGAATACAGACTCAAAATTTAGAACATTGAATGCAGAACATAGAATTTAGAATATAGAATTCAGAATAATGTATATAGAATTAAGAATATACATGAATAACACAGAATATAGAATAAAGATTAGGGAATCGAGAATATAGGAGGTTGAATATAGAAGGAAGAACACAAAATATAGAATATAGAATTCAGAATATAGAAACCAGAATTTAGAAATGGAATACTGAACAGAGAATTTAGAATAGAGAATACAGAATACTGAATAAAGATTTTAGAATATAGATGTAGAACACAGAATATAGAATATAGAATAGGGAATGCAGAATATAGTATGTAGAATATAGAATGAAGAACACAAATATAGAATATATAATAGTGAATATTGAACCTAGAACTTAGAAAACGGATAGTAGAACACAGAATTTAGAATATAGAATACAGAATACTTAATATAAAATTTAGAATACAGAATGTAGAACACAAAGTATAGAATATAGAATACGGAATACTGAATATAGAATTTAGAATATAGAATTTAGAACAGAAAATAGAATATAGAATACGGAATGCAGAATATAGAATACAGAATATAGAATGTAGAACACAGAATATAGAATATAGAATACAGTATATGGAATTCCAAATTTAGAACATGGAATGCAGAACACAGAATTTAGAATATAGAATACAGAATACTGAATACAGAATTTAGCATATAGAATGTAGAATGTAGAACACAGAATTTAGAATATAGAAAACAAAATACTGAATATAGAATTTCGAATATAGATTGTAGAACACAGAATTTACAATATAGAATAAAGAATCCTGAATATAAATTTTAGAATATAGTATGTAGAACACAGAATATAGAATATAGAATAGAGAATATAGAACACAGAATTTAGAACACAGAAAGCAGAACACAGAATTTAGAATATAGAATACTGAATACTTAATAACAAATTTACAATATAGAATGTTGAACACAGAGTATAGAATATAGAATAAAGAATACTGAATATAGGATTTAGAATATAGAATGTAGAACACAGAATATAGAATATAGAATTCGGAAAGTAGAATATAGAATACAGAATATAGAATGTAGAACACAGGATATAGAACATAGGATAGAGTATATGGAAACCGAAATTTAGAACATGGAATGCAGAATAAAGAATTTAGAATATAGAATAACGAATACAAATATAGAATATGAATATACAATGTAGAACACAGAATTTAGAATATAGAATACAGAATACTGAATATACAATTTAGAATATACAATGTAGAACACAGAATATAGAATATAGAATACGGAATGCAGAATAAAGAATACAGAATATAGAACACATAATTTAAAACATTGAATGCACAACACAGAATTTAGAATATAGAATACCGAATACTGAAGATAGAACATGAATATACAATGTTGAACACAGAATTTAGAATATAGAATAAAGAATACTGAATATAGAATTTAGAATATAGATTGTAGAACACAGAATATAGAATATAGAATAGAGAATATAGAACCCAGAATTTAGAACATGGAGCGAAGTACAATGAATTTAGAATATGCAATACAGAATACTGAATATAGAATTTAGAATATACAATGTAGAACAAGGAAAATAGAATATAGAATACCGAATGCAGAATATAGAATACAGAAGATAGAATATAGAATACAGAATATACAATATGGAAAAGAGAATACAAAACCCAGAATTGAGAACAGGGAATGAAGAACACAGAATTTAGAATATAGAAAACAGAATACTGAATGTAAAATTTCATATATAGAATGTTGAACACAGAATTTAGAATATAGAATAAAGAATACTTAATATTGAATTTAGAATATAGAATGTAGAACACAGTATATAGAATATATAGTAGAGAATATAGAACACAGAATTTAGCACATGGAATTCAGAACACATAATTTAGAATATAGAATACAGATACTGAATATATAATTTTGAAAGTAGAATGTAGAAAACAGAATACAGAATATAGACTACGGAATGCAGAATATAGAACATAGAATATAGAATGATGAACAAAAATTATAGAATATAGAATAGAGAATATAGAACCCAAAATTAAGAACATGGAATTTAGAACACACAATTTAGAATATAGAATACAGAATATTGAATTTCGAATTTAGAATATAGAATGTAGAACATAGAATAAGGAATGTAGAATACGGAATGCAGAATATTGAATACAGAATATAGAACGTAGAACACAGTATAAAGAATAAAGTTTAAAGAATATAGAAACCGGAATTTAGAACATGGAATTCAGAACGCAGAATTTAGAATATAGAATACAGATTACTGAATATAGAATTTAGAATATAGAATATAGAACACAGAGTATAGACTATAGAATACGGAATACTGAATATAGAATATAGAATGTAGAACACAAAATATAGAATATAGAATATGGAATGCAGAATTTAGAATACAGAATATAGAATGTAGAAGACAGAATATAGAATATAGAATAGAGTATATGGAACGCAATATTTAGAACATGGAATGCAGAACACACAATATAGAATATAGAATACACAATACTGAATATAGAATTTAGAATATAGAATGTAGAACACAGAATATTGAATATAGAATAAAGAATATAGAACCCAAAATTTAGAACATGGAATGCAGAAAATAGAATTTAGAATATAGAATACCGAATACATATATAGAATATGAATATACAATTTAGAACACATAATTTAGAATATAGAATACAGAATACTGAATATAGAATTTAGAATATACAATGTAGAACACAGAATATAGAATATAGAATACGGAATGCAGAATATAGAATACAGAAGATAGAATAAAGAACACAGAATATAGAATATGGAAAACAGAATACAAAACCCAGAATTGAGAACATGGAATGCAGAACGGAGAATTTAGAATATAGAAAACAGAATTCTGAATATAGAATTTCAAATATAAAATGTTGAACACAGAATTAAATATATAGAATAAAGAATACTGAATATAGAATTTAGAATATAGAATGTAGAACACAGAATATAGAATATAGACTACAGAAAGCAGAATATAGAAAATAGAGTATAGAATGATGAACACAAATTATAGAATATAGAATAGAGAATATAAATCCCAGAATTAAGAACATGGAAAGTAGAACACAGAATTAAGAATATAGAATATAGAATACTGAATATAGAATTTAGAATATAGAATGTAGAACACAGATTATAGAATATAGAATAGAGAATATAGAACACAAAATTTAGAACATGGAATGCACAACACATAATTTAGAATATAGAATACGAAACCTGAATATAGAGTATGAATATACAATGTAGAAGACTGAATTTAGAATATAGAATACCGAATACTTATTATAGAATTTAGAATATACAATGTAAAACACAGAATATAGAATATAGAATACGGAATGCAGAATATAAAATACAGAATATAGAACACAATATTTAGAGCATGGAATGCACAACACAGAATTTAGAATATAGAATAAAGAATACTGAATATAGAATTTAGAATATAGAATGTAGAAGACAGAATATAGAATATACAATAGAGAATATAGAACCCAGAATATAGAACATGGAATGCAGAAAACAGAATTTAGAATATAGAATACAGTATACTGAATATAGGATTTAGAATATAGAAAGTAGAACAAAGAGTATAGAATATACAATACGGAATACTGAATAAAGAATTTCGAATATAGAATGTAGAACACAGAATATGGAATATAGAATATGGAATGCAGAATATAGAATACAGAATATAGAATTTAGAACAAAGAATATAGAATATAGAATAGAGTATATGGAACCCAAAATTTGTAACATGGAATACAGAACACAGAATTTAGAATATAGTATACAGAATACTGAATATAGAATTTAGAATATAGAATTTAGCACCCAGAATATGGAATGTCGAATACGGAATGCTGAATATTGTATACAGAATATACAATGTAGAACATATAATTTAGAATATGGAAAGCAGAATATAGAACACGGAATTTAGAACATGGAATGAAGAACACAGAATTTAGAATATAGAATACAGATTACTGAATATAGAATTTAGAATATAGAATGTAGAACACAGAAATTAGAATATAAAATATAAGATATAGAACACAAAATTTAGAACATGGAATGCAGCACTCAGAAATTAGAATATATAATACCGAATACTGAATATAGAATATGAATATACAATTTAGAACACAGAATTTAGAATATAGAAAACAGAATACTGAATATAGAATTTAGAATATACAATGTAGAACACAGAATATAGAATATAAAATACGGAATGCAGAATATAGAATACAGAATATAGAACACAAAATATAGAATATGGAATGCAGAACAGAGGATTTAGAATATAGAATACCGAATACAAATATAGAATAGGAATATACAATATAGAACACAGAATTTAAAATATAGAATACAGAATACTGAATATACAATTTAGAATATACAATGTAGAACAAGGATGTTGAATATAGAATACGGAATGCAGAATATAGAATAAGGAGTATAGAATGATGAACACAAATTATAGAATATAGAATAGAGAATATAGAACCCAGAATTAAGAACATGGAATGTAGAACACAGAATTTACTATATAGAATACAGAATACTTAATTTCGAATTTAGAATATTGAATGTAGAACACAGAATATGGAATGTAGAATACAGAATGCAGAATATTGAATACAGAATATAGAATGTAGAACACAATATAAAGAATAAAGATTAGAGAATATACAAACCAGAATTTAGAACATGGAATGCAGAACACAGAATTTAGAATATAGAATACAAAATACTTAATAAAGGATTTAGAACACAGAATATGGAATGTAGTATACGGAATTCAGAATATTGAATACAGAACATAGAATGTAGAACACAGAATTTAGAATATGGAAAAATGAATATATAACCCAGAATATTGAACATGGAATGCAGAACACAGAATTAACAATATAGTATACAGTTTACTGAATATAGAACTTAGAATATAGAATGTAGAACACAGAATTTAGAATATAGAGTATAGAATACTGAATATAGAATTTAGAATATTGAATGTAGAACACAGAATTTAGAATATAGAATAGAGTATATAGAACAAAATTTTAGAACATGGAATGCACAAAACAGAATTTAGAATATAGAATACCGAATACTGAAAATAGAATATGAATATCCAATGTAGAACACAGAATTTAGAATATAAAATACGAAATGCACAACATAGGATACAGAATATCGAACAGAAATTTAGAAAATGGAATGCACAACAAAGAGTTTAGTATATAGAATAAAGAATACTGAATATACAATTTAGAATATAGAACGTAGAACACAGCATATAGAATACAGAATAGGGTATATAGAACCCAGAATATAGAACATGCAATGCAGAATACAGAATTTAGAATATAGAATACAGATTACTGAATATAGAATTTACAATATAGAATTCAGAACACAGAATTTAGAATATAGAATACAGAATACTGAATATAGAATTTGGAATTTAGAATGTAGAACACAGAATATAGAATATATAACAGAGAATATAGAAAACAGAAATTAGAACACGGAATGCAGAACACAGAATTTAGAATATAGAATACAGAATACTTAATATAAAATTTACAATATAGAATGTTGAACACAGAGTATAGAAAATAGAATACGGAATACCGAATATAGATTTTAGAATATAGAATGTAGAAAACAGAATATAGAATATAGAATACGGGGTGCAGAATATAGAATACATAATATAGAATGTAGAACACAGAATATAGAACATAGAATAGAGTATATGGAACACAAAGTTTAGAACATGGAATGCAGAAAACAGAATGTAGAATATAGAATACAGAATACTGAATATAGAATTTAGTATATAGAATGGAGTACACAGAATTTAGAACATTGTATGCAGAATACTGAATATAGAATTTGGAACATTGAATGCAGAACACAGACTTTAGAATATAGAATGAAGAATACTGTATATAGAATATAGAATATAGAATGAAAACACAGAATATAGAATATAGACAAAATGGAGAATATAGAATATAGAATGAAGAACACAAAATATAGAATATAGAAGAGAGAATATAGGACCCAGAATTTAGAAATGGAATGCAGAACAGAGAATTTAGGATATAGAATACAGAATACTGAAAAAACTTTTAAATGTATAGAATGTAGTACAAAGAATATAGAATATAGAATAGGGAATGCAGAATATAGTATGTAGAATATAGAAGGAAGAACACAAATATAGAATAGAGAATAGAGAATATAGAACCCAGAAATTAGAACACGGAATGCAGAACACAGAATTTAGAATATAGAATACAGAATACTGAATTTCAAATTTAGAATATAGAATGTAGAACACAGAATATGGAATGTAGTCTAGAGAATATAGAATCCAGAATTTAGAACATGGAATGCAGAACACAGAATTTAGAATATAGAATACAGAATACTTTATATACAATTTAGAATATAAAATGTAGAACACAGAGTATAGAATGTAGACTACGGAATGCAGAATATAGGATATAGTATATAGAATGATGAACACAAATTATAGAATATAGAACAGAGAATACAGAACTCAGAAATAAAAACATGGAATGTAGAACAGAGAATTAAGAATATAGAATATAGAATACTGCATATAGAATTTAGAATATAGAATGTAGAACACAGAATATAAAATATAGAATACAGAATATAGAACACAAAATTTAGAACATGGAATGCACAACACAGAATTAAGAATATAGAATACGGAATACTGAATATAGAGTATAATTATACATTATACAAAACAGAATTTAGAATATAGAATACAGAATAATTAATATAGAATTTAGAATATACAATGTAGAACACAGAATATAGAATATAGAATACGGAATGCAGAATATAGAATACAGAATATAGAACACAAAATTAAAAGCATGGAATGTAGAACAGAGAATTTAGAATATAGAATAGAGAATATTGAATATAGAATTTAGAATATACATTGTAGAGCACACAATATGAAATATAGACTACGGAATGCAGAATATAGTATATAGAGTATAGAAGGATGAACACAAATTATAGAATATACAATAGAGAATATAGAACCCAGAATGAAGAACATGGAATGTAGAACAAAAAATTTAGAATATAGAATACAGAATACAGAATACAGAATTTAGAATATAGAATGTAGAACACAGAATATGGAATGTAGATTACGGAATGCAGAATATTGAATACAGAATATAGAATATAGAACACAGTATATAGAATATAGATTAGAGAATATAGAAACCAGAATTTAGAACATGGAATTCAGAACACAGAATTTAGAATATAGAATACAGAATAATTTATATAGAATTAAGAATATAAAATGTTGAACACAGAATATAGAGTTTAGACTACGAAATGCAGAATATAGGATATAGTATATAGAATGATAAACACAAATTATAGAATACAGAATAGAGAATAGAGAACCCAGAATTAAGAACATGGAATGTAGAACACAGAATTTAGAATATAGAATACAGAATACTGAATTTCGAATTTAGAATATAGAAAGTAGAACACAGAATTTAGTATATAGAATACAGAATACAGAATATAGAATTTAGAATATAGAATGTAGAACACAGAATATAGAATATAAAATACAGAATATAGAACACAAAATTTAGAACTTGGAATGCAGTACACAGAATTTAAACCCTAGAACACCGAATACTGAATATAGAATATGAATATACAATGTAGAACACAGAATATAGAATATAGAATACAGATGACTGAATATAGAATTTAGAATATAGAAAGTAGAACACAGAATTTAGAATAGAGAGTATAGAATACTGAATATAGAATTTAGAATTTAAAATGTAGAACACAGAATACAGAATATAGAATACAGAATATAGAATACAAAATTTAGAACATGGAATGCACAACACAGAATTTAGTACATAGAATACCGAATAGTGAATATAGAATATGAATATATAATGTAGAATACAGAATTTAGGATATAGAATACAGAACACTTAATATAGAATTTAGAATATACAATGTAGAACACAGAATATAGAATATAGACTACGGAATGCAGAATATATAATCTAGAATATAGAATGATGAACACAAAGTCTGGAATATAGAACAGAGAATATAGAAACCAGAATTAAGAACATGGAATGAAGAAAACAGAATTTATTATATAGAATACAGAATACTGAATATTGAATTTAGAATATAGAATGAAGAACACAGATTATGGAATGTAGAATACGGAATGCAGAATATTGGATAAAGAATATAGAATGTAGAACACAGAATTTGGAATATAGAGTATAGAATAATGAATATAGAATTTAGAATATAGAATGTAGAACACAGAATATAGAATATAGATTATGGAATGCAGAATATAGTATACAGAGTATAGAATGTAGAACACAGAATATAGAATATAGAATAGAGTAAATGGAACCCAAAATTTAGAACATGGAATGCAGAACACAGAATTTAGAATATAGAATACATAATACTGAATATAGAATTTAGAATATAGAATGTAGAACACAGAATATAGAATATAGAATACGGAATGCAGAATATAGAATAAGAATATGGAATTTAGAACACAGAATATAGAACATAGAATAGAGTATATGGAACACAAAATTTAGAACCTGCAATGCAGAACTCAGAATGTAGAATATATAATAAAGAATACTGAATATAGAATTTAGTATATAGAATGCAGAACACAGGATTTAGAATGTAGTATGCAGAATACTGAGTATAGAATATAGAATATTGAATGCAGAACACAGAATTTAGGATATAGGATGCAGAATACTGTATACAGAATTTAGAATATAGAATGCATAACACAGAATATAGAATATTGACAAAGAAATGGGGAATATAGGATATAGATTATAGAAAGAAGAACACAAAATATACAATATAGAATAGAGAATATAGAACCCAGAATTGAGAAATGGAATTCAGAACAGAGAATTTAGAATATAGAATACAGAATACTAAAAAAATATTTTAAAATGTAGAATGTAGAACAAAGAATATAGAATATAGAATAGGGAATGCAGAATATAGTATGTAGAATATAGAATGAAGAACAAAAACATAGAATATACAATAGGGGATATAGAACCCAAAATTAGAACACGGAATGCAGAACACAGAATTTAAAATATAGAACACACAATACTTAATATAAAATTTAGAATATAGAATGTAGAACACAGGGTATAGAATATAGAATACGGAATACTGAATATAGAATTTAGAATATAGAATGTAGAACACAGAATATAGAATACGGAATGCAGAATATACAATACAGAATATAGAATGCAGACCGCAGAATATAAAATATGGAAAAAAGAATACAGACTCAAAATTTAGAACATGGAATGCAGAGCACAGTATTTAGAAAATAGTATACAGAATACTCAATATAGAATTTAGAACATTGAATGCAGAACATAGAATTTAGAATATAGAATTCAGAATAATGTATATAGAATTCAGAATATAGAATGAATAACACAGAATATAGAATATAGATTACGGAATCGAGAATATAGGAGGTTGAATATAGAAGGAAGAACACAAAATATAGAATTCAGAATATAGAAACCAGAATTTAGAAATGGAATACAGAACAGAGAATTTAGAATATAGAATACAGAATACTGAATAAAGATTTTAGAATATAGAATGTAGAACACAGAATATAGAATATAGAATACAGAATACTGAATAAAGATTTTAGAATATAGAATGTAGAACACAGAATATAGAATATAGAATAGGGAATGCAGAATATAGTATGTAGAATATAGAATGAAGAACACAAATATAGAATACATAATAGTGAATAATGAAACCAGAACTTAGAAAACGGATAGCAGAACACAGAATTTAGAATATAGAATACTTAATATAAAATTTAGAATACAGAATGTAGAACACAAAGTATAGAATATAGAATACGGAATACTGAATATAGAATTTAGAATATAGAATTTAGAACAGAAAATAGAATATAGAATACGGAATGCAGAATATAGAATACAGAATATAGAATGTAGAACACACAATATAGAATATAGAATAGAGTAAATGGAATCCAAAATTTTGAACATGGAATGCAGAACACAGAATTTAGAATATAGAATACAGAATACTGAATATAGAATTTAGAATATAGAATGTAGAACACAGAATTTAGAATATACAATACAGAATACTTAATATAGGATTTAGAAAATAGAATGTAGAACACAGAATATAGAATATAGTATATGGAATGCAGAATATAGAATACAGTATATAGAATGTAGAACACAGAATACAGAATATATAATACAGTATATGGAACCCAAAATTTAGAACACAGAATGCAGAAAACAGAATTTAGAATATAGGATACAGAATACTGAATATTGAATTTAGAATATAGAATTTAGAACACAGAATATGGAATGTAGTATACGGAATGCAGAATATTGTATACAGAATATACAATGTAGAACACAGAAATTAGAATATGGAAAGCAGAATATGGAACACGGAATTTAGAACAGGAATGCAGAACACAGAATTTAGAATATAGAATACAGATTACTGAATATTGAATTTAGAATATAGAAAGTAGAACACAGAATTAAGTATATAAAATACAGAATACTGAATATAGAATTTAGAATATAGAATGTAGAACACAGAATATAGAATATAGAATACAGAATATAGAACACAAAATTTAGAACTTGGAATGCAGTACACAGAATTTAAAATATAGAACACCGAATACTGAATATAGAATATGAATACACAATGTAGAACACAGAGAATAGAATATAGAATACAGATTACTGAATATAGAATTTAGAATATACAATGAAGAACACAGAATTTATAATATAGAGTATAGAATACTGAAAAAAGAATTTAGAATATAGAATGTAGAACACAGAATATAGAATATAGAATACAGAATATAGAACACAAAATTTAGAACTTGGAATGCACAACACAGAATTTAGTATATAGAATACCGAATACTGAATATAGAATATGAATATACAATGTAGAAAACAGAATTTAGAATATAGAATACAGAACACTTAATATAGAATTTAGAATATACAAAGCAGAACACAGAATATAGAATATAGAATACGGAATGCAGAATATAGAATACAGAATATAGAACACAATATTTAGAACAAGGAATGCACAACACAGAGTTTAGAATATAGGATAAAGAATACTGAATATAGAATTAAGAATATAGAATGTAGAACACAGAATATAGAATATAGACTACGGAATGCAGAGTATAGAATTTAGAATATAGAATTATGAACACAAAATCGGCAATATAGAATAGAGAATATAGAACCCACAATTAAGAACATGGAATATAGAAAACAGAATATACTATATAGAATACGGAATACTGAATATCGAATTTAGAATATAGAATGAAGAAAATAGAATATGGAATGTAGAATACAGAATGCAGAATATTGAATACAGTATATAGAATGTAGAACACAGAATTTATAATATAGAATATAGAATACTGAATATAGAATTTTCAATATAGAAAGTAGAACACAGAATATAGAATATAGAATACAGAATATAGAACCCAAAATTTAGAACATGGAATGGACAACACAGAACTTAGAATATAGAATACAGAATACTGAATATAGAACATGAATATACAATGTAGAACACAGAATTTAGAATATAGAATACAGTATACTTAATATAGAATTTAGAATATACTATGTAGAACACAGAATGTAGAATATAGAATACGGAATGCAGAATATAGAATACAGAATATAGAACACAAAATTTAGAACATGGAATGCACAAAACATAATTAAGAATATAGAATACAGAATACTGAATATAGAATTTAGAATACAAAATAAAGAACACAGAATATAGTATACGGAATGCAGAATATACAATACAGAATATAGAATGCAGACCACAGAATATAGAATACGGAAAACAGAATACAGACTCAAAATTTAGAACATTGAATGCAGAACATAGAATTTAGAATATAGAATTCAGAATAATGTATATAGAATTAAGAATATACATGAATAACACAGAATATAGAATAAAGATTAGGGAATCGAGAATATAGGAGGTTGAATATAGAAGGAAGAACACAAAATATAGAATATAGAATTCAGAATATAGAAACCAGAATTTAGAAATGGAATACTGAACAGAGAATTTAGAATAGAGAATACAGAATACTGAATAAAGATTTTAGAATATAGATGTAGAACACAGAATATAGAATATAGAATAGGGAATGCAGAATATAGTATGTAGAATATAGAATGAAGAACACAAATATAGAATATATAATAGTGAATATTGAACCTAGAACTTAGAAAACGGATAGTAGAACACAGAATTTAGAATATAGAATACAGAATACTTAATATAAAATTTAGAATACAGAATGTAGAACACAAAGTATAGAATATAGAATACGGAATACTGAATATAGAATTTAGAATATAGAATTTAGAACAGAAAATAGAATATAGAATACGGAATGCAGAATATAGAATACAGAATATAGAATGTAGAACACAGAATATAGAATATAGAATACAGTATATGGAATTCCAAATTTAGAACATGGAATGCAGAACACAGAATTTAGAATATAGAATACAGAATACTGAATACAGAATTTAGCATATAGAATGTAGAATGTAGAACACAGAATTTAGAATATAGAAAACAAAATACTGAATATAGAATTTCGAATATAGATTGTAGAACACAGAATTTACAATATAGAATAAAGAATCCTGAATATAAATTTTAGAATATAGTATGTAGAACACAGAATATAGAATATAGAATAGAGAATATAGAACACAGAATTTAGAACACAGAAAGCAGAACACAGAATTTAGAATATAGAATACTGAATACTTAATAACAAATTTACAATATAGAATGTTGAACACAGAGTATAGAATATAGAATAAGGAATACTGAATATAGGATTTAGAATATAGAATGTAGAACACAGAATATAGAATATAGAATTCGGAAAGTAGAATATAGAATACAGAATATAGAATGTAGAACACAGGATATAGAACATAGGATAGAGTATATGGAAACCGAAATTTAGAACATGGAATGCAGAATAAAGAATTTAGAATATAGAATAACGAATACAAATATAGAATATGAATATACAATGTAGAACACAGAATTTAGAATATAGAATACAGAATACTGAATATACAATTTAGAATATACAATGTAGAACACAGAATATAGAATATAGAATACGGAATGCAGAATAAAGAATACAGAATATAGAACACATAATTTAAAACATTGAATGCACAACACAGAATTTAGAATATAGAATACCGAATACTGAAGATAGAACATGAATATACAATGTTGAACACAGAATTTAGAATATAGAATAAAGAATACTGAATATAGAATTTAGAATATAGATTGTAGAACACAGAATATAGAATATAGAATAGAGAATATAGAACCCAGAATTTAGAACATGGAGCGAAGTACAATGAATTTAGAATATGCAATACAGAATACTGAATATAGAATTTAGAATATACAATGTAGAACAAGGAAAATAGAATATAGAATACCGAATGCAGAATATAGAATACAGAAGATAGAATATAGAATACAGAATATACAATATGGAAAAGAGAATACAAAACCCAGAATTGAGAACAGGGAATGAAGAACACAGAATTTAGAATATAGAAAACAGAATACTGAATGTAAAATTTCATATATAGAATGTTGAACACAGAATTTAGAATATAGAATAAAGAATACTTAATATTGAATTTAGAATATAGAATGTAGAACACAGTATATAGAATATATAGTAGAGAATATAGAACACAGAATTTAGCACATGGAATTCAGAACACATAATTTAGAATATAGAATACAGATACTGAATATATAATTTTGAAAGTAGAATGTAGAAAACAGAATACAGAATATAGACTACGGAATGCAGAATATAGAACATAGAATATAGAATGATGAACAAAAATTATAGAATATAGAATAGAGAATATAGAACCCAAAATTAAGAACATGGAATTTAGAACACACAATTTAGAATATAGAATACAGAATATTGAATTTCGAATTTAGAATATAGAATGTAGAACATAGAATATGGAATGTAGAATACGGAATGCAGAATATTGAATACAGAATATAGAACGTAGAACACAGTATAAAGAATAAAGTTTAAAGAATATAGAAACCGGAATTTAGAACATGGAATTCAGAACGCAGAATTTAGAATATAGAATACAGATTACTGAATATAGAATTTAGAATATAGAATATAGAACACAGAGTATAGACTATAGAATACGGAATACTGAATATAGAATATAGAATGTAGAACACAAAATATAGAATATAGAATATGGAATGCAGAATTTAGAATACAGAATATAGAATGTAGAAGACAGAATATAGAATATAGAATAGAGTATATGGAACGCAATATTTAGAACATGGAATGCAGAACACACAATATAGAATATAGAATACACAATACTGAATATAGAATTTAGAATATAGAATGTAGAACACAGAATATTGAATATAGAATAAAGAATATAGAACCCAAAATTTAGAACATGGAATGCAGAAAATAGAATTTAGAATATAGAATACCGAATACATATATAGAATATGAATATACAATTTAGAACACATAATTTAGAATATAGAATACAGAATACTGAATATAGAATTTAGAATATACAATGTAGAACACAGAATATAGAATATAGAATACGGAATGCAGAATATAGAATACAGAAGATAGAATAAAGAACACAGAATATAGAATATGGAAAACAGAATACAAAACCCAGAATTGAGAACATGGAATGCAGAACGGAGAATTTAGAATATAGAAAACAGAATTCTGAATATAGAATTTCAAATATAAAATGTTGAACACAGAATTAAATATATAGAATAAAGAATACTGAATATAGAATTTAGAATATAGAATGTAGAACACAGAATATAGAATATAGACTACAGAAAGCAGAATATAGAAAATAGAGTATAGAATGATGAACACAAATTATAGAATATAGAATAGAGAATATAAATCCCAGAATTAAGAACATGGAAAGTAGAACACAGAATTAAGAATATAGAATATAGAATACTGAATATAGAATTTAGAATATAGAATGTAGAACACAGATTATAGAATATAGAATAGAGAATATAGAACACAAAATTTAGAACATGGAATGCACAACACATAATTTAGAATATAGAATACGAAACCTGAATATAGAGTATGAATATACAATGTAGAAGACTGAATTTAGAATATAGAATACCGAATACTTATTATAGAATTTAGAATATACAATGTAAAACACAGAATATAGAATATAGAATACGGAATGCAGAATATAAAATACAGAATATAGAACACAATATTTAGAGCATGGAATGCACAACACAGAATTTAGAATATAGAATAAAGAATACTGAATATAGAATTTAGAATATAGAATGTAGAAGACAGAATATAGAATATACAATAGAGAATATAGAACCCAGAATATAGAACATGGAATGCAGAAAACAGAATTTAGAATATAGAATACAGTATACTGAATATAGGATTTAGAATATAGAAAGTAGAACAAAGAGTATAGAATATACAATACGGAATACTGAATAAAGAATTTCGAATATAGAATGTAGAACACAGAATATGGAATATAGAATATGGAATGCAGAATATAGAATACAGAATATAGAATTTAGAACAAAGAATATAGAATATAGAATAGAGTATATGGAACCCAAAATTTGTAACATGGAATACAGAACACAGAATTTAGAATATAGTATACAGAATACTGAATATAGAATTTAGAATATAGAATTTAGCACCCAGAATATGGAATGTCGAATACGGAATGCTGAATATTGTATACAGAATATACAATGTAGAACATATAATTTAGAATATGGAAAGCAGAATATAGAACACGGAATTTAGAACATGGAATGAAGAACACAGAATTTAGAATATAGAATACAGATTACTGAATATAGAATTTAGAATATAGAATGTAGAACACAGAAATTAGAATATAAAATATAAGATATAGAACACAAAATTTAGAACATGGAATGCAGCACTCAGAAATTAGAATATATAATACCGAATACTGAATATAGAATATGAATATACAATTTAGAACACAGAATTTAGAATATAGAAAACAGAATACTGAATATAGAATTTAGAATATACAATGTAGAACACAGAATATAGAATATAAAATACGGAATGCAGAATATAGAATACAGAATATAGAACACAAAATATAGAATATGGAATGCAGAACAGAGGATTTAGAATATAGAATACCGAATACAAATATAGAATAGGAATATACAATATAGAACACAGAATTTAAAATATAGAATACAGAATACTGAATATACAATTTAGAATATACAATGTAGAACAAGGATGTTGAATATAGAATACGGAATGCAGAATATAGAATAAGGAGTATAGAATGATGAACACAAATTATAGAATATAGAATAGAGAATATAGAACCCAGAATTAAGAACATGGAATGTAGAACACAGAATTTACTATATAGAATACAGAATACTTAATTTCGAATTTAGAATATTGAATGTAGAACACAGAATATGGAATGTAGAATACAGAATGCAGAATATTGAATACAGAATATAGAATGTAGAACACAATATAAAGAATAAAGATTAGAGAATATACAAACCAGAATTTAGAACATGGAATGCAGAACACAGAATTTAGAATATAGAATACAAAATACTTAATAAAGGATTTAGAACACAGAATATGGAATGTAGTATACGGAATTCAGAATATTGAATACAGAACATAGAATGTAGAACACAGAATTTAGAATATGGAAAAATGAATATATAACCCAGAATATTGAACATGGAATGCAGAACACAGAATTAACAATATAGTATACAGTTTACTGAATATAGAACTTAGAATATAGAATGTAGAACACAGAATTTAGAATATAGAGTATAGAATACTGAATATAGAATTTAGAATATTGAATGTAGAACACAGAATTTAGAATATAGAATAGAGTATATAGAACAAAATTTTAGAACATGGAATGCACAAAACAGAATTTAGAATATAGAATACCGAATACTGAAAATAGAATATGAATATCCAATGTAGAACACAGAATTTAGAATATAAAATACGAAATGCACAACATAGGATACAGAATATCGAACAGAAATTTAGAAAATGGAATGCACAACAAAGAGTTTAGTATATAGAATAAAGAATACTGAATATACAATTTAGAATATAGAACGTAGAACACAGCATATAGAATACAGAATAGGGTATATAGAACCCAGAATATAGAACATGCAATGCAGAATACAGAATTTAGAATATAGAATACAGATTACTGAATATAGAATTTACAATATAGAATTCAGAACACAGAATTTAGAATATAGAATACAGAATACTGAATATAGAATTTGGAATTTAGAATGTAGAACACAGAATATAGAATATATAACAGAGAATATAGAAAACAGAAATTAGAACACGGAATGCAGAACACAGAATTTAGAATATAGAATACAGAATACTTAATATAAAATTTACAATATAGAATGTTGAACACAGAGTATAGAAAATAGAATACGGAATACCGAATATAGATTTTAGAATATAGAATGTAGAAAACAGAATATAGAATATAGAATACGGGGTGCAGAATATAGAATACATAATATAGAATGTAGAACACAGAATATAGAACATAGAATAGAGTATATGGAACACAAAGTTTAGAACATGGAATGCAGAAAACAGAATGTAGAATATAGAATACAGAATACTGAATATAGAATTTAGTATATAGAATGGAGTACACAGAATTTAGAACATTGTATGCAGAATACTGAATATAGAATTTGGAACATTGAATGCAGAACACAGACTTTAGAATATAGAATGAAGAATACTGTATATAGAATATAGAATATAGAATGAAAACACAGAATATAGAATATAGACAAAATGGAGAATATAGAATATAGAATGAAGAACACAAAATATAGAATATAGAAGAGAGAATATAGGACCCAGAATTTAGAAATGGAATGCAGAACAGAGAATTTAGGATATAGAATACAGAATACTGAAAAAACTTTTAAATGTATAGAATGTAGTACAAAGAATATAGAATATAGAATAGGGAATGCAGAATATAGTATGTAGAATATAGAAGGAAGAACACAAATATAGAATAGAGAATAGAGAATATAGAACCCAGAAATTAGAACACAGAATTTAGAATATAGAATACAGAATACTGAATTTCAAATTTAGAATATAGAATGTAGAACACAGAATATGGAATGTAGTCTAGAGAATATAGAATCCAGAATTTAGAACATGGAATGCAGAACACAGAATTTAGAATATAGAATACAGAATACTTTATATACAATTTAGAATATAAAATGTAGAACACAGAGTATAGAATGTAGACTACGGAATGCAGAATATAGGATATAGTATATAGAATGATGAACACAAATTATAGAATATAGAACAGAGAATACAGAACTCAGAAATAAAACCATGGAATGTAGAACAAAGAATTAAGAATATAGAATATAGAATACTGCATATAGAATTTAGAATATAGAATGTAGAACACAGAATATAAAATATAGAATACAGAATATAGAACACAAAATTTAGAACATGGAATGCACAACACAGAATTAAGAATATAGAATACGGAATACTGAATATAGAGTATAATTATACATTATACAAAACAGAATTTAGAATATAGAATACAGAATATTTAATATAGAATTTAGAATATACAATGTAGAACACAGAATATAGAATATAGAATACGGAATGCAGAATATAGAATACAGAATATAGAACACAAAATTAAGAGCATGGAATGTAGAACAGAGAATTTAGAATATAGAATAGAGAATATTGAATATAGAATTTAGAATATACATTGTAGAGCACACAATATGAAATATAGACTACGGAATGCAGAATATAGTATATAGAGTATAGAAGGATGAACACAAATTATAGAATATACAATAGAGAATATAGAACCCAGAATGAAGAACATGGAATGTAGAACAAAAAATTTAGAATATAGAATACAGAATACAGAATACAGAATTTAGAATATAGAATGTAGAACACAGAATATGGAATGTAGATTACGGAATGCAGAATATTGAATACAGAATATAGAATATAGAACACAGTATATAGAATATAGATTAGAGAATATAGAAACCAGAATTTAGAACATGGAATTCAGAACACAGAATTTAGAATATAGAATACAGAATAATTTATATAGAATTAAGAATATAAAATGTTGAACACAGAATATAGAGTTTAGACTACGAAATGCAGAATATAGGATATAGTATATAGAATGATAAACACAAATTATAGAATACAGAATAGAGAATAGAGAACCCAGAATTAAGAACATGGAATGTAGAACACAGAATTTAGAATATAGAATACAGAATACTGAATTTCGAATTTAGAATATAGAAAGTAGAACACAGAATTTAGTATATAGAATACAGAATACAGAATATAGAATTTAGAATATAGAATGTAGAACACAGAATATAGAATATAAAATACAGAATATAGAACACAAAATTTAGAACTTGGAATGCAGTACACAGAATTTAAACCCTAGAACACCGAATACTGAATATAGAATATGAATATACAATGTAGAACACAGAATATAGAATATAGAATACAGATGACTGAATATAGAATTTAGAATATAGAAAGTAGAACACAGAATTTAGAATAGAGAGTATAGAATACTGATTATAGAATTTAGAATTTAAAATGTAGAACACAGAATACAGAATATAGAATACAGAATATAGAATACAAAATTTAGAACATGGAATGCACAACACAGAATTTAGTACATAGAATACCGAATACTGAATATAGAATATGAATATATAATGTAGAATACAGAATTTAGGATATAGAATACAGAACACTTAATATAGAATTTAGAATATACAATGTAGAACACAGAATATAGAATATAGACTACGGAATGCAGAATATATAATCTAGAATATAGAATGATGAACACAAAGTCTGGAATATAGAACAGAGAATATAGAAACCAGAATTAAGAACATGGAATGAAGAAAACAGAATTTATTATATAGAATACAGAATACTGAATATTGAATTTAGAATATAGAATGAAGAACACAGATTATGGAATGTAGAATACGGAATGCAGAATATTGGATAAAGAATATAGAATGTAGAACACAGAATTTGGAATATAGAGTATAGAATAATGAATATAGAATTTAGAATATAGAATGTAGAACACAGAATATAGAATATAGATTATGGAATGCAGAATATAGTATACAGAGTATAGAATGTAGAACACAGAATATAGAATATAGAATAGAGTAAATGGAACCCAAAATTTAGAACATGGAATGCAGAACACAGAATTTAGAATATAGAATACATAATACTGAATATAGAATTTAGAATATAGAATGTAGAACACAGAATATAGAATATAGAATACGGAATGCAGAATATAGAATAAGAATATGGAATTTAGAACACAGAATATAGAACATAGAATAGAGTATATGGAACACAAAATTTAGAACCTGCAATGCAGAACTCAGAATGTAGAATATATAATAAAGAATACTGAATATAGAATTTAGTATATAGAATGCAGAACACAGGATTTAGAATGTAGTATGCAGAATACTGAGTATAGAATATAGAATATTGAATGCAGAACACAGAATTTAGGATATAGGATGCAGAATACTCTATACAGAATTTAGAATATAGAATGCATAACACAGAATATAGAATATTGACAAAGAAATGGGGAATATAGGATATAGATTATAGAAAGAAGAACACAAAATATACAATATAGAATAGAGAATATAGAACCCAGAATTGAGAAATGGAATTCAGAACAGAGAATTTAGAATATAGAATACAGAATACTAAAAAAATATTTTAAAATGTAGAATGTAGAACAAAGAATATAGAATATAGAATAGGGAATGCAGAATATAGTATGTAGAATATAGAATGAAGAACAAAAACATAGAATATACAATAGGGGATATAGAACCCAAAATTAGAACACGGAATGCAGAACACAGAATTTAAAATATAGAACACACAATACTTAATATAAAATTTAGAATATAGAATGTAGAACACAGGGTATAGAATATAGAATACGGAATACTGAATATAGAATTTAGAATATAGAATGTAGAACACAGAATATAGAATACGGAATGCAGAATATACAATACAGAATATAGAATGCAGACCGCAGAATATAAAATATGGAAAAAAGAATACAGACTCAAAATTTAGAACATGGAATGCAGAGCACAGTATTTAGAAAATAGTATACAGAATACTCAATATAGAATTTAGAACATTGAATGCAGAACATAGAATTTAGAATATAGAATTCAGAATAATGTATATAGAATTCAGAATATAGAATGAATAACACAGAATATAGAATATAGATTACGGAATCGAGAATATAGGAGGTTGAATATAGAAGGAAGAACACAAAATATAGAATTCAGAATATAGAAACCAGAATTTAGAAATGGAATACAGAACAGAGAATTTAGAATATAGAATACAGAATACTGAATAAAGATTTTAGAATATAGAATGTAGAACACAGAATATAGAATATAGAATACAGAATACTGAATAAAGATTTTAGAATATAGAATGTAGAACACAGAATATAGAATATAGAATAGGGAATGCAGAATATAGTATGTAGAATATAGAATGAAGAACACAAATATAGAATACATAATAGTGAATAATGAAACCAGAACTTAGAAAACGGATAGCAGAACACAGAATTTAGAATATAGAATACTTAATATAAAATTTAGAATACAGAATGTAGAACACAAAGTATAGAATATAGAATACGGAATACTGAATATAGAATTTAGAATATAGAATTTAGAACAGAAAATAGAATATAGAATACGGAATGCAGAATATAGAATACAGAATATAGAATGTAGAACACACAATATAGAATATAGAATAGAGTAAATGGAATCCAAAATTTTGAACATGGAATGCAGAACAGAGAATTAAGAATATAGAATACAGAATACTGAAAAAATATTTAAAAATATAGAATGTAGAACAAGAATATAGAATATAGAATAGGGAATGCAGAATATAGTATGTAGAATATAGAATGAAGAACACAAATATAGAATACAGAATAGTGAATATAGAACACAGAAATTAGAACACGGAATGCAGAACACAGAATTTAGAATATTGAATA
This sequence comes from Vicugna pacos, assembly GCF_048564905.1. Taxonomy (NCBI): domain Eukaryota; kingdom Metazoa; phylum Chordata; class Mammalia; order Artiodactyla; family Camelidae; genus Vicugna; species Vicugna pacos. The sequence goes on along the minus strand of NW_027328736.1, from coordinate 2,849,568 downwards.
CATAATACTTAATATAAAATTTAGAATATAGAATGTAGAACACAGAGAATAGAATATAGAATACGGAATACTGAATATAGAATTTAGAATATAGAATGTAGAACAGAGAATATAGAATACGGAATGCAGAATATACTAAACAGTATATAGAATGCAGACCACAGAATATAGAATATAGAATACAGAACATAGAACACAAAATTTAGAACATGGAATGCAGAACACAGAATTTAGAATATAGAATACATAATACTGAATATAGAATTTCGATATAGATTGTAGAACACAGAATTTACATTATAGAATAAAGAATACAGAATATAAAATTTAGAATATAGAATATAGAACACAGAATATAGAATATAGACCCCAGAATTTAAAACGCGGAAAGCAGAACACAGAATTTAGAATATAGAATACGGAATACTTATATAAAATTTACAATATAGAATGTTGAACACAGAGTATAGAATATAGAATACGGAATACTGAATACAGAATTTAGAATATTGAATGTAGAACACAGAATATAGAATATAGAATACGGAAAGCAGAATATAGAATACAGAATATAGAATGTATAACAGAGAATATAGAACATAGAATAGAGTATATGGAACACAAAATTTAGAACATGGAATGCAGAACACAGAATGTAGAATATAGAATACCGAATACTGAGTATAGAATTTAGAACATTGAATGCAGAACACAGAATTTAGAATAAAGGATGCAAAATACTATATGTAGAATATGGAATATAGAATGAATAACACAGAATATAGAATATAGACAAAGAAATGGGGAACATAGAATACAGAATATAGAATGAAGAACACAAAATATAGAATATAGAATAGAGAATATAGAACAAAGAATTGAGAAATGGAATGCAGAACAGAGAATTTAGAATATAGAATACAGAATAATGAAAAAATATTTTAAAATATAGAATGTAGAAGAAAGAATATAGAATATAGAAGAGGGAATGCAGAATATAGTATGTAGAATATAGAATGAAGAACATAAATATAGAATAGAGAATAGTGAATATAGAACCCAGAAATTAGAACACGGAATGCAGAACACAGAATTTAGAATATAGAATACATAATACTTAATATAAAATTTAGAATATAGAATGTAGAACACAGAGTATAGAATATATAATACGGAATACTGAATATAGAGTTTAGAATATAGAATGTAGAACACAGAATATAGAATATAGAATACGGAAAGCAGAATATAGAATACAGAATATAGAATGTATAACCGAGAATATAGAACATAGAATAGAGTATATGGAACACAAAATTTAGAACATGGAATGCAGAACACAGAATGTAGAATATAGAATACAGAATACTGAGTATAGAATTTAGAACATTGAATGCAGAACACAGAATTTAGAATAAAGTATGCAAAATTCAGTATGTAGAATATAGAATATAGAATGAATAACACAGAATATAGAATATAGACAAAGAAATGGGGAACATAGAATACAGAATATAGAATGAAGAACACAAAATATAGAATAGAAAATATAGAACACAGAATTGAGAAATGGAAAGCAGAACAGAGAATTTAGAATATAGAATACAGAATACTGAAAAAATATTTTAAAATATAGAATGTAGAACAAAGAATATAGAATATAGAATAGGGAATGCAGAATATAGTATGTAGAATATAGAATGAAGAACACAAATATAGAATACAGAATAGTGAATATAGAAACCAGAAATTAGAACACGGAATGCAGAACACAGAATTTAGAATGTAGAATACATAATACTTAATATAAAATTTAGAATATAGAATGTAGAACACAGAGTATAGAAAATAGAATACGAAATACTGAATATAGAATTTAGAATATAGAATGTAGAACAGAGAATATAGAATACGGAATGCAGAATATACAAAACAGTATATAGAATGCAGACCACAGAATATAGAATATAGAATACAGAATATAGAACACAAAATTTAGAACATGGAATGCAGAACACAGAATTTAGAATATAGAATACATAATACTGAATATAGAATTTCGATATAGATTGTAGAACACAGAATTTACATTATAGAATAAAGAATACAGAATATAAAATTTAGAATATAGAATATAGAACACAGAATATAGAATATAGAACCCAGAATTTAAAACACGGAAAGCAGAACACAGAATTTAGAATATAGAATACTGAATACTTATATAAAATTTACAATATAGAATGTTGAACACAGAGTATATAATATAGAATACGGAATACTGAATATAGAATTTTGAATATAGAATGTAGAACACAGAATATAGAATATAGAATACGGAAAGCAGAATATAGAATACAGAATATAGAATGTATAACCGAGAATATAGAACATAGAATAGAGTATACGGAACACAAAATTTAGAACATGGACTGCAGAACACAGAATGTAGAATATAGAATACAGAATACTGAGTATAGAATTTAGAACTTTGAATGCAGAACACAGAATTTAGAATAAAGGATGCAAAATACTGTATGTAGAATATAGAATATAGAATGAATAACACAGAATATAGAATATAGACAAAGAAATGGGGAACATAGAATACAGAATATAGAATGAAGAACACAAAGTATAGAATATAGAATAGAGAATATAGAACACAGAATTGAGAAATGGAATGCAGAACAGAGAAATTAGAATATAGAATACAGAATACTGAAAAAATATTTTAAAATATAGAATGTAGAACAAAGAATATAGAATATAGAATAGGGAATGCAGAATATAGTATGTAGAATATAGAATGAAGAACACAAATATAGAATACACAATAGTGAATATAGAACCCAGAAATTAGAACACGGAATGCAGAACACAGAATATAGAATATAGAGTATAGAATACTGAATATAGAATTTAGAATATAGAATGTAGAACACAGAATAGAGAATATAGAATACAGAAAATAGAACACAAAATTTAGAACATGGAATGGACAACACAGAACTTAGAATATAGAATACAGAATACTGAATATAGAACATGAATATACAATGTAGAACACAGAATTTAGAATATAGAATACAGTATACTTAATACAGAATTTAGAATATACTATGTAGAACACAGAATTAGAATATAGAATACGGAATGCAGAATATAGAATACAGAATATAGAACACAAAATTTAGAACATGGAATGCACAACACATAATTAAGAATATAGAATACAGAATACTGAATATAGAATTTAGAATATACAATGTAGAACACAGAATATAGTATACGGAATGCAGAATATACAATACAGAATATAGAATGCAGACCACAGAATATAGAATACGGAAAACTGAATACAGACTCAAAATTTAGAACATTGAATGCAGAACATAGAATTTAGTATATAGAATTCAGAATAATGTATACAGAATTAAGAAAATACATGAATAACACAGATTATAGAATTTAGATTACGGAATCGAGAATATAGGAGGTTGAATATAGAAGGAAGAACACAAAATATAGAATATAGAATTCAGAATATAGAAACCAGAATTTAGAAATGGAATACAGAACAGAGAATTTAGAATATAGAATACAGAATACTGAAAAAAGATTTTAGAATTTAGAATGTAGAACACAGAATATAGAATATAGAATAGGGAATGCAGAATATAGTATGTAGAATATAGAATGAAGAACACAAATATAGAATATATAATAGTGAATATTGAACCTAGAACTTAGAAAACGGATAGTAGAACACAGAATTTAGAATATAGAATACAGAATACTTAATATAAAATTTAGAATACAGAGTGTAGAACACAAAGTATAGAATATAGAATACGGAATACTGAATATAGAATTTAGAATATAGAATTTAGAACAGAAAATAGAATATAGAATACGGAATGCAGAATATAGAATACAGAATATAGAATGTAGAACACAGAATATAGAATATAGAATACAGTATATGGAATTACAAATTTAGAACATGGAATGCAGAACACAGTATTTAGAATACAGAATACAGAATACTGAATAAAGAATTTAGAATATAGAATGTAGAATGTAGAACACAGAATTTAGAATATAGAAAACAAAATACTGAATATAGAATTTCTAATATAGATTGTAGAACACAGAATTTACAATATAGAATAAAGAATACTGAATATAAATTTTAGAATATAGTATGTAGAACACAGAATATAGAATAGAGAATAGAGAATATAGAACCCAGAATTTAAAACGCGGAAAGCAGAACACAGAATTTAGAATATAGAATACGGAATACTTATATAAAATTTACAATATACAATGTTGAACACAGAGTATAGAATATAGAATACGGAATACTGAATATAGAATTTAGAATATAGAATGTAGAACACAGAATATAGAATATAGAATACGGAAAGCAGAATATAGAATACAGAATATAGAATGTATAACAGAGAATATAGAACATAGAATAGAGTATATGGAACACAAAATTTAGAACATGGAATGCAGAACACAGAATGTAGAATATAGAATACCGAATACTGAGTATAGAATTTAGAACATTGAATGCAGAACACAGAATTTAGAATAAAGGATGCAAAATACTGTATGTAGAATATAGAATATAGAATGAATAACACAGAATATAGAATATAGACAAAGAAATGGGGAACATAGAATACAGAATATAGAATGAAGAACACAAAATATAGAATAGAGAATAGAGAATATAGAACACAGAATTGAGAAATGGAATGCAGAACAGAGAATTTAGAATATAGAATACAGAATACTGAAAAAATATTTTAAAATATAGAATGTAGAACAAAGAATATAGAATATAGAATAGGGAATGCAGAATATAGTATGTAGAATATGGAATGAAGAACACAAATATAGAATACAGAATAGTGAATATAGAACCCAGAAATTAGAACACGGAATGCAGAACACAGAATTTAGAATATAGAATACATAATACTTAATATAAAATTTAGAATATAGAATGTAGAACACAGAGTATAGAATATAGAATATGGAATACTGAATATAGAATTTAGAATATAGAATGTAGAACAGAGAATATAGAATACGGAATGCAGAATATACAAAACAGAATATAGAATGCAGACCACAGAATATAGAATAGAGAATACAGAATATAGAACACAAAACTTAGAACATGGAATGCAGAACACAGAATTTAGAATATAGAATGTAGAACACAGTATATAGATTACGGAATGCAGAATATACAATACAGAATATAGAATGCAGAGCACGGAATATAGAATATGGAAAAAAGAATACAGAACTCAGAATTATAACATGGAATGCAAAACACAGAATTTAGTATATAGTATACAGAATACTCAATATAGAATTTACAACATTGAATGCAGGACATAGAATTTAGAATATAGAATTCAGGATAATTTATATTGAATTCAGAATATAGAATGAATAACACAGAATATAGAATATAGATTAAGGAATCGAGAATATAGGAGGATGAATATAGAATGAAGAACACAAAATAAAGAATATAGAATACAGAATATAGAAACCAGTATTTAGAAATGGAAAACGGAACAGAGAATTTAGAATATAGAATACAGAATACTGAAAAATATTTTAGAATATAGAATGAAGAACACAAATATAGAATATATAATAGTGAATATAGAACCCAGAATTTAGAACATGGAATGCAGAACACAGAATATAGAATATAGCATACAGAATATTGAATATAGAATTTAGAATAAAGAATGCAGAACAAAGAATTTAGAATATAGGATACCGAATGTAGAATATAGAATACAGAATATAGAATATAGAACACAAAATATAGAATCTGGAATACACAATACAGAACCCAAAATTTAGTACATGGAATGCAGAACACAGAATTCAGCGTATATATTACAGAATACAGAATATAAATTTTAGATTATAGAATGTAGAACACAGAATATGGAATGTAGAATACGGAATGCAGAATATTGAATACAGAATATAGAATTTAGAACACAGAATTTAGAATATGGAAAACAGAATATAGAACCCAGAATTTAGAACATGGAATGCAGAACACAGAATTTAGAATATAGAATACAGATTACTGAATATAGAATTTAGAATTTAGAATGTAGAAAACACAATTTAGAATATATAATAGCGAATACTGAATATAGAATTTAGAATATAGAATTTAGAACACAGAATATAGAATATAGGCTACGAAATGCAGAATATAGAATATAGAATGTAGAATAATGAGCACAAAATATACAATAGAAAATATAGAACCCAGAATATAGAACATGGAATGTAGAACAAATAATATAGAATATAGAATACAGAACACTTAATATCGAATTTAGAATATAGAATGTAAAACACAGAATATGGAATGTAGAATAAGGAATGCCTAATAATGAATACAGAATATAGAATGTAGAACACAGAATTTAGAATATGGAAAAAAAATATATAACCCAGAATTTAGAACATGGAATGTAGAACACAGAATTTAGAATATAGAATAGAGATTACTGAATATAGTATTTAGAATATAGAATGTAGAACACAGAATATAGAATATAGAATACAGAATATAGAACCCAAAATTTAGAACATGGAATGCACAACACAGAATTTAGGATATAGAATAAAGAATACTGAATATTGAATTTAGGATATAGTATGTAGAACACAGTATAAAAAATATAGATAAGAGAATATATAACGCAGAATTTTGAACATGGAATGCAGAACACAGAATTTAAAATATAGTATACAGAATACTGAATATAGAATTTAGAATATAGAATGTAGAACACATAATATATAATATAGAATATGGAAAGCAGAATATTGAATACAGAATATAGAATGTAGAACACAGAATATAGAATATAGACAACGGAATGCAGAATATAGAATATAGATTATAGAATGATGAACACAAAGTTTAGAATGTAGAATAGAGAATATAGAACACAGAATTGAGAACATGGAAGGTAGAACACAGAATTTAGAATATAGAATACAGAATACTGAATTTCGAATTTAGAATATAGAATGTAGAACACAGAATATGGAATGTAGAATACGGAATGCAGAATATTGAATACAGTATATAGAATGTACAACACAGAATTTAGAATATGGAAAAAAGAATATATAACCCAGAATTTAGAACATGGAATGCCGAACACAGAATTTAGAATATAGAATACAGAATACTGAATATAGAATTCAGAATATAGAATGTATAACACAGAATTTAGAATATATAATAAAAGAATACTGAATATAGAATTTAGAATATAGAATGTAGAACACAGAATATAGAATATAGAATAGAGAATATAGAACCCAGAATTTAGAACATGGAATGCAGAACAAAGAATATAGAATACAGAATACTTAATATCGAATTTAGAAAATAGAATGTAGAACACAGAATATGGAATGTAGAATACGGAATGCCTAATATTGAATAAAGAATATAGAATGTAGTACACAGAATTTAGAATATGTAAAACAGAATATAGAACGAAGAATTTAGAACATGGAATGCAGAACAAAGAATTTAGAATATAGAATGCAGATTACTGAATATAGAATTTAGAATATAGAATGCAGAACACAGAATTTAGAATATAGAATACAGAATACTGAATATAGAATTTAGAATATTCAATGTAGAACCCAGAATATAGAATATGGAAAACATATACGAAACCCAGAATTGAGAACATGGAATGAAGTACAGAGAATTTAGAATATAGAAAACAGAATATTGAATATACAATTTAGAATATAGAATGAAGAACACAGAATATGGAATGTAGAATACGGAATGGAGACTATTGAAAACAGAATATAGAATGTAGAACACAGAATTTAAAATATAGACTATAGAAAACTGAATATAGTAGTTAGAATATAGAATGTTGAACACAGAATTTAGAATATAGGATAAAGAATACTGAATATTGAATTAGGATATAGAATGTAGAACACAGTAATAGAATATAGATTACAGAATATAGAACCAAGAATTTGGAACATGGAATGCAGAAAACAGAATTTAGAAAATAGAATACAGAAAACTGAATATAGAATTTAGAATATAGAATGTAGAACACAGAATATAGTATCTAGAATACGGAATGCAGAATATAGAATATAGAGTATAGAATGATGTACACAAATTATAGAATATAGAATAGAGAATATAGAACCCAGAAATAAGAACATGGAATTTAGAACACAGAATGTAGTATATAGAATACATAATATAAAATTTCGAAATTAGAATTTAGAATGTAGAACACAGAATATGGAATGTAGAATACGGAATGCAGAATATTGAATACAGAATATAGAATGTAGAACACAGAATTTAGAATATGGAAAAAAGTATATAGAAACCAGAATTTAGAACATGGAATGCAGAACACAGAATTTAGAATATAGAATACAGATTACTGAATACAGAATTTATAATATAGAATGTAGAACACAGAATTTAGAATATAGAGTAGAGAATACTGAATATAGAAATTAGAATATAGAATGTAGAACACAGAATATAGAGTATAGAATAAAGAATATAGAACACAAAATTTAGAACATGGAATGGACAACACAGAACTTAGAATATAGAATACAGAATACTGAATATAGAATATGAATATGCAATGTAGAACACAGAATTTAGAATATAGAATAGAGAATACTGAATATAGAATTAAGAATATTCAATGTAGAACACAGAATATAGAATAAAGAATACGGAATGCGGAATATAGAATACAGAATATAGAATGTAGAACACAGAATATGGAAAACAGAATACAAAACACAGAATTGAGAACATGGAATGCACAACACAGAATTTAGAATATAGAATACATAATACTGAATATAGAATTTCGATATAGATTGTAGAACACAGAATTTACATTATAGAATAAAGAATACTGAATATAAAATTTAGAATATAGAACGTAGAACACAGAATATAGAATATAGAACACAGAATTTAAAACACGGAAAGCAGAACACAGAATTTAGAATATAGAATACGGAATACTTATATAAAATTTACAATATAGAATGTTGAACACAGAGTATAGAATATAGAATACGGAATACTGAATACAGAATTTAGAATATTGAATGTAGAACACAGAATATAGAATATAGAATACGGAAAGCAGAATATAGAATACAGAATATAGAATGTATAACAGAGAATATAGAACATAGAATAGAGTATATGGAACACAAAATTTAGAACATGGAATGCAGAACACAGAATGTAGAATATAGAATACCGAATACTGAGTATAGAATTTAGAACATTGAATGCAGAACACAGAATTTAGAATAAAGGATGCAAAATACTATATGTAGAATATAGAATATAGAATGAATAACACAGAATATAGAATATAGACAAAGAAACGGGGAACATAGAATACAGAATATAGAATGAAGAACACAAAATATAGAATATAGAATAGAGAATATAGAACAAAGAATTGAGAAATGGAATGCAGAACAGAGAATTTAGAATATAGAATACAGAATACTGAAAAAAAATTTTAAAATATAGAATGTAGAAGAAAGAATATAGAATATAGAAGAGGGAATGCAGAATATAGTATGTAGAATATAGAATGAAGAACATAAATATAGAATAGAGAATAGTGAATATAGAACCCAGAAATTAGAACACGGAATGCAAAACACAGAATTTAGAATATAGAATACATAATACTTAATATAAAATTTAGAATATAGCATGTAGAACACAGAGTATAGAATATATAATACGGAATACTGAATATAGAATTTAGAATATAGAATGTAGAACACAGAATATAGAATATAGAATACGGAAAGCAGAATATTGAATACAGAATATAGAATGTATAACCGAGAATATATAACATAGAATAGAGTATATGGAACACAAAATTTAGAACATGGAATGCAGAACCCAGAATGTAGAATATAGAATACAGAATACTGAGTATAGAATTTAGAACATTGAATGCAGAACACAGAATTTAGAATAAAGTATGCAAAATTCAGTATGTAGAATATAGAATATAGAATGAATAACACAGAATATAGAATATAGACAAAGAAATGGGGAACATAGAATACAGAATATAGAATGAAGAACACAAAATATAGAATAGAGAATATAGAACACAGAATTGAGAAATGGAAAGCAGAACAGAGAATTTAGAATATAGAATACAGAATACTGAAAAAATATTTTAAAATATAGAATGTAGAACAAAGAATATAGAATATAGAATAGGGAATGCAGAATATAGTATGTAGAATATAGAATGAAGAACACAAATATAGAATACAGAATAGTGAATATAGAAACCAGAAATTAGAACACGGAATGCAGAACACAGAATTTAGAATGTAGAATACATAATACTTAATATAAAATTTAGAATATAGAATGTAGAACACAGAGTATAGAAAATAGAATACGAAATACTGAATATAGAATTTAGAATATAGAATGTAGAACAGAGAATATAGAATACGGAATGCAGAATATACAAAACAGTATATAGAATGCAGACCACAGAATATAGAATATAGAATACAGAATATAGAACACAAAATTTAGAACATGGAATGCAGAACACAGAATTTAGAATATAGAATACATAATACTGAATATAGAATTTCGATATAGATTGTAGAACACAGAATTTACATTATAGAATAAAGAATACAGAATATAAAATTTAGAATATAGAATATAGAACACAGAATATAGAATATAGAACCCAGAATTTAAAACACGGAAAGCAGAACACAGAATTTAGAATATAGAATACTGAATACTTATATAAAATTTACAATATAAAATGTTGAACCCAGAGTATAGAAGATAGAATACGGAATACTGAATATAGAATTTAGAATATAGAATGTAGAACACAGAATATAGAATATAGAATACGGAAAGCAGAATATAGAATACAGAATATAGAATGTATAACTGAGAATATAGAACATAGAATAGAGTATACGGAACACAAAATTTAGAACATGGACTGCAGAACACAGAATGTAGAATATAGAATACAGAATACTGAGTATAGAATTTAGAACTTTGAATGCAGAACACAGAATTTAGAATAAAGGATGCAAAATACTGTATGTAGAATATAGAATATAGAATGAATAACACAGAATATAGAATATAGACAAAGAAATGGGGAACATAGAATACAGAATATAGAATGAAGAACACAAAATATAGAATATAGAATAGAGAATATAGAACACAGAATTGAGAAATGGAATGCAGAACAGAGAATTTAGAATATAGAATACACAATACTAAAAAATATTTTAAAATATAGAATGTAGAACAAAGAATATAGAATATAGAATAGGGAATGCAGAATATAGTATGTAGAATATAGAATGAAGAACACAAATATAGAATACACAATAGTGAATATAGAACCCAGAAATTAGAACACGGAATGCAGAACACAGAATATAGAATATAGAGAATAGAATACTGAATATAGAATTTAGAATATAGAATGTAGAACACAGAATAGAGAATATAGAATACAGAAAATAGAACACAAAATTTTGAACATGGAATGGACAACACAGAACTTAGAATATAGAATACAGAATACTGAATATAGAACATGAATATACAATGTAGAACACAGAATTTAGAATATAGAATACAGTATACTTAATACAGAATTTAGAATATACTATGTAGAACACAGAATTAGAATATAGAATACGGAATGCAGAATATAGAATACAGAATATAGAACACAAAATTTAGAACATGGAATGCACAACACATAATTAAGAATATAGAATACAGAATACTGAATATAGAATTTAGAATATACAATGTAGAACACAGAATATAGTATACGGAATGCAGAATATACAATACAGAATATAGAATGCAGACCACAGAATATAGAATACGGAAAACAGAATACAGACACAAAATTTAGAACATTGAATGCAGAACATAGAATTTAGTATATAGAATTCAGAATAATGTATACAGAATTAAGAATATACATGAATAACACAGATTATAGAATTTAGATTACGGAATCGAGAATATAGGAGGTTGAATATAGAAGGAAGAACACAAAATATATAATATAGAATTCAGAATATAGAAACCAGAATTTAGAAATGGAATACAGAACAGAGAATTTAGAATATAGAATACAGAATACTGAAAAAAGATTTTAGAATATAGAATGTAGAACACAGAATATAGAATATAGAATAGGGAATGCAGAATATAGTATGTAGAATATAGAATGAAGAACACAAATATAGAATATATAATAGTGAATATTGAACCTAGAACTTAGAAAACGGATAGTAGAACACAGAATTTAGAATATAGAATACAGAATACTTAATATAAAATTTAGAATACAGAGTGTAGAACACAAAGTATAGAATATAGAATACGGAATACTGAATATAGAATTTAGAATATAGAATTTAGAACAGAAAATAGAATATAGAATACGGAATGCAGAATATAGAATACAGAATATAGAATGTAGAACACAGAATATAGAATATAGAATACAGTATATGGAATTCCAAATTTAGAACATAGAATGCAGAACACAGAATTTAGAATACAGAATACAGAATACTGAATAAAGAATTTAGAATATAGAATGTAGAATGTAGAACACAGAATTTAGAATATAGAAAACAAAATACTGAATATAGAATTTCTAATATAGATTGTAGAACACAGAATTTACAATATAGAATAAAGAATACTGAATATAAATTTTAGAATATAGTATGTAGAACACAGAATATAGAATAGAGAATAGAGAATATAGAACACAGAATTTAGAACACAGAAAGCAGAACACAGAATTTAGAATATAGAATACTGAATACATAATATAAAATTTACAATATAGAATGTTGAACACAGAGTATAGAATATAGAATACGGAATACTGAATATAGGATTTAGAATATAGAATGTAGAACACAGAATATAGAATATAGAATTCGGAAAGTTGAATATAGAATACAGAATATAGAATGTAGAACACAGAATATAGAACATAGAATAGAGTATATGGAAACCGAAATTTAGAATATGGAATGCAGAATAAAGAATTTAGAATATAGAATAACGAATACAAATATAGAATATGAATATACAATGTAGAACACAGAATTTAGAATATAGAATACAGAATAATGAATATACAATTTAGAATATACAATGTAGAACACAGAATATACAATATAGAATACGGAATGCAGAATAAAGAATACAGAATATAGAACACATAATTTTAAACATTGAATGCACAACACAGAATTTAGAATATAGAACACCGAATACTGAATATAGAACATGAATATACAATGTTGAACACAGAATTTAGAATATAGAATAAAGAATACTGAATATAGAATTTAGAATATAGATTGTAGAACACAGTATATAGAATATAGAATAGAGAATATAGAACCCAGAATTTAGAACATGGAGCGAAGTACAATGAATTTAGAATATACAATACAGAATACTGAATATAGAATTTAGAATATACAATGTAGAACAAGGAATATAGAATATAGAATACCGAATGCCGAATATAGAATACAGAAGATAGAATATAGAATACAGAATATACAATATGGAAAAGAGTATACAAAACCCAGAATTGAGAACAGGGAATGAAGAACACAGAATTTAGAATATAGAAAACAGAATACTGAATGTAGAATTTCATATATAGAATGTTGAACACAGAATTTAGAATATAGAATAAACAATACTGAATATTGAATTTAGAATGTAGAATGTAGAACACAGTATATAGAATATATATTAGAGAATATAGAACACAGAATTTAGCACATGGAATTCAGAACACAGAATTTAGAATATAGAATACAGATACTGAATATATAATTTTGAAAGTAGAATGTAGAACACAGAATATAGAATATAGACTACGAAATGCAGAATATAGAACATAGAGTATAGAATGATGAACACAAATTATAGAATATAGAATAGAGAATATAGAACCCAAAATTAAGAACATGGAATGTAGAAAACACAATTTAGAATATAGAATACAGAATATTGAATTTCGAATTTAGAATATAGAATTTAGAACATAGAATATGGAATGTAGAATACGGAATGCAGAATATTGAATACAGAATATAGAACTTAGAACACAGTATAGAGAATACAGTTTAAAGAATATAGAAACCAGAATTTAGAACATGGAATGCAGAACACAGAATTTAGAATACAGATACAGATTACTGAATATAGAATTTAGAATATAGAATATAGAACACAGAGTATAGAATATAGAATAAGGAATACTGAATATAGAATATAGAATGTAGAACACAAAATATAGAATATAGAATATGGAATGCAGAATTTAGAATACAGAATATAGAATGTAGAAGACAGAATATAGAATATAGAATAGAGTATATGGAACGCAAAATTTAGAACATGGAATGCAGAACACACAATATAGAATATAGAATACACAATACTGAATATAGAATTTAGAATATACAATGTAGAACACAGAATATTGAATATAGAATAAAGAATATAGAACCCAAATTTTGAACATGGAATGCAGAAAAGAGAATTTAGAATATAGAAAACCGAATACATATATAGAATATGAATATACAATGTAGAACACAGAATTTAGAATATAGAATACAGAATACTGAATATAGAATTTAGAATATACAATGTAGAAAACAGAATATAGAATATAGAATACGGAATGCAGAATATAGAATACAGAAGATAGAATAAAGAACACAGAATATAGAATATGGAAAACAGTATACAAAACCCAGAATTGAGATCATGGAATGCAGAACAGAGAATTTAGAATATAGAAAACAGAATTCTGAATATAGAATTTCAAATATAGAATGTTGAACACAGAATTAAATATATAGAATAAAGAATACTGAATATTGAATTTAGAATATTGAATGTAGAGCACAGAATATAGAATATAGATTAGAGAATATAGAAACCAGAATTTAGCACATGGAATGCAGAACACAGAATTTAGAATATAGAATACAGAATACTGAATATAGAATTTAGAATATAGAATGTAGAACACAGAATATAGAATATAGACTACGGAATGCAGAATATAGGATATAGTATATAGAATGATGAAACAAATTATAGAATATATAATAGAGAATATATAACCCAGAATTTAGAACATGGAATGTAGAACACAGAATTTAGAATATAGAATACAGAATACTGAATTTCGAATTTAGAATATAGAATGTTGAACACAGAATATGGAATGTAGAATACGGAATGCAGAATATTGAATACAGAATATAGAATGTACAACACAGAATTTACAATATGGAAAAAAGAATATATAACCCAGAATTTAGAACATGGAATGCCGAACACAGAATTTAGAATATAGAATACAGAATACTGAATATAGAATTTAGAATATAGTTGTAGAAAACAGAATATAGAATATAGAGCATAGAATACTGAATATAGAATTTAGAATATAGAATGTAGAACACACAATATAGAATATAGAATACAGAATATAGAACACAAAATTTAGAACATGGAATGCACAACACAGAATTTAAAATATATAATACCGAATACTGAATATAGAATTTGAATATACAATGTAGAACACAGAATTTAGAATATACAATACAGAATACTTAATATAGGACTTAGAAAATAGAATGTAGAACACAGAATATAGAATATAGAATATGGAATGCAGAATATAGAATACAGTATATAGAATGTAGAACACAGAATATAGAATATAGAATAGAGTATATGGAATCCAAAATTTTGAACATGGAATGCAGAACACAGAATTTAGAATATAGAATACAGAATACTGAATATAGAATTTAGAATATAGAATGTAGAACACAGAATTTAGAATATACAATACAGAATACTTAATATAGGATTTAGAAAATAGAATGTAGAACACAGAATATAGAATATAGTATATGGAATGCAGAATATAGAATACAGTATATAGAATGTAGAACACAGAATACAGAATATATAATACAGTATATGGAACCCAAAATTTAGAACATAGAATGCAGAAAACAGAATTTAGAATATAGGATACAGAATACTGAATATTGAATTTAGAATATAGAATTTAGAACACAGAATATGGAATGTAGTATACGGAATGCAGAATATTGTATACAGAATATACAATGTAGAACACAGAAATTAGAATATGGAAAGCAGAATATGGAACACGGAATTTAGAACAGGAATGCAGAACACAGAATTTAGAATATAGAATACAGATTACTGAATATTGAATTTAGAATATAGAAAGTAGAACACAGAATTAAGTATATAAAATACAGAATACTGAACATAGAATTTAGAATATAGAATGTAGAACACAGAATATAGAATATAAAATACAGAATATGGAACACAAAATTTAGAACTTGGAATGCAGTACACAGAATTTAAAATATAGAACACCGAATACTGAATATAGAATATGAATACACAATGTAGAACACAGAGAATAGAATATAGAATACAGATTACTGAATATAGAATTTAGAATATACAATGAAGAACACAGAATTTATAATATAGAGTATAGAATACTGAAAAAAGAATTTAGAATATAGAATGTAGAACACAGAATATAGAATATAGAATACAGAATATAGAACACAAAATTTAGAACTTGGAATGCACAACACAGAATTTAGTATATAGAATACCGAATACTGAATATAGAATATGAATATACAATGTAGAAAACAGAATTTAGAATATAGAATACAGAACACTTAATATAGAATTTAGAATATACAAAGCAGAACACAGAATATAGAATATAGAATACGGAATGCAGAATATAGAATACAGAATATAGAACACAATATTTAGAACAAGGAATGCACAACACAGAGTTTAGAATATAGGATAAAGAATACTGAATATAGAATTAAGAATATAGAATGTAGAACACAGAATATAGAATATAGACTACGGAATGCAGAGTATAGAATTTAGAATATAGAATTATGAACACAAAATCGGCAATATAGAATAGAGAATATAGAACCCACAATTAAGAACATGGAATGTAGAAAACAGAATATATTATATAGAATACGGAATACTGAATATCGAATTTAGAATATAGAATGAAGAAAACAGAATATGGAATGTAGAATACAGAATGCAGAATATTGAATACAGTATATAGAATGTAGAACACAGAATTTATAATATAGAATATAGAATACTGAATATAGAATTTTCAATATAGAATGTAGAACACAGAATATAGAATATAGAATACAGAATATAGAACCCAAAATTTAGAACATGGAATGGACAACACAGAACTTAGAATATAGAATACAGAATACTGAATATAGAACATGAATATACAATGAAGAACACAGAATTTAGAATATAGAATACAGTATACTTAATATAGAATTTAGAATATACTATGTAGAACACAGAATGTAGAATATAGAATACGGAATGCAGAATATAGAATACAGAATATAGAACACAAAATTTAGAACATGGAATGCACAAAACATAATTAAGAATATAGAATACAGAATACTGAATATAGAATTTAGAATACAAAATGTAGAACACAGAATATAGTATACGGAATGCAGAATATACAATACAGAATATAGAATGCAGACCACAGAATATAGAATACGGAAAACAGAATACAGACTCAAAATTTAGAACATTGAATGCAGAACATAGAATTTAGAATATAGAATTCAGAATAATGTATATAGAATTAAGAATATACATGAATAACACAGAATATAGAATATAGATTACGGAATCGAGAATATAGGAGGTTGAATATAGAAGGAAGAACACAAAATATAGAATATAGAATTCAGAATATAGAAACCAGAATTTAGAAATGGAATACAGAACAGAGAATTTAGAATATAGAATACAGAATACTGAATAAAGATTTTAGAATATAGATGTAGAACACAGAATATAGAATATAGAATAGGGAATGCAGAATATAATATGTAGAATATAGAATGAAGAACACAAATATAGAATATATAATAGTGAATATTGAACTTACAACTTAGAAAACGGATAGTAGAACACAGAATTTAGAATATAGAATACAGAATACTTAATATAAAATTTAGAATACAGAATGTAGAACACAAAGTATAGAATATAGAATACGGAATACTGAATATAGAATTTAGAATATAGAATTTAGAACAGAAAATAGAATATAGAATACGGAATGCAGAATATAGAATACAGAATATAGAATGTAGAACACAGAATATAGAATATAGAATACAGTATATGGAATTCCAAATTTAGAACATGGAATGCAGAACACAGAATTTAGAATACAGAATACAGAATACTGAATAAAGAATTTAGAATATAGAATGTAGAATGTAGAACACAGAATTTAGAATATAGAAAACAAAATACTGAATATAGAATTTCTAATACAGATTGTAGAACACAGAATTTACAATATAGAATAAAGAATACTGAATATAAATTTTAGAATATAGTATGTAGAACACAGAATATAGAATAGAGAATAGAGAATATAGAACACAGAATTTAGAACACAGAAAGCAGAACACAGAATTTAGAATATAGAATACTGAATACTTAATATAAAATTTACAATATAGAATGTTGAACACAGAGTATAGAATATAGAATACGGAATACTGAATATAGGATTTAGAATATAGAATGTAGAACACAGAATATAGAATATAGAATTCGGAAAGTAGAATATAGAATACAGAATATAGAATGTAGAACACAGAATATAGAACATAGAATAGAGTATATGGAAACCGAAATTTAGAATATGGAATGCAGAATAAAGAATTTAGAATATAGAATAACGAATACAAATATAGAATATGAATATACAATGTAGAACACAGAATTTAGAATATAGAATACAGAATACTGAATATACAATTTAGAATATACAATGTAGAACACAGAATATACAATATAGAATACGGAATGCAGAATAAAGAATAAAGAGTATAGAACACATAAATTTAAACATTGAATACACAACACAGAATTTAGAATATAGAACACCGAATACTGAATATAGAACATGAATATACAATGTTGAACACAGAATTTAGAATATAGAATAAAGAATACTGAATATAGAATTTAGAATATAGATTGTAGAACACAGAATATAGAATATAGAATAGAGAATATAGAACCCAGAATTTAGAACATGGAGCGAAGTACAATGAATTTAGAATATACAATACAGAATACTGAATATAGAATTTAGAATATACAATGTAGAACAAGGAATATAGAATATAGAATACCGAATGCCGAATATAGAATACAGAAGATAGAATATAGAATACAGAATATACAATATGGAAAAGAGAATACAAAACCCAGAATTGAGAACAGGGAATGAAGAACACAGAATTTAGAATATAGAAAACAGAATACTGAATGTAGAATTTCATATATAGAATGTTGAACACAGAATTTAGAATATAGAATAAAGAATACTGAATATTGAATTTAGAATGTAGAATGTAGAACACAGTATATAGAATATATATTAGAGAATATAGAACACAGAATTTAGCACATGGAATTCAGAACACAGAATTTAGAATATAGAATACAGATACTGAATATATAATTTTGAAAGTAGAATGTAGAACACAGAATATAGAATATAGACTACGAAATGCAGAATATAGAACATAGAGTATAGAATGATGAACACAAATTATAGAATATAGAATAGAGAAAATAGAACCCAAAATTAAGAACATGGAATGTAGAAAACACAATTTAGAATATAGAATACAGAATATTGAATTTCGAATTTAGAATATAGAATTTAGAACATAGAATATGGAATGTAGAATACGGAATGCAGAATATTGAATACAGAATATAGAACTTAGAACACAGTATAGAGAATACAGTTTAAAGAATATAGAAACCAGAATTTAGAACATGGAATGCAGAACACAGAATTTAGAATATAGATACAGATTACTGAATATAGAAATTAGAATATAGAATATAGAACACAGAGTATAGAATATAGAATAAGGAATACTGAATATAGAATATAGAATGTAGAACACAAAATATAGAATATAGAATATGGAATGCAGAATTTAGAATACAGAATATAGAATGTAGAAGACAGAATATAGAATATAGAATAGAGTATATGGAACGCAATATTTAGAACATGGAATGCAGAACACACAATATAGAATATAGAATACACAATACTGAATATAGAATTTAGAATATACAATGTAGAACACAGAATATTGAATATAGAATAAAGAATATAGAACCCAAATTTTGAACATGGAATGCAGAAAAGAGAATTTAGAATATAGAATACCGAATACATATATAGAATATGAATATACAATGTAGAACACAGAATTTAGAATATAGAATACAGAATACTGAATATAGAATTTAGAATATACAATGTAGAAAACAGAATATAGAATATAGAATACGGAATGCAGAATATAGAATACAGAAGATAGAATAAAGAACACAGAATATAGAATATGGAAAACAGTATACAAAACCCAGAATTGAGATCATGGAATGCAGAACAGAGAATTTAGAATATAGAAAACAGAATTCTGAATATAGAATTTCAAATATAGAATGTTGAACACAGAATTAAATATATAGAATAAAGAATACTGAATATTGAATTTAGAATATTGAATGTAGAGCACAGAATATAGAATATAGATTAGAGAATATAGAAACCAGAATTTAGCACATGGAATGCAGAACACAGAATTTAGAATATAGAATACAGAATACTGAATGTAGAATTTAGAATATAGAATGTAGAACACAGAATATAGAATATAGACTACGGAATGCAGAATATAGGATATAGTATATAGAATGATGAAACAAATTATAGAATATATAATAGAGAATATATAACCCAGAATTTAGAACATGGAATGTAGAACACAGAATTTAGAATATAGAATACAGAATACTGAATTTCGAATTTAGAATATAGAATGTTGAACACAGAATATGGAATGTAGAATACGGAATGCAGAATATTGAATACAGAATATAGAATGTACAACACAGAATTTACAATATGGAAAAAAGAATATATAACCCAGAATTTAGAACATGGAATGCCGAACACTGAATTTAGAATATAGAATACAGAATACTGAATATAGAATTTAGAATATAGTTGTAGAAAACAGAATATAGAATATAGAGCATAGAATACTGAATATAGAATTTAGAATATAGAAAGTAGAACACACAATATAGAATATAGAATACAGAATATAGAACACAAAATTTAGAACATGGAATGCACAACACAGAATTTAAAATATATAATACCGAATACTGAATATAGAATTTGAATATACAATGTAGAACACAGAATTTAGAATATACAATACAGAATACTTAATATAGGACTTAGAAAATAGAATGTAGAACACAGAATATAGAATATAGAATATGGAATGCAGAATATAGAATACAGTATATAGAATGTAGAACACAGAATATAGAATATAGAATAGAGTATATGGAATCCAAAATTTTGAACATGGAATGCAGAACACAGAATTTAGAATATAGAATACAGAATACTGAATATAGAATTTAGAATATAGAATGTAGAACACAGAATTTAGAATATACAATACAGAATACTTAATATAGGATTTAGAAAATAGAATGTAGAACACAGAATATAGAATATAGTATATGGAATGCAGAATATAGAATACAGTATATAGAATGTAGAACACAGAATACAGAATATATAATACAGTATATGGAACCCAAAATTTAGAACACAGAATGCAGAAAACAGAATTTAGAATATAGGATACAGAATACTGAATATTGAATTTAGAATATAGAATTTAGAACACAGAATATGGAATGTAGTATACGGAATGCAGAATATTGTATACAGAATATACAATGTAGAACACAGAAATTAGAATATGGAAAGCAGAATATGGAACACGGAATTTAGAACAGGAATGCAGAACACAGAATTTAGAATATAGAATACAGATTACTGAATATTGAATTTAGAATATAGAAAGTAGAACACAGAATTAAGTATATAAAATACAGAATACTGAATATAGAATTTAGAATATAGAATGTAGAACACAGAATATAGAATATAGAATACAGAATATAGAACACAAAATTTAGAACTTGGAATGCAGTACACAGAATTTAAAATATAGAACACCGAATACTGAATATAGAATATGAATACACAATGTAGAACACAGAGAATAGAATATAGAATACAGATTACTGAATATAGAATTTAGAATATACAATGAAGAACACAGAATTTATAATATAGAGTATAGAATACTGAAAAAAGAATTTAGAATATAGAATGTAGAACACAGAATATAGAATATAGAATACAGAATATAGAACACAAAATTTAGAACTTGGAATGCACAACACAGAATTTAGTATATAGAATACCGAATACTGAATATAGAATATGAATATACAATGTAGAAAACAGAATTTAGAATATAGAATACAGAACACTTAATATAGAATTTAGAATATACAAAGCAGAACACAGAATATAGAATATAGAATACGGAATGCAGAATATAGAATACAGAATATAGAACACAATATTTAGAACAAGGAATGCACAACACAGAGTTTAGAATATAGGATAAAGAATACTGAATATAGAATTAAGAATATAGAATGTAGAACACAGAATATAGAATATAGACTACGGAATGCAGAGTATAGAATTTAGAATATAGAATTATGAACACAAAATCGGCAATATAGAATAGAGAATATAGAACCCACAATTAAGAACATGGAATATAGAAAACAGAATATACTATATAGAATACGGAATACTGAATATCGAATTTAGAATATAGAATGAAGAAAATAGAATATGGAATGTAGAATACAGAATGCAGAATATTGAATACAGTATATAGAATGTAGAACACAGAATTTATAATATAGAATATAGAATACTGAATATAGAATTTTCAATATAGAAAGTAGAACACAGAATATAGAATATAGAATACAGAATATAGAACCCAAAATTTAGAACATGGAATGGACAACACAGAACTTAGAATATAGAATACAGAATACTGAATATAGAACATGAATATACAATGTAGAACACAGAATTTAGAATATAGAATACAGTATACTTAATATAGAATTTAGAATATACTATGTAGAACACAGAATGTAGAATATAGAATACGGAATGCAGAATATAGAATACAGAATATAGAACACAAAATTTAGAACATGGAATGCACAAAACATAATTAAGAATATAGAATACAGAATACTGAATATAGAATTTAGAATACAAATAAAGAACACAGAATATAGTATACGGAATGCAGAATATACAATAAAATATAGAATGCAGACCACAGAATATAGAATACGGAAAACAGAATACAGACTCAAAATTTAGAACATTGAATGCAGAACATAGAATTTAGAATATAGAATTCAGAATAATGTATATAGAATTAAGAATATACATGAATAACACAGAATATAGAATAAAGATTAGGGAATCGAGAATATAGGAGGTTGAATATAGAAGGAAGAACACAAAATATAGAATATAGAATTCAGAATATAGAAACCAGAATTTAGAAATGGAATACTGAACAGAGAATTTAGAATAGAGAATACAGAATACTGAATAAAGATTTTAGAATATAGATGTAGAACACAGAATATAGAATATAGAATAGGGAATGCAGAATATAGTATGTAGAATATAGAATGAAGAACACAAATATAGAATATATAATAGTGAATATTGAACCTAGAACTTAGAAAACGGATAGTAGAACACAGAATTTAGAATATAGAATACAGAATACTTAATATAAAATTTAGAATACAGAATGTAGAACACAAAGTATAGAATATAGAATACGGAATACTGAATATAGAATTTAGAATATAGAATTTAGAACAGAAAATAGAATATAGAATACGGAATGCAGAATATAGAATACAGAATATAGAATGTAGAACACAGAATATAGAATATAGAATACAGTATATGGAATTCCAAATTTAGAACATGGAATGCAGAACACAGAATTTAGAATATAGAATACAGAATACTGAATACAGAATTTAGCATATAGAATGTAGAATGTAGAACACAGAATTTAGAATATAGAAAACAAAATACTGAATATAGAATTTCGAATATAGATTGTAGAACACAGAATTTACAATATAGAATAAAGAATCCTGAATATAAATTTTAGAATATAGTATGTAGAACACAGAATATAGAATATAGAATAGAGAATATAGAACACAGAATTTAGAACACAGAAAGCAGAACACAGAATTTAGAATATAGAATACTGAATACTTAATAACAAATTTACAATATAGAATGTTGAACACAGAGTATAGAATATAGAATAAGGAATACTGAATATAGGATTTAGAATATAGAATGTAGAACACAGAATATAGAATATAGAATTCGGAAAGTAGAATATAGAATACAGAATATAGAATGTAGAACACAGGATATAGAACATAGGATAGAGTATATGGAAACCGAAATTTAGAACATGGAATGCAGAATAAAGAATTTAGAATATAGAATAACGAATACAAATATAGAATATGAATATACAATGTAGAACACAGAATTTAGAATATAGAATACAGAATACTGAATATACAATTTAGAATATACAATGTAGAACACAGAATATAGAATATAGAATACGGAATGCAGAATAAAGAATACAGAATATAGAACACATAATTTAAAACATTGAATGCACAACACAGAATTTAGAATATAGAATACCGAATACTGAAGATAGAACATGAATATACAATGTTGAACACAGAATTTAGAATATAGAATAAAGAATACTGAATATAGAATTTAGAATATAGATTGTAGAACACAGAATATAGAATATAGAATAGAGAATATAGAACCCAGAATTTAGAACATGGAGCGAAGTACAATGAATTTAGAATATGCAATACAGAATACTGAATATAGAATTTAGAATATACAATGTAGAACAAGGAAAATAGAATATAGAATACCGAATGCAGAATATAAAATACAGAAGATAGAATATAGAATACAGAATATACAATATGGAAAAGAGAATACAAAACCCAGAATTGAGAACAGGGAATGAAGAACACAGAATTTAGAATATAGAAAACAGAATACTGAATGTAAAATTTCATATATAGAATGTTGAACACAGAATTTAGAATATAGAATAAAGAATACTTAATATTGAATTTAGAATATAGAATGTAGAACACAGTATATAGAATATATAGTAGAGAATATAGAACACAGAATTTAGCACATGGAATTCAGAACACATAATTTAGAATATAGAATACAGATACTGAATATATAATTTTGAAAGTAGAATGTAGAAAACAGAATACAGAATATAGACTACGGAATGCAGAATATAGAACATAGAATATAGAATGATGAACAAAAATTATAGAATATAGAATAGAGAATATAGAACCCAAAATTAAGAACATGGAATTTAGAACACACAATTTAGAATATAGAATACAGAATATTGAATTTCGAATTTAGAATATAGAATGTAGAACATAGAATATGGAATGTAGAATACGGAATGCAGAATATTGAATACAGAATATAGAACGTAGAACACAGTATAAAGAATAAAGTTTAAAGAATATAGAAACCGGAATTTAGAACATGGAATTCAGAACGCAGAATTTAGAATATAGAATACAGATTACTGAATATAGAATTTAGAATATAGAATATAGAACACAGAGTATAGACTATAGAATACGGAATACTGAATATAGAATATAGAATGTAGAACACAAAATATAGAATATAGAATATGGAATGCAGAATTTAGAATACAGAATATAGAATGTAGAAGACAGAATATAGAATATAGAATAGAGTATATGGAACGCAATATTTAGAACATGGAATGCAGAACACACAATATAGAATATAGAATACACAATACTGAATATAGAATTTAGAATATAGAATGTAGAACACAGAATATTGAATATAGAATAAAGAATATAGAACCCAAAATTTAGAACATGGAATGCAGAAAATAGAATTTAGAATATAGAATACCGAATACATATATAGAATATGAATATACAATTTAGAACACATAATTTAGAATATAGAATACAGAATACTGAATATAGAATTTAGAATATACAATGTAGAACACAGAATATAGAATATAGAATACGGAATGCAGAATATAGAATACAGAAGATAGAATAAAGAACACAGAATATAGAATATGGAAAACAGAATACAAAACCCAGAATTGAGAACATGGAATGCAGAACGGAGAATTTAGAATATAGAAAACAGAATTCTGAATATAGAATTTCAAATATAAAATGTTGAACACAGAATTAAATATATAGAATAAAGAATACTGAATATAGAATTTAGAATATAGAATGTAGAACACAGAATATAGAATATAGACTACAGAAAGCAGAATATAGAAAATAGAGTATAGAATGATGAACACAAATTATAGAATATAGAATAGAGAATATAAATCCCAGAATTAAGAACATGGAAAGTAGAACACAGAATTAAGAATATAGAATATAGAATACTGAATATAGAATTTAGAATATAGAATGTAGAACACAGATTATAGAATATAGAATAGAGAATATAGAACACAAAATTTAGAACATGGAATGCACAACACATAATTTAGAATATAGAATACGAAACCTGAATATAGAGTATGAATATACAATGTAGAAGACTGAATTTAGAATATAGAATACCGAATACTTATTATAGAATTTAGAATATACAATGTAAAACACAGAATATAGAATATAGAATACGGAATGCAGAATATAAAATACAGAATATAGAACACAATATTTAGAGCATGGAATGCACAACACAGAATTTAGAATATAGAATAAAGAATACTGAATATAGAATTTAGAATATAGAATGTAGAAGACAGAATATAGAATATACAATAGAGAATATAGAACCCAGAATATAGAACATGGAATGCAGAAAACAGAATTTAGAATATAGAATACAGTATACTGAATATAGGATTTAGAATATAGAAAGTAGAACAAAGAGTATAGAATATACAATACGGAATACTGAATAAAGAATTTCGAATATAGAATGTAGAACACAGAATATGGAATATAGAATATGGAATGCAGAATATAGAATACAGAATATAGAATTTAGAACAAAGAATATAGAATATAGAATAGAGTATATGGAACCCAAAATTTGTAACATGGAATACAGAACACAGAATTTAGAATATAGTATACAGAATACTGAATATAGAATTTAGAATATAGAATTTAGCACCCAGAATATGGAATGTCGAATACGGAATGCTGAATATTGTATACAGAATATACAATGTAGAACATATAATTTAGAATATGGAAAGCAGAATATAGAACACGGAATTTAGAACATGGAATGAAGAACACAGAATTTAGAATATAGAATACAGATTACTGAATATAGAATTTAGAATATAGAATGTAGAACACAGAAATTAGAATATAAAATATAAGATATAGAACACAAAATTTAGAACATGGAATGCAGCACTCAGAAATTAGAATATATAATACCGAATACTGAATATAGAATATGAATATACAATTTAGAACACAGAATTTAGAATATAGAAAACAGAATACTGAATATAGAATTTAGAATATACAATGTAGAACACAGAATATAGAATATAAAATACGGAATGTAGAATATAGAATACAGAATATAGAACACAAAATATAGAATATGGAATGCAGAACAGAGGATTTAGAATATAGAATACCGAATACAAATAAAGAATAGGAATATACAATATAGAACACAGAATTTAAAATATAGAATACAGAATACTGAATATACAATTTAGAATATACAATGTAGAACAAGGATGTTGAATATAGAATACGGAATGCAGAATATAGAATAAGGAGTATAGAATGATGAACACAAATTATAGAATATAGAATAGAGAATATAGAACCCAGAATTAAGAACATGGAATGTAGAACACAGAATTTACTATATAGAATACAGAATACTTAATTTCGAATTTAGAATATTGAATGTAGAACACAGAATATGGAATGTAGAATACAGAATGCAGAATATTGAATACAGAATATAGAATGTAGAACACAATATAAAGAATAAAGATAAGAGAATATACAAACCAGAATTTAGAACATGGAATGCAGAACACAGAATTTAGAATATAGAATACAAAATACTTAATAAAGGATTTAGAACACAGAATATGGAATGTAGTATACGGAATTCAGAATATTGAATACAGAACATAGAATGTAGAACACAGAATTTAGAATATGGAAAAATGAATATATAACCCAGAATATTGAACATGGAATGCAGAACACAGAATTAACAATATAGTATACAGTTTACTGAATATAGAACTTAGAATATAGAATGTAGAACACAGAATTTAGAATATAGAGTATAGAATACTGAATATAGAATTTAGAATATTGAATGTAGAACACAGAATTTAGAATATAGAATAGAGTATATAGAACAA
Organism: Vicugna pacos; assembly: GCF_048564905.1. Taxonomy (NCBI): domain Eukaryota; kingdom Metazoa; phylum Chordata; class Mammalia; order Artiodactyla; family Camelidae; genus Vicugna; species Vicugna pacos. The sequence goes on along the minus strand of NW_027328736.1, from coordinate 2,820,645 downwards.
AATTTTAGAACATGGAATGCACAAAACAGAATTTAGAATATAGAATACCGAATACTGAAAATAGAATATGAATATCCAATGTAGAACACAGAATTTAGAATATAAAATACGAAATGCACAACATAGGATACAGAATATCGAACAGAAATTTAGAAAATGGAATGCACAACAAAGAGTTTAGTATATAGAATAAAGAATACTGAATATACAATTTAGAATATAGAACGTAGAACACAGCATATAGAATACAGAATAGGGTATATAGAACCCAGAATATAGAACATGCAATGCAGAATACAGAATTTAGAATATAGAATACAGATTACTGAATATAGAATTTACAATATAGAATTCAGAACACAGAATTTAGAATATAGAATACAGAATACTGAATATAGAATTTGGAATTTAGAATGTAGAACACAGAATATAGAATATATAACAGAGAATATAGAAAACAGAAATTAGAACACGGAATGCAGAACACAGAATTTAGAATATAGAATACAGAATACTTAATATAAAATTTACAATATAGAATGTTGAACACAGAGTATAGAAAATAGAATACGGAATACCGAATATAGATTTTAGAATATAGAATGTAGAAAACAGAATATAGAATATAGAATACGGGGTGCAGAATATAGAATACATAATATAGAATGTAGAACACAGAATATAGAACATAGAATAGAGTATATGGAACACAAAGTTTAGAACATGGAATGCAGAAAACAGAATGTAGAATATAGAATACAGAATACTGAATATAGAATTTAGTATATAGAATGGAGTACACAGAATTTAGAACATTGTATGCAGAATACTGAATATAGAATTTGGAACATTGAATGCAGAACACAGACTTTAGAATATAGAATGAAGAATACTGTATATAGAATATAGAATATAGAATGAAAACACAGAATATAGAATATAGACAAAATGGAGAATATAGAATATAGAATGAAGAACACAAAATATAGAATATAGAAGAGAGAATATAGGACCCAGAATTTAGAAATGGAATGCAGAACAGAGAATTTAGGATATAGAATACAGAATACTGAAAAAACTTTTAAATGTATAGAATGTAGTACAAAGAATATAGAATATAGAATAGGGAATGCAGAATATAGTATGTAGAATATAGAAGGAAGAACACAAATATAGAATAGAGAATAGAGAATATAGAACCCAGAAATTAGAACACGGAATGCAGAACACAGAATTTAGAATATAGAATACAGAATACTGAATTTCAAATTTAGAATATAGAATGTAGAACACAGAATATGGAATGTAGTCTAGAGAATATAGAATCCAGAATTTAGAACATGGAATGCAGAACACAGAATTTAGAATATAGAATACAGAATACTTTATATACAATTTAGAATATAAAATGTAGAACACAGAGTATAGAATGTAGACTACGGAATGCAGAATATAGGATATAGTATATAGAATGATGAACACAAATTATAGAATATAGAACAGAGAATACAGAACTCAGAAATAAAACCATGGAATGTAGAACAGAGAATTAAGAATATAGAATATAGAATACTGCATATAGAATTTAGAATATAGAATGTAGAACACAGAATATAAAATATAGAATACAGAATATAGAACACAAAATTTAGAACATGGAATGCACAACACAGAATTAAGAATATAGAATACGGAATACTGAATATAGAGTATAATTATACATTATACAAAACAGAATTTAGAATATAGAATACAGAATATTTAATATAGAATTTAGAATATACAATGTAGAACACAGAATATAGAATATAGAATACGGAATGCAGAATATAGAATACAGAATATAGAACACAAAATTAAGAGCATGGAATGTAGAACAGAGAATTTAGAATATAGAATAGAGAATATTGAATATAGAATTTAGAATATACATTGTAGAGCACACAATATGAAATATAGACTACGGAATGCAGAATATAGTATATAGAGTATAGAAGGATGAACACAAATTATAGAATATACAATAGAGAATATAGAACCCAGAATGAAGAACATGGAATGTAGAACAAAAAATTTAGAATATAGAATACAGAATACAGAATACAGAATTTAGAATATAGAATGTAGAACACAGAATATGGAATGTAGATTACGGAATGCAGAATATTGAATACAGAATATAGAATATAGAACACAGTATATAGAATATAGATTAGAGAATATAGAAACCAGAATTTAGAACATGGAATTCAGAACACAGAATTTAGAATATAGAATACAGAATAATTTATATAGAATTAAGAATATAAAATGTTGAACACAGAATATAGAGTTTAGACTACGAAATGCAGAATATAGGATATAGTATATAGAATGATAAACACAAATTATAGAATACAGAATAGAGAATAGAGAACCCAGAATTAAGAACATGGAATGTAGAACACAGAATTTAGAATATAGAATACAGAATACTGAATTTCGAATTTAGAATATAGAAAGTAGAACACAGAATTTAGTATATAGAATACAGAATACAGAATATAGAATTTAGAATATAGAATGTAGAACACAGAATATAGAATATAAAATACAGAATATAGAACACAAAATTTAGAACTTGGAATGCAGTACACAGAATTTAAACCCTAGAACACCGAATACTGAATATAGAATATGAATATACAATGTAGAACACAGAATATAGAATATAGAATACAGATGACTGAATATAGAATTTAGAATATAGAAAGTAGAACACAGAATTTAGAATAGAGAGTATAGAATACTGATTATAGAATTTAGAATTTAAAATGTAGAACACAGAATACAGAATATAGAATACAGAATATAGAATACAAAATTTAGAACATGGAATGCACAACACAGAATTTAGTACATAGAATACCGAATACTGAATATAGAATATGAATATATAATGTAGAATACAGAATTTAGGATATAGAATACAGAACACTTAATATAGAATTTAGAATATACAATGTAGAACACAGAATATAGAATATAGACTACGGAATGCAGAATATATAATCTAGAATATAGAATGATGAACACAAAGTCTGGAATATAGAACAGAGAATATAGAAACCAGAATTAAGAACATGGAATGAAGAAAACAGAATTTATTATATAGAATACAGAATACTGAATATTGAATTTAGAATATAGAATGAAGAACACAGATTATGGAATGTAGAATACGGAATGCAGAATATTGGATAAAGAATATAGAATGTAGAACACAGAATTTGGAATATAGAGTATAGAATAATGAATATAGAATTTAGAATATAGAATGTAGAACACAGAATAAAGAATATAGATTATGGAATGCAGAATATAGTATACAGAGTATAGAATGTAGAACACAGAATATAGAATATAGAATAGAGTAAATGGAACCCAAAATTTAGAACATGGAATGCAGAACACAGAATTTAGAATATAGAATACATAATACTGAATATAGAATTTAGAATATAGAATGTAGAACACAGAATATAGAATATAGAATACGGAATGCAGAATATAGAATAAGAATATGGAATTTAGAACACAGAATATAGAACATAGAATAGAGTATATGGAACACAAAATTTAGAACCTGCAATGCAGAACTCAGAATGTAGAATATATAATAAAGAATACTGAATATAGAATTTAGTATATAGAATGCAGAACACAGGATTTAGAATGTAGTATGCAGAATACTGAGTATAGAATATAGAATATTGAATGCAGAACACAGAATTTAGGATATAGGATGCAGAATACTCTATACAGAATTTAGAATATAGAATGCATAACACAGAATATAGAATATTGACAAAGAAATGGGGAATATAGGATATAGATTATAGAAAGAAGAACACAAAATATACAATATAGAATAGAGAATATAGAACCCAGAATTGAGAAATGGAATTCAGAACAGAGAATTTAGAATATAGAATACAGAATACTAAAAAAATATTTTAAAATGTAGAATGTAGAACAAAGAATATAGAATATAGAATAGGGAATGCAGAATATAGTATGTAGAATATAGAATGAAGAACAAAAACATAGAATATACAATAGGGGATATAGAACCCAAAATTAGAACACGGAATGCAGAACACAGAATTTAAAATATAGAACACACAATACTTAATATAAAATTTAGAATATAGAATGTAGAACACAGGGTATAGAATATAGAATACGGAATACTGAATATAGAATTTAGAATATAGAATGTAGAACACAGAATATAGAATACGGAATGCAGAATATACAATACAGAATATAGAATGCAGACCGCAGAATATAAAATATGGAAAAAAGAATACAGACTCAAAATTTAGAACATGGAATGCAGAGCACAGTATTTAGAAAATAGTATACAGAATACTCAATATAGAATTTAGAACATTGAATGCAGAACATAGAATTTAGAATATAGAATTCAGAATAATGTATATAGAATTCAGAATATAGAATGAATAACACAGAATATAGAATATAGATTACGGAATCGAGAATATAGGAGGTTGAATATAGAAGGAAGAACACAAAATATAGAATTCAGAATATAGAAACCAGAATTTAGAAATGGAATACAGAACAGAGAATTTAGAATATAGAATACAGAATACTGAATAAAGATTTTAGAATATAGAATGTAGAACACAGAATATAGAATATAGAATACAGAATACTGAATAAAGATTTTAGAATATAGAATGTAGAACACAGAATATAGAATATAGAATAGGGAATGCAGAATATAGTATGTAGAATATAGAATGAAGAACACAAATATAGAATACATAATAGTGAATAATGAAACCAGAACTTAGAAAACGGATAGCAGAACACAGAATTTAGAATATAGAATACTTAATATAAAATTTAGAATACAGAATGTAGAACACAAAGTATAGAATATAGAATACGGAATACTGAATATAGAATTTAGAATATAGAATTTAGAACAGAAAATAGAATATAGAATACGGAATGCAGAATATAGAATACAGAATATAGAATGTAGAACACACAATATAGAATATAGAATAGAGTAAATGGAATCCAAAATTTTGAACATGGAATGCAGAACAGAGAATTAAGAATATAGAATACAGAATACTGAAAAAATATTTAAAAATATAGAATGTAGAACAAGAATATAGAATATAGAATAGGGAATGCAGAATATAGTATGTAGAATATAGAATGAAGAACACAAATATAGAATACAGAATAGTGAATATAGAACACAGAAATTAGAACACGGAATGCAGAACACAGAATTTAGAATATTGAATACATAATACTTAATATAAAATTTAGAATATAGAATGTAGAACACAGAGAATAGAATATAGAATACGGAATACTGAATATAGAATTTAGAATATAGAATGTAGAACAGAGAATATAGAATACGGAATGCAGAATATACTAAACAGTATATAGAATGCAGACCACAGAATATAGAATATAGAATACAGAACATAGAACACAAAATTTAGAACATGGAATGCAGAACACAGAATTTAGAATATAGAATACATAATACTGAATATAGAATTTCGATATAGATTGTAGAACACAGAATTTACATTATAGAATAAAGAATACAGAATATAAAATTTAGAATATAGAATATAGAACACAGAATATAGAATATAGACCCCAGAATTTAAAACGCGGAAAGCAGAACACAGAATTTAGAATATAGAATACGGAATACTTATATAAAATTTACAATATAGAATGTTGAACACAGAGTATAGAATATAGAATACGGAATACTGAATACAGAATTTAGAATATTGAATGTAGAACACAGAATATAGAATATAGAATACGGAAAGCAGAATATAGAATACAGAATATAGAATGTATAACAGAGAATATAGAACATAGAATAGAGTATATGGAACACAAAATTTAGAACATGGAATGCAGAACACAGAATGTAGAATATAGAATACCGAATACTGAGTATAGAATTTAGAACATTGAATGCAGAACACAGAATTTAGAATAAAGGATGCAAAATACTATATGTAGAATATGGAATATAGAATGAATAACACAGAATATAGAATATAGACAAAGAAATGGGGAACATAGAATACAGAATATAGAATGAAGAACACAAAATATAGAATATAGAATAGAGAATATAGAACAAAGAATTGAGAAATGGAATGCAGAACAGAGAATTTAGAATATAGAATACAGAATAATGAAAAAATATTTTAAAATATAGAATGTAGAAGAAAGAATATAGAATATAGAAGAGGGAATGCAGAATATAGTATGTAGAATATAGAATGAAGAACATAAATATAGAATAGAGAATAGTGAATATAGAACCCAGAAATTAGAACACGGAATGCAGAACACAGAATTTAGAATATAGAATACATAATACTTAATATAAAATTTAGAATATAGAATGTAGAACACAGAGTATAGAATATATAATACGGAATACTGAATATAGAGTTTAGAATATAGAATGTAGAACACAGAATATAGAATATAGAATACGGAAAGCAGAATATAGAATACAGAATATAGAATGTATAACCGAGAATATAGAACATAGAATAGAGTATATGGAACACAAAATTTAGAACATGGAATGCAGAACACAGAATGTAGAATATAGAATACAGAATACTGAGTATAGAATTTAGAACATTGAATGCAGAACACAGAATTTAGAATAAAGTATGCAAAATTCAGTATGTAGAATATAGAATATAGAATGAATAACACAGAATATAGAATATAGACAAAGAAATGGGGAACATAGAATACAGAATATAGAATGAAGAACACAAAATATAGAATAGAAAATATAGAACACAGAATTGAGAAATGGAAAGCAGAACAGAGAATTTAGAATATAGAATACAGAATACTGAAAAAATATTTTAAAATATAGAATGTAGAACAAAGAATATAGAATATAGAATAGGGAATGCAGAATATAGTATGTAGAATATAGAATGAAGAACACAAATATAGAATACAGAATAGTGAATATAGAAACCAGAAATTAGAACACGGAATGCAGAACACAGAATTTAGAATGTAGAATACATAATACTTAATATAAAATTTAGAATATAGAATGTAGAACACAGAGTATAGAAAATAGAATACGAAATACTGAATATAGAATTTAGAATATAGAATGTAGAACAGAGAATATAGAATACGGAATGCAGAATATACAAAACAGTATATAGAATGCAGACCACAGAATATAGAATATAGAATACAGAATATAGAACACAAAATTTAGAACATGGAATGCAGAACACAGAATTTAGAATATAGAATACATAATACTGAATATAGAATTTCGATATAGATTGTAGAACACAGAATTTACATTATAGAATAAAGAATACAGAATATAAAATTTAGAATATAGAATATAGAACACAGAATATAGAATATAGAACCCAGAATTTAAAACACGGAAAGCAGAACACAGAATTTAGAATATAGAATACTGAATACTTATATAAAATTTACACTATAGAATGTTGAACACAGAGTATATAATATAGAATACGGAATACTGAATATAGAATTTTGAATATAGAATGTAGAACACAGAATATAGAATATAGAATACGGAAAGCAGAATATAGAATACAGAATATAGAATGTATAACCGAGAATATAGAACATAGAATAGAGTATACGGAACACAAAATTTAGAACATGGACTGCAGAACACAGAATGTAGAATATAGAATACAGAATACTGAGTATAGAATTTAGAACTTTGAATGCAGAACACAGAATTTAGAATAAAGGATGCAAAATACTGTATGTAGAATATAGAATATAGAATGAATAACACAGAATATAGAATATAGACAAAGAAATGGGGAACATAGAATACAGAATATAGAATGAAGAACACAAAGTATAGAATATAGAATAGAGAATATAGAACACAGAATTGAGAAATGGAATGCAGAACAGAGAAATTAGAATATAGAATACAGAATACTGAAAAAATATTTTAAAATATAGAATGTAGAACAAAGAATATAGAATATAGAATAGGGAATGCAGAATATAGTATGTAGAATATAGAATGAAGAACACAAATATAGAATACACAATAGTGAATATAGAACCCAGAAATTAGAACACGGAATGCAGAACACAGAATATAGAATATAGAGTATAGAATACTGAATATAGAATTTAGAATATAGAATGTAGAACACAGAATAGAGAATATAGAATACAGAAAATAGAACACAAAATTTAGAACATGGAATTGACAACACAGAACTTAGAATATAGAATACAGAATACTGAATATAGAACATGAATATACAATGTAGAACACAGAATTTAGAATATAGAATACAGTATACTTAATACAGAATTTAGAATATACTATGTAGAACACAGAATTAGAATATAGAATACGGAATGCAGAATATAGAATACAGAATATAGAACACAAAATTTAGAACATGGAATGCACAACACATAATTAAGAATATAGAATACAGAATACTGAATATAGAATTTAGAATATACAATGTAGAACACAGAATATAGTATACGGAATGCAGAATATACAATACAGAATATAGAATGCAGACCACAGAATATAGAATACGGAAAACTGAATACAGACTCAAAATTTAGAACATTGAATGCAGAACATAGAATTTAGTATATAGAATTCAGAATAATGTATACAGAATTAAGAATATACATGAATAACACAGATTATAGAATTTAGATTACGGAATCGAGAATATAGGAGGTTGAATATAGAAGGAAGAACACAAAATATAGAATATAGAATTCAGAATATAGAAACCAGAATTTAGAAATGGAATACAGAACAGAGAATTTAGAATATAGAATACAGAATACTGAAAAAAGATTTTAGAATATAGAATGTAGAACACAGAATATAGAATATAGAATAGGGAATGCAGAATATAGTATGTAGAATATAGAATGAAGAACACAAATATAGAATATATAATAGTGAATATTGAACCTAGAACTTAGAAAACGGATAGTAGAACACAGAATTTAGAATATAGAATACAGAATACTTAATATAAAATTTAGAATACAGAGTGTAGAACACAAAGTATAGAATATAGAATACGGAATACTGAATATAGAATTTAGAATATAGAATTTAGAACAGAAAATAGAATATAGAATACGGAATGCAGAATATAGAATACAGAATATAGAATGTAGAACACAGAATATAGAATATAGAATACAGTATATGGAATTCCAAATTTAGAACATGGAATGCAGAACACAGTATTTAGAATACAGAATACAGAATACTGAATAAAGAATTTAGAATATAGAATGTAGAATGTAGAACACAGAATTTAGAATATAGAAAACAAAATACTGAATATAGAATTTCTAATATAGATTGTAGAACACAGAATTTACAATATAGAATAAAGAATACTGAATATAAATTTTAGAATATAGTATGTAGAACACAGAATATAGAATAGAGAATAGAGAATATAGAACCCAGAATTTAAAACGCGGAAAGCAGAACACAGAATTTAGAATATAGAATACGGAATACTTATATAAAATTTACAATATACAATGTTGAACACAGAGTATAGAATATAGAATACGGAATACTGAATATAGAATTTAGAATATAGAATGTAGAACACAGAATATAGAATATAGAATACGGAAAGCAGAATATAGAATACAGAATATAGAATGTATAACAGAGAATATAGAACATAGAATAGAGTATATGGAACACAAAATTTAGAACATGGAATGCAGAACACAGAATGTAGAATATAGAATACCGAATACTGAGTATAGAATTTAGAACATTGAATGCAGAACACAGAATTTAGAATAAAGGATGCAAAATACTGTATGTAGAATATAGAATATAGAATGAATAACACAGAATATAGAATATAGACAAAGAAATGGGGAACATAGAATACAGAATATAGAATGAAGAACACAAAATATAGAATAGAGAATAGAGAATATAGAACACAGAATTGAGAAATGGAATGCAGAACAGAGAATTTAGAATATAGAATACAGAATACTGAAAAAATATTTTAAAATATAGAATGTAGAACAAAGAATATAGAATATAGAATAGGGAATGCAGAATATAGTATGTAGAATATGGAATGAAGAACACAAATATAGAATACAGAATAGTGAATATAGAACCCAGAAATTAGAACACGGAATGCAGAACACAGAATTTAGAATATAGAATACATAATACTTAATATAAAATTTAGAATATAGAATGTAGAACACAGAGTATAGAATATAGAATATGGAATACTGAATATAGAATTTAGAATACAGAATGTAGAACAGAGAATATAGAATACGGAATGCAGAATATACAAAACAGAATATAGAATGCAGACCACAGAATATAGAATAGAGAATACAGAATATAGAACACAAAACTTAGAACATGGAATGCAGAACACAGAATTTAGAATATAGAATGTAGAACACAGTATATAGATTACGGAATGCAGAATATACAATACAGAATATAGAATGCAGAGCACGGAATATAGAATATGGAAAAAAGAATACAGAACTCAGAATTATAACATGGAATGCAAAACACAGAATTTAGTATATAGTATACAGAATACTCAATATAGAATTTACAACATTGAATGCAGGACATAGAATTTAGAATATAGAATTCAGGATAATTTATATTGAATTCAGAATATAGAATGAATAACACAGAATATAGAATATAGATTAAGGAATCGAGAATATAGGAGGATGAATATAGAATGAAGAACACAAAATAAAGAATATAGAATACAGAATATAGAAACCAGTATTTAGAAATGGAAAACGGAACAGAGAATTTAGAATATAGAATACAGAATACTGAAAAATATTTTAGAATATAGAATGAAGAACACAAATATAGAATATATAATAGTGAATATAGAACCCAGAATTTAGAACATGGAATGCAGAACACAGAATATAGAATATAGAATACAGAATATTGAATATAGAATTTAGAATAAAGAATGCAGAACAAAGAATTTAGAATATAGGATACCGAATGTAGAATATAGAATACAGAATATAGAATATAGAACACAAAATATAGAATCTGGAATACACAATACAGAACCCAAAATTTAGTACATGGAATGCAGAACACAGAATTCAGCGTATATATTACAGAATACAGAATATAAATTTTAGATTATAGAATGTAGAACACAGAATATGGAATGTAGAATACGGAATGCAGAATATTGAATACAGAATATAGAATTTAGAACACAGAATTTAGAATATGGAAAACAGAATATAGAACCCAGAATTTAGAACATGGAATGCAGAACACAGAATTTAGAATATAGAATACAGATTACTGAATATAGAATTTAGAATTTAGAATGTAGAAAACACAATTTAGAATATATAATAGCGAATACTGAATATAGAATTTAGAATATAGAATTTAGAACACAGAATATAGAATATAGGCTACGAAATGCAGAATATAGAATATAGAATGTAGAATAATGAGCACAAAATATACAATAGAAAATATAGAACCCAGAATATAGAACATGGAATGTAGAACAAATAATATAGAATATAGAATACAGAACACTTAATATCGAATTTAGAATATAGAATGTAAAACACAGAATATGGAATGTAGAATAAGGAATGCCTAATAATGAATACAGAATATAGAATGTAGAACACAGAATTTAGAATATGGAAAAAAAATATATAACCCAGAATTTAGAACATGGAATGTAGAACACAGAATTTAGAATATAGAATAGAGATTACTGAATATAGTATTTAGAATATAGAATGTAGAACACAGAATATAGAATATAGAATACAGAATATAGAACCCAAAATTTAGAACATGGAATGCACAACACAGAATTTAGGATATAGAATAAAGAATACTGAATATTGAATTTAGGATATAGTATGTAGAACACAGTATAAAAAATATAGATAAGAGAATATATAACGCAGAATTTTGAACATGGAATGCAGAACACAGAATTTAAAATATAGTATACAGAATACTGAATATAGAATTTAGAATATAGAATGTAGAACACATAATATATAATATAGAATATGGAAAGCAGAATATTGAATACAGAATATAGAATGTAGAACACAGAATATAGAATATAGACAACGGAATGCAGAATATAGAATATAGATTATAGAATGATGAACACAAAGTTTAGAATGTAGAATAGAGAATATAGAACACAGAATTGAGAACATGGAAGGTAGAACACAGAATTTAGAATATAGAATAGAGAATACTGAATTTCGAATTTAGAATATAGAATGTAGAACACAGAATATGGAATGTAGAATACGGAATGCAGAATATTGAATACACTATATAGAATGTACAACACAGAATTTAGAATATGGAAAAAAGAATATATAACCCAGAATTTAGAACATGGAATGCCGAACACAGAATTTAGAATATAGAATACAGATTACTGAATATAGAATTTAGAATATAGTTGTAGAAAACAGAATATAGAATATAGAGCATAGAATACTGAATATAGAATTTAGAATATAGAATGTAGAACACAGAATATAGAATATAGAATACAGAATATAGAACACAAAATTTGGAACATGGAATGCACAACACAGAATTTAGAATATAGAATACCGAATACTGAATATAGAATTTGAATATACATTGTAGAACACAGAATTTAGAATATACAATACAGAATACTTAATATAGGATTTAGAAAATAGAATGTAGAACACAGAATATAGAATATAGAATATGGAATGCAGAATATAGAATACAGTATATAGAATGTAGAACACAGAATACAAAATATAGAATAGAGTATATGGAACCCAAAATTTAGAACATAGAATGCAGAACACAGAATTTAGAATATAGGATACAGAATACTGAATATTGAATTTAGAATATATAATTTAGAACACAGAATATGGAATGTAGGATACGGAATGCAGAATATTGTATACAGAATATACAATGTAGAACACAGAATTTAGAATATGGAAAGCAGAATATGGAACACGGAATTTAGAACACGAATGCAGAACACAGAATTTAGAATATAGAATACAGATTACTGAATATTGAATTTAGAATATAGAAAGTAGAACACAGAATTAAGTATATAGAATACAGAATACTGAATATAGAATTTAGAATATAGAATGTAGAACACAGAATATAGAATATAAAATACATAATATGGAACACAAAAGTTAGAACTTGGAATGCAGTACACAGAATTTAAAATATAGAACACCGAATACTGAATATAGAATATGAATACACAATGTAGAACACAGAATATAGAATATAGAATACAGATTACTGAATATAGAATTTAGAATATAGAATGAAGAACACAAAATTTATAATATAGAGTATAGAATACTGTAAAAAGAATTTAGAATATAGAATGTAGAACACAGAATATAGAATATAGAATACAGAATATAGAACACAAAATTTAGATCATGGAATGCACAACACAGAATTAAGTATATAGAATACAGAATACTAAATATAGAATATGAATATACAATGTAGAACACAGAATTTAGAATATAGAATACAGAACACTTAATATAGAATTTAGAATATACAATGCAGAACACAGAATATAGAATATAGAATACGGAATGCAGAATATAGAATACAGGATATAGAACACAATTTTTAGAACAAGGAATGCACAACACAGAGTTTAGAATATAGAATAAAGTATACTGAATATAGAATTAAGAATATAGAATGTAGAACACAGAATATAGAATATAGACTATGGAATGCAGAATATAGAATATAGAATATAGAATTATGAACACATAATCGGCAATATAGAATAGAGAATATAGAACCCAGAATTAAGAACATGGAATGTAGAAAACAGAATTTATTATATAGAATACGGAATACTGAATATCGAATTTAGAATATAGAATGAAGAACACAGAATATGGAATGTAGAATACACAATGCAGAATATTGAATACAGTATATAGAATGTAGAACACAGAATTTAGAACATAGAGTATAGACTACTGAATATAGAATTTTCAATATAGAATGTATAACACAGAATATAGAATATAGAATACAGAATATAGAACACAAAATTTAGAACATAGAATGCAGAACAGAGAATTTAGAATATAGAATACCGAATACAAATATAGAATTTGAATATACAATGTAGAACACAGAATTTAGAATATAGAATACAGAATACTGAATATAGAATTTAGAATATACAATGTAGAACACAGAATATAGAATATGGAAAACAGAATACAAAACCCAGAATTGAGAACATGGAATGAAGTACAGAGAATTTAGAATATAGAAAACAGAATACTGAATGTAGAATTTAGAATATAGAATGAAGAACACAGAATATAGAATATAGAGTATAGAATACTGAATATAGAATTTAGAATATAGAATGTAGAACACAGAATATAGAATATAGAATACAGAATACTGAATATAGAACATGAAAATACAATGTAGAACACAGAATTTAGAATATAGCATACAGTACACTTAATATAGAATTTAGAATATACTATGTAGAACACAGAATGTAGAATATACAATACGGAATGCAGAATATAGAATACAGAATATAGAACACAAAATTTAGAACATGGAATGCACAACACATAATTAAGAATATAGAATACAGAATACTGAATATAGAATTTAGAATATACAATGTAGAACACAGAATATAGTATACGGAATGCAGAATATACAATACAGAATATAGAATGCAGACCACAGAATATAGAATACGGAAAACTGAATACAGACTCAAAATTTAGAACATTGAATGCAGAACATAGAATTTAGAATATAGAATTCAGAATAATGTATATAGAATTAAGAATAAACATGAATAACACAGAATATAGAATATAGATTACGGAATCGAGAATATAGGAGGTTGAATATAGAAGGAAGAACACAAAATATAGAATATAGAATTCAGAATATAGAAACCAGAATTTAGAAATGAAATACAGAACAGAGAATTTAGAATATAGAATACAGGATACTGAATAAAAATTTTAGATTATAGAATGTAGAACACAGAATATAGAATATAGAATAGGGAATGCAGAATATAGTATGTAGAATATAGAATGAAGAACACAATTATAGAATATATAATAGTGAATATTGAACCTAGAACTTAGAAAACGGATAGTAGAACACAGAATTTAGAAAATAGAATACAGAATACTTAATATAAAATTTAGAATACAGAATGTAGAACACAAAGTATAGAATATAGAATACGGAATACTGAATATAGAATTTAGAATATAGAATTTAGAACAGAAAATAGAATATAGAATACGGAAAGCAGAATATAGAATACAGAATATAGAATGTAGAACACAGAATATAGAATATAGAATACAGTATATGGAATTCCATATTTAGAACATGGAATGCAGAACACAGAATTTAGAATATAGAATACATAATACTGAATACAGAATTTAGAATATAGAATGTAGAATGTAGAACACAGAATTTAGAATATAGAAAAAAAAATTCTGAATATAGAATTTCGAATATAGATTGTAGAACACAGAATTTACAATATAGAATAAAGAATACTGAACATAAATTTTAGAATATAGTATGTAGAACACAGAATATAGAATATAGAATAGAGAATATAGAACACAGAATTTAGAACACAGAAAGCAGAACACGGAATTTAGAATATAGAATACTGAATACTTAATATAAAATTTACAATATAGAATGTTGAACACAGGGTATAGAATATAGAATACGGATACTGAATATAGGATTAAGAATATAGAATGTAGAACACAGAATATAGAATATAGAATTCGGAAAGTAGAATATAGAATACAGAAAATAGAATATAGAACACAGAATATAGAACATAGAATAGAGTATATGGAAACCGAAATTTAGAACATGGAATGCAGAATAAAGAATTTACAATATAGAATAACGAATACAAATATAGAATATGAATATACAATGTAGAACACAGAATTTAGAATATAGAATACAGAATACTGAATATACAATTTAGAATATACAATGTAGAACACAGAATATAGAATATAGAATACGGAATGCAGAATAAAGAACACAGAATATAGAACACATAATTTAAAACATTGAATGCACAACATAGAATTTAGAATATAGAATACCGAATACTGAATATAGAACATGAATATACAATGTTGAACACAGAATTTAGAATATAGAATAAAGAATACTGAATATAGAATTTAGAATATAGATTGTAGAACACAGAATATAGAATATAGAATAGAGAATATAGAACCCAGAATTTAGAACATGGAGCGAAGTACAATGAATTTAGAATATACAATACAGAATACTGAATATAGAATTTAGAATATACAATGTGGAACAAGGAAAATAGAATATAGAATACCGAATGCAGAATATAGAATACAGAAGATAGAATATAGAATACAGAATATACAATATGGAAAATAGAATACAAAACCCAGAATTGAGAACAGGGAAAGAAGAACACAGTATTTAGAATATAGAAAACAGAATACTGAATGTAGAATTTCATATATAGAATGTTGAACACAGAATTTAGAATATAGAATAAAGAATACTGAATATTGAATTTAGAATGTAGAATGTAGAACACAGTATATAGAATATATATTAGAGAATATAGAACACAGAATTTAGCACATGGAATTCAGAACACAGAATTTAGAATATAGAATACAGATACTGAATATATAATTTTGAAAGTAGAATGTAGAACACAGAATATAGAATATAGACTACGTAATGCAGAATATAGAACATAGAGTATAGAATGATGAACACAAATTATAGAATATAGAATACAGAATATAGAACCCAAAATTAAGAACATGGAATGTAGAACACACAATTTAGAATATAGAATACAGAATATTGAATTTCGAATTTAGAATATAGAATGTAGAGCATAGAATATGGAATGTAGAATACGGAATGCAGAATATTGAATACAGAATATAGAACGTAGAACACAGTATAGAGAATATAGTTTAAAGAATATAGAAACTAGAATTTAGAACATGGAATGGAGAACACAGAATTTAGAATATAGAATACAGATTACTGAATATAGAATTTAGAATATAGAATATAGAACACAGAGTATAGAATATAGAATACAGAATACTGAATATAGAATATAGAATGTAGAACACAAAATATAGAATATAGAATATGGAATGCAGAATTTAGAATACAGAATATAGAATGTAGAAGGCAGAATATAGAATATAGAATAGAGTATATGGAACGCAAAATTTAGAACATGGAATGCAGAACACACAATATAGAATATAGAATACACAATACTGAATATAGAATTTAGAATATAGAATGTAGAACACAGAATATTGAATATAGAATAAAGAATATAGAACCCATAAATTAGAACATGGAATGCAGAACAGAGAATTTAGAATATAGAATACCGAATACATATATAGAATATGAACATACAATGTAGAACACAGAATTTAGAATATAGAATACAGAATACTGAATATAGAATTTAGAATATACAATGTAGAACACAGAATTTAGAATATAGAATACAGAATACTGAATATAGAATTTAGTATATAGAATGCAGAACACAGGATTTAGAATGTAGTGTGCAGAATACTGAGTATAGAATTTAGAACATTGAATGCACAACACAGAATTTAGGATATAGGATGCAGAATACTGTATATAGAATTTAGAATATAGAATGCATAACACAGAATATAGAATATTGACAAAGGAATGGGGAATATAGGATATAGATTATAGAATGAAGAACACAAAAAATAGAATATAGAATAGAGAATATAGAACCCAGAATAGAGAAATGGAATTTAGAACAGAGAATTTAGAATATAGAATTCAGAATACTAAAAAAATATTTTAAAATGTAGAATGTAGAACAAAGAATATAGAATATAGAATAGGGAATGCAGAATATAGTATGTAGAATATAGAATGAAGAACAAAAACATAGAATATACAATAGTGGATTTAGAACCCAAAATTAGAACACGGAACACAGAACACAGAATTTAAAATATAGAACACACAATACTTAATATAAAATTTAGAATATAGAATGTAGAACACAGGTTATAGAATATAGAATACGGAATACTGAATATAGAATTTAGAATATAGAATATAGAACACAGAATATAGAATACGGAATGCAGAATATACAATAGAGAATATAGAATGCAGACCGCAGAATATAAAATATGGATAACAGAATACAGACTCAAAATTTAGAACATGGAATGCAGAGCACAGTATTTAGAAAATAGTATACAGAATACTCAATATAGAATTTAGAACATTGAATGCAAAACATAGAATTTAGAATATAGAATTCAGAATAATGTATATAGAATTCAGAATATAGAAAGAATAACACAGAATATAGAATATAGATTACGGAATCGAGAATATAGGAGGTTGAATATAGAAGGAAGAACAGAAAATATAGAATATAGAATTCAGAATATAGAAACCAGAATTTAGAAATTGAATACAGAACAGAGAATTTAGAATCTAGAATACAGAATACTGAATAAAGATTTTAGAATATAGAATGTAGAACACACAATATAGAATATAGAATAAGGAATGCAGAATATAGTATGTAGATTATAGAATGAAGAACACAAATATACAATATATAATAGTGAATATTGAAACCAGAACTTAGAAAACGGATAGCAGAACACAGAATTTAGAATATAGAATACAGAATACTTAAAATAAAATTTAGAATACAGAATGGAGAACACAAAGTATAGAATATAGAATACGGAATACTGAATATAGAATTTAGAATATAGAATTTAGAACAGAAAATAGAATATAGAATACGGAATGCAGAATATAGAATACAGAATATAGAATGTAGAACACACAATATAGAATATAGAATAGAGTATATGGAATCCAAAATTTTGAACATGGAATGCAGAACACAGAATTTAGAATATAGAATACAGAATACTGAATATAGAATTTAGAATATAGAATGTAGAACACAGAATTTAGAATATATAAAAAAAGAATACTGAATATAGTATTTAGAATATAGAATGTAGAACACAGAATATAGAATATAGAATAGAGAATATAGAACCCAGAATTTAGAACATGGAATGCAGAACACAGAATATAGAATATAGAATACAGAATACTGAATATAGAATTTAGAATAAAGAATGCAGAACACAGAATTTAGAATATAGGATACGGAATGTAGAATATAGAATACAGAATATAGAATGTAGAACACAAAATATACAATATGGAAAACAGAATACAGAATCCAAAATTTAGATCATGGAATGTAGAACGCAGAAATAAGATTATATAATACAGAATACTGAATATAAATTTTAGATTATAGAATGTAGAACACAGAATATGGAATGTAGAATACGGAATGCCTAATATTGAATACAGAATATAGAATGTAGTACACAGAATTTAGAATATGTAAAACAGAATATAGAACGAACAATTTAGAACATGGAATGCAGAACAAAGAATTTAGTATATAGAATGCAGAATACTGAATATAGAATTTAGAATATAGAATGCAGAACACAGAATTTAGAATATAGAATACGGAATACTGAATATAGAATTTAGGATATTCAATGTAGAACACAGAATATAGAATATGGAAAACAGAATACGAAACCCAGAATTTAGAACATGGAATGAAGTACAGGGAATTTAGAATATAGAAAACAGAATACTGAATATAGAATTTAGAATATAGAATGAAGAACACAGAATATGGAATGTAGAATACGGAATGCAGAATATTGAAAACAGAATATAGAATGTAGAACACAGAATTTAGAATATAGACTATAGAATACTGTATATAGAAGTTAGAATATAGAATGTTGAACACAGAATTTAGAATATAGAATAAAGAATACTGAATATTGAATTTAGAATATAGAATGTAGAACACAGTATATAGAATATAGATTACAGAATATAGAACCCAGAATTTAGAACATGGAATGCAGAACACAGAATTTAGAATATAGAATACAGAATACTGAATATAGAATTTAGAATATAGAATGTAGAACACAGAATATAGAACCTAGACTACGGAATGCAGAATATAGAATATAGAGTATAGAATGATGTACACAAATTATTAAATATAGAATAGAGAATATAGAACCCAGAATTAAGAACATGGAATTTAGAACACAGAATGTAGTATATAGAATACATAATAAAGAATTTCGAAATTAGAATTTAGAATGTAGAACACAGAATATGGAATGTAGAATACGGAATGCAGAATATTGAATACAGAATATAGAATGTAGAACACAGAATTTAGAATATGGAAAAAAGTATATAGAAACCAGAATTTAGAACATGGAATGCAGAACACAGAATTTAGAATATTGAATACAGATTACTGAATACAGGATTTATAATATAGAATGTAGAACACAGAATATATAATAAAGAATACGGAATGCAGAATATAGAATACAGAATATAGAATGTAGAACACAGAATATAGAGTATAGAAAACAGAATACAAAACACAGAATTGAGAACATGGAATGCACAACACAGAATTTAGAATATAGAATACCGAATACTGAATATAGAATATTAATATACAATGTAGAACACAGAATTTAGAATATACAATACAGAATACTTAATATAGGATCTAGAATATAGAATGTAGGACACAGACTATAGAATATAGAATATGGAATGCAGAATAAAGAATACAGAATATAGAATTTTGAACACAGAATACACAATATAGAATAGAGTATATGGAACACAAAATTTAGAACATGGAATGCAGAACACAGAATTTAGAATATAGAACACAGAATACTGAATATAGAATTTAGAATATAGAATTTAGAACACAGAATATGGAATGTAGGATACGGAATGCAGAATACTGTATACAGAATATACAATGTAAAACACAGAATTTAGAATATGGAAAGCAGAATATGGAACACGGAATTTAGAAGAGGAATGCAGAACACATAAATTAGAATATACAATAAAGATTACTGAATATTGAATTTAGAATATAGAAAGTAAAACACAGAATTTAGTATATAGAATACAGAATACTGAATATAGAATTTAGAATATAGAATGTAGAACACAGAATATAGAATATAAAATACAGAATATGGAACACAAAATTTAGAACTTGGAATGCAGTACACAGAATTTAAAAAATAGAACACCGAATACTGAAAATAGAATATGAATATACAATGTACAACACAGAATATAGAATATAAAATACAGATTACTGCATATAGAATTTAGAATATAGAATGTAGAACACAGAATTTAGAATAGAGAGTATAGAATACTGAATATAGAATTTAGAATATAGAATGTAGAACACAGAATATAGAAAAAAGATTACAGAATATAGAACACAAAATTTACATCATGGAATGCACAACACAGAATATACTATATAGAATACCGAATACTGAATATAAATATGAATATACAATGTAGAACACAGAATTTTGGATATAGAATCAGAACACTTAATATAGAATTTAGAATATACAATGTAGAACAAAGAATATAGAATATAAAATACGGAATGAAGAATATAGAATAAAGAATATAGAACACAAAATTTAGAACATGGAATGCACAACACAGAATTTATAATATAGAATAGAGAATACTGAATATAGAATTTAGTATATAGAATGTAGAACACAGAGTATAGATTATAGAATACGGAATACTAAATATAGAATTTAGAATATAGAATATAGAACACAGAATATAGAATATAGATTATGGAATGCAGAATATATTATACAGAGTATGGAATGTAGAACACAGAATATAGAATATAGAATAGAGTATATGGAACACAAAATTTAAAACATGGAATGCAGAACACAGAATTTAGAATATAGAATACAGAATACTTAATATAAAATTTAGAATACAGAATGTAGAACACAAAGTATAGAATATAGAATACGGAATACTGAATATTGAATTTAGAATATAGAATTTAGAACAGAAAATAGAATATAGAATACGGAATGCAGAATATAGAATACAGAATATAGAATGTAGAACACAGAATATAGAATATAGAATAGAGTATATGGAATCCATAATTTTGAACATGGAATGCAGAACACAGAATTTAGAATATAGAATACAGAATACTGAATATAGAATTTAGAATATAGAATGTAGAACACAGAATTTAGATTATAGAATACGGAATGCAGAATATAGAATACAGAATATGGAATTTAGAACACAGAATATAGAACATAGAATAGAGTATATGGAACACAAAATTTAGAACCTGCAATGCAGAACTCAGAATGTAGAATATATAATACAGAATACTGAATATAGAATTTAGTATATAGAATGCAGAACACAGGATTTAGAATGTAGTATGCAGAATACTGAGTATAGAATTTAGAACATTGAATGCAGAACACAGAATTTAGTATATAGGATGCAGAATACTGTATACAGAATTTAGAATATAGAATGCATAACACAGAATATAGAATATTGACAAAGGAATGGGGAATATAGGATATAGAATATAGAATGAAGAACACAAAATATAGAATAGAGAATATAGAACCCAGAATTGAGAAATGGAATTCAGAACAGAGAATTTAGAATATAGAATACAGAATACTAAAAAAATATTTTAAAATGTAGAATGTAGAACAAAGAATATAGATTATAGAATAGGGAATGCAGAATATAGTATGTAGAATATAGAATGAAGAACAAAATCATAGAATATACAATAGTGGATATAGAACCCAAAATTAGAACACGGAATGCAGAACACAGAATATAAATATAGAACACACAATACTTAATATAAAATTTAGAATATAGAATGTAGAACACAGGGTATAAAATATAGAATACGGAATACTGAATATAGAATTTAGAATATACAATGTAGGACACAGAATATAGAATACGGAATGCAGAATATACAATACAGAATATAGAATGCAGACCGCAGAATATAAAATATGGATAACAGAATACAGAATCAAAATTTAGAAAATGGAATGCAGAGCACAGTATTTAGAAAATAGTATACAGAATACTCAATATAGAATTTAGAACATTGAATGCAGAACATAGAATTTAGAATATAGAATTCAGAATAATGTATATAGAATTCAGAATATAGAATGAATAACACAGAATATAGAATATAGATTATGGAATCGAGAATATAGGAGGTTGAATATAGAAGGAAGAACACAAAATATAGAATATAGAATTCAGAATATAGAAACCAGAATTTAGAAATGGAATACAGAACAGAGAATTTAGAATCTAGAATACAGAATACTGAATAAAGATTTTAGAATATAGAATGTAGAACACAGAATATAGAATATAGAATAGGGAATGCAGAATATAGTATGTAGAATATAGAATGAAGAACACAAATATAGAATATATAATAGTGAATATTGAAACCACAACTTAGAAAACGGATAGCAGAACACAGAATTTAGAATATAGAATACAGAATACTTAATATAAAATTTAGAATACAGAATGTAGAACACAAAGTATAGAATATAGAATACGGAATACTGAATATAGAATTTAGAATATAGAATTTACAACAGAAAATAGAATATAGAAAACGGAATGCAGAATATAGAATACAGAATATAGAATGTAGAACACACAATATAGAATATAGAATAGAGTATATGGAATCCAAAATTTTGAACATGGAATGCAGAACACAGAATTTAGAATATAGAATACAGAATACTGAATATAGAATTTAGAATATAGAATGTAGAACACAGAATTTAGAATATATAATAAAAGAATACTGAATATAGAATTTAGAATATAGAATGCAGAACACAGAATTTAGAATACAGAATACAGAATACTGAATAAAGAATTTAGAATATAGAATGTAGAATGTAGAACACAGAATTTAGAATATAGAAAACAAAATACTGAATATAGAATTTCTAATATAGATTGTAGAACACAGAATTTACAATATAGAATAAAGAATACTGAATATAAATTTTAGAATATAGTATGTAGAACACAGAATATAGAATAGAGAATAGAGAATATAGAACACAAAATTTAGAACACAGAAAGCAGAACACAGAATTTAGAATATAGAATACTGAATACTTAATATAAAATTTACAATATAGAATGTTGAACACAGAGTATAGAATATAGAATACGGAATACTGAATATAGGATTTAGAATATAGAATGTAGAACACAGAATATAGAATATAGAATTCGGAAAGTAGAATATAGAATACAGAATATAGAATGTAGAACACAGAATATAGAACATAGAATAGAGTATATGGAAACCGAAATTTAGAATATGGAATGCAGAATAAAGAATTTAGAATATAGAATAACGAATACAAATATAGAATATGAATATACAATATAGAACACAGAATTTAGAATATAGAATACAGAATACTGAATATACAATTTAGAATATACAGTGTAGAACACAGAATATACAATATAGAATACGGAATGCAGAATAAAGAATACAGAATATAGAACACATAATTTTAAACATTGAATGCACAACACAGAATTTAGAATATAGAACACCGAATACTGAATATAGAACATGAATATACAATGTTGAACACAGAATTTAGAATATAGAATAAAGAATACTGAATATAGAATTTAGAATATAGATTGTAGAACACAGAATATAGAACATAGAATAGAGAATATAGAACCCAGAATTTAGAACATGGAGCGAAGTACAATGAATTTAGAATATACAATACAGAATACTGAATATAGAATTTAGAATATACAATGTAGAACAAGGAATATAGAATATAGAATACCGAATGCCGAATATAGAATACAGAAGATAGAATATAGAATACAGAATATACAATATGGAAAAGAGAATACAAAACCCAGAATTGAGAACAGGGAATGAAGAACACAGAATTTAGAATATAGAAAACAGAATACTGAATGTAGAATTTCATATATAGAATGTTGAACACAGAATTTAGAATATAGAATAAAGAATACTGAATATTGAATTTAGAATGTAGAATGTAGAACACAGTATATAGAATATATATTAGAGAATATAGAACACAGAATTTAGCACATGGATTTCAGAACACAGAATTTAGAATATAGAATACAGATACTGAATATATAATTTTGAAAGTAGAATGTAGAACACAGAAAATAGAATATAGACTACGAAATGCAGAATATAGAACATAGAGTATAGAATGATGAACACAAATTATAGAATATAGAATAGAGAATATAGAACCCAAAATTAAGAACATGGAATGTAGAAAACACAATTTAGAATATAGAATACAGAATATTGAATTTCGAATTTAGAATATAGAATTTAGAACATAGAATATGGAATGTAGAATACGGAATGCAGAATATTGAATACAGAATATAGAACTTAGAACACAGTATAGAGAATACAGTTTAAAGAATATAGAAACCAGAATTTAGAACATGGAATGCAGAACACAGAATTTAGAATATAGATACAGATTACTGAATATAGAATTTAGAATATAGAATATAGAACACAGAGTATAGAATATAGAATAAGGAATACTGAATATAGAATATAGAATGTAGAACACAAAATATAGAATATAGAATATGGAATGCAGAATTTAGAATACAGAATATAGAATGTAGAAGACAGAATATTGAATATAGAATAAAGAATATAGAACCCAAATTTTGAACATGGAATGCAGAAAAGAGAATTTAGAATATAGAATACCGAATACATATATAGAATATGAATATACAATGTAGAACACAGAATTTAGAATATAGAATACAGAATACTGAATATAGAATTTAGAATATACAATGTAGAAAACAGAATATAGAATATAGAATACGGAATGCAGAATATAGAATACAGAAGATAGAATAAAGAACACAGAATATAGAATATGGAAAACAGTATACAAAACCCAGAATTGAGATCATGGAAGGCAGAACAGAGAATTTAGAATATAGAAAACAGAATTCTGAATATAGAATTTCAAATATAGAATGTTGAACACAGAATTAAATATATAGAACAAAGAATACTGAATATTGAATTTAGAATATTGAATGTAGAGCACAGAATATAGAATATAGATTAGAGAATATAGAAACCAAAATTTAGCACATGGAATGCAGAACACAGAATTTAGAATATAGAATACAGAATACTGAATATAGAATTTAGAATATAGAATGTAGAACACAGAATATAGAATATAGACTACGGAATGCAGAATATAGGATATAGTATATAGAATGATGAAACAAATTATAGAATATATAATAGAGAATATATAACCCAGAATTTAGAACATGGAATGTAGAACACAGAATTTAGAATATAGAATACAGAATACTGAATTTCGAATTTAGAATATAGAATGTTGAACACAGAATATGGAATGTAGAATACGGAATGCAGAATATTGAATACAGAATATAGAATGTACAACACAGAATTTACAATATGGAAAAAAGAATATATAACCCAGAATTTAGAACATGGAATGCCGAACACAGAATTTAGAATATAGAATACAGAATACTGAATATAGAATTTAGAATATAGTTGTAGAAAACAGAATATAGAATATAGAGCATAGAATACTGAATATAGAATTTAGAATATAGAATGTAGAACACAAAATATAGAATATAGAATACAGAATATAGAACACAAAATTTAGAACATGGAATGCACAACACAGAATTTAAAATATATAATACCGAATACTGAATATAGAATTTGAATATACAATGTAGAACACAGAATTTAGAATATACAATACAGAATACTTAATATAGGACTTAGAAAATAGAATGTAGAACACAGAATATAGAATATAGAATATGGAATGCAGAATATAGAATACAGTATATAGAATGTAGAACACAGAATATAGAATATAGAATAGAGTATATGGAATCCAAAATTTTGAACATGGAATGCAGAACACAGAATTTAGAATATAGAATACAGAATACTGAATATAGAATTTAGAATATAGAATGTAGAACACAGAATTTAGAATATACAATACAGAATACTTAATATAGGATTTAGAAAATAGAATGTAGAACACAGAATATAGAATATAGTATATGGAATGCAGAATATAGAATACAGTATATAGAATGTAGAACACAGAATACAGAATATATAATACAGTATATGGAACCCAAAATTTAGAACATAGAATGCAGAAAACAGAATTTAGAATATAGGATACAGAATACTGAATATTGAATTTAGAATATAGAATTTAGAACGCAGAATATGGAATGTAGTATACGGAATGCAGAATATTATATACAGAATATACAATGTAGAACACAGAAATTAGAATATGGAAAGCAGAATATGGAACACGGAATTTAGAACAGGAATGCAGAACACAGAATTTAGAATATAGAATACAGATTACTGAATATTGAATTTAGAATATAGAAAGTAGAACACAGAATTAAGTATATAAAATACAGAATACTGAATATAGAATTTAGAATATAGAATGTAGAACACAGAATATAGAATATAAAATACAGAATATGGAACACAAAATTTAGAACTTGGAATGCAGTACACAGAATTTAAAATATAGAACACCGAATACTGAATATAGAATATGAATACACAATGTAGAACACAGAGAATAGAATATAGAATACAGATTACTGAATATAGAATTTAGAATATACAATGAAGAACACAGAATTTATAATATAGAGTATAGAATACTGAAAAAAGAATTTAGAATATAGAATGTAGAACACAGAATATAGAATATAGAATACAGAATATAAAACACAAAATTTAGAACTTGGAATGCACAACACAGAATTTAGTATATAGAATACCGAATACTGAATATAGAATATGAATATACAATGTAGAAAACAGAATTTAGAATATAGAATACAGAACACTTAATATAGAATTTAGAATATACAAAGCAGAACACAGAATATAGAATATAGAATACGGAATGCAGAATATAGAATACAGAATATAGAACACAATATTTAGAACAAGGAATGCACAACACAGAGTTTAGAATATAGGATAAGGAATACTGAATATAGAATTAAGAATATAGAATGTAGAACACAGAATATAGAATATAGACTACGGAATGCAGAGTATAGAATTTAGAATATAGAATTATGAACACAAAATCGGCAATATAGAATAGAGAATATAGAACCCACAATTAAGAACATGGAATGTAGAAAACAGAATATATTATATAGAATACGGAATACTGAATATCGAATTTAGAATATAGAATGAAGAAAACAGAATATGGAATGTAGAATACAGAATGCATAATATTGAATACAGTATATAGAATGTAGAACACAGAATTTATAATATAGAATATAGAATACTGAATATAGAATTTTCAATATAGAAAGTAGAACACAGAATATAGAATATAGAATACAGAATATAGAACCCAAAATTTAGAACATGGAATGGACAACACAGAACTTAGAATATAGAATACAGAATACTGAATATAGAACATGAATATACAATGTAGAACACAGAATTTAGAATATAGAATACAGTATACTTAATATAGAATTTAGAATATACTATGTAGAACACAGAATGCAGAATATAGAATACGGAATGCAGAATATAGAATACAGAATATAGAACACAAAATTTAGAACATGGAATGCACAAAACATAATTAAGAATATAGAATACAGAATACTGAATATAGAATTTAGAATACAAAATGTAGAACACAGAATATAGTATACGGAATGCAGAATATACAATACAGAATATAGAATGCAGACCACAGAATATAGAATACGGAAAACAGAATACAGACTCAAAATTTAGAACATTGAATGCAGAACATAGAATTTAGAATATAGAATTCAGAATAATGTATATAGAATTAAGAATATACATGAATAACACAGAATATAGAATATAGATTAGGGAATCGAGAATATAGGAGGTTGAATATAGAAGGAAGAACACAAAATATAGAATATAGAATTCAGAATATAGAAACCAGAATTTAGAAATGGAATACTGAACAGAGAATTTAGAATAGAGAATACAGAATACTGAATAAAGATTTTAGAATATAGATGTAGAACACAGAATATAGAATATAGAATAGGGAATGCAGAATATAGTATGTAGAATATAGAATGAAGAACACAAATATAGAATATATAATAGTGAATATTGAACCTAGAACTTAGAAAACGGATAGTAGAACACAGAATTTAGAATATAGAATACAGAATACTTAATATAAAATTTAGAATACAGAATGTAGAACACAAAGTATAGAATATAGAATACGGAATACTGAATATAGAATTTAGAATATAGAATTTAGAACAGAAAATAGAATATAGAATACGGAATGCAGAATATAGAATACAGAATATAGAATGTAGAACACAGAATATAGAATATAGAATACAGTATATGGAATTCCAAATTTAGAACATGGAATGCAGAACACAGAATTTAGAATATAGAATACAGAATACTGAATACAGAATTTAGCATATAGAATGTAGAATGTAGAACACAGAATTTAGAATAAAGAAAACAAAATACTGAATATAGAATTTCGAATATAGATTGTAGAACACAGAATTTACAATATAGAATAAAGAATACTGAATATAAATTTTAGAATATAGTATGTAGAACACAGAATATAGAATATAGAATAGAGAATATAGAACACAGAATTTAGAACACAGAAAGCAGAACACAGAATTTAGAATATAGAATACTGAATACTTAATAACAAATTTACAATATAGAATGTTGAACACAGAGTATAGAATATAGAATAAGGAATACTGAATATAGGATTTAGAATATAGAATTTAGAACACAGAATATAGAATATAGAATTCGGAAAGTAGAATATAGAATTCAGAATATAGAATGTAGAACACAGGATATAGAACATAGGATAGAGTATATGGAAACCGAAATTTAGAACATGGAATTCAGAATAAAGAATTTAGAATATAGAATAACGAATACAAATATAGAATATGAATATACAATGTAGAACACAGAATTTAGAATATAGAATACAGAATACTGAATATACAATTTAGAATATACAATGTAGAACACAGAATATAGAATATAGAATACGGAATGCAGAATAAAGAATACAGAATATAGAACACATAATATAAAACATTGAATGCACAACACAGAATTTAGAATATAGAATACCGAATACTGAATATAGAACATGAATATACAATGTTGAACACAGAATTTAGAATATAGAATAAAGAATACTGAATATAGAATTTAGAATATAGATTGTAGAACACAGAATATAGAATATAGAATAGAGAATATAGAACCCAGAATTTAGAACATGGAGCGAAGTACAATGAATTTAGAATATGCAATACAGAATACTGAATATAGAATTTAGAATATACAATGTAGAACAAGGAAAATAGAATATAGAATACCGAATGCAGAATATAGAATACAGAAGATAGAATATAGAATACAGAATATACAATATGGAAAAGAGAATACAAAACCCAGAATTGAGAACAGGGAATGAAGAACACAGAATTTAGAATATAGAAAACAGAATACTGAATGTAAAATTTCATATATAGAATGTTGAACACAGAATTTAGAATATAGAATAAAGAATACTGAATATTGAATTTAGAATATAGAATGTAGAACACAGTATATAGAATATATAGTAGAGAATATAGAACACAGAATTTAGCACATGGAATTCAGAACACATAATTTAGAATATAGAATACAGATACTGAATATATAATTTTGAAAGTAGAATGTAGAAAACAGAATACAGAATATAGACTACGGAATGCAGAATATAGAACATAGAATATAGAATGATGAACAAAAATTATAGAATTTAGAATAGAGAATATAGAACCCAAAATTAAGAACATGGAATTTAGAACACACAATTTAGAATATAGAATACAGAATATTGAATTTCGAATTTAGAATATAGAATGTAGAACATAGAATATGGAATGTAGAATACGGAATGCAGAATATTGAATACAGAATATAGAACGTAGAACACAGTATAAAGAATAAAGTTTAAAGAATATAGAAACCGGAATTTAGAACATGGAATTCAGAACGCAGAATTTAGAATATAGAATACAGATTACTGAATATAGAATTTAGAATATAGAATATAGAACACAGAGTATAGACTATAGAATACGGAATACTGAATATAGAATATAGAATGTAGAACACAAAATATAGAATATAGAATATGGAATGCAGAATTTAGAATACAGAATATAGAATGTAGAAGACAGAATATAGAATATAGAATAGAGTATATGGAACGCAATATTTAGAACATGGAATGCAGAACACACAATATAGAATATAGAATACACAATACTGAATATAGAATTTAGAATATAGAATGTAGAACACAGAATATTGAATATAGAATAAAGAATATAGAACCCAAAATTTAGAACATGGAATGCAGAAAATAGAATTTAGAATATAGAATACCGAATACATATATAGAATATGAATATACAATTTAGAACACATAATTTAGAATATAGAATACAGAATACTGAATATAGAATTTAGAATATACAATGTAGAACACAGAATATAGAATATAGAATACGGAATGCAGAATATAGAATACAGAAGATAGAATAAAGAACACAGAATATAGAATATGGAAAACAGAATACAAAACCCAGAATTGGGAACATGGAATGCAGAACGGAGAATTTAGAATATAGAAAACAGAATTCTGAATATAGAATTTCAAATATAAAATGTTGAACACAGAATTAAATATATAGAATAAAGAATAGTGAATATTGAATTTAGAATATAGAATGTAGAGCACAGAATATAGAATATAGATTAGAGAATATAGAAACCAGAATTTAGCACATGGAATGCAGAACACAGAATTTAGAATATAGAATACAGAATACTGAATATAGAATTTAGAATAGAGAATGTAGAACACAGAATATAGAATATAGACTACAGAAAGCAGAATATAGAAAATAGAGTATAGAATGATGAACACAAATTATAGAATATAGAATAGAGAATATAAATCCCAGAATTAAGAACATGGAAAGTAGAACACAGAATTAAGAATATAGAATATAGAATACTGAATATAGAATTTAGAATATAGAATGTAGAACACAGATTATAGAATATAGAATAGAGAATATAGAACCCAAAATTAAGAACATGGAATGTAGAAAACACAATTTAGAATATAGAATACAGAATATTGAATTTCGAATTTAGAATATAGAATTTAGAACATAGAATATGGAATGTAGAATACGGAATGCAGAATATTGAATACAGAATATAGAACTTAGAACACAGTATAGAGAATACAGTTTAAAGAATATAGAAACCAGAATTTAGAACATGGAATGCAGAACACAGAATTTAGAATATAGATACAGATTACTGAATATAGAATTTAGAATATAGAATATAGAACACAGAGTATAGAATATAGAATAAGGAATACTGAATATAGAATATAGAATGTAGAACACAAAATATAGAATATAGAATATGGAATGCAGAATTTAGAATACAGAATATAGAATGTAGAAGACAGAATATAGAATATAGAATAGAGTATATGGAACGCAAAATTTAGAACATGGAATGCAGAACACACAATATAGAATATAGAATACACAATACTGAATATAGAATTTAGAATATACAATGTAGAACACAGAATATTGAATATAGAATAAAGAATATAGAACCCAAATTTTGAACATGGAATGCAGAAAAGAGAATTTAGAATATAGAATACCGAATACATATATAGAATATGAATATACAATGTAGAACACAGAATTTAGAATATAGAATACAGAATACTGAATATAGAATTTAGAATATACAATGTAGAAAACAGAATATAGAATATAGAATACGGAATGCAGAATATAGAATACAGAAGATAGAATAAAGAACACAGAATATAGAATATGGAAAACAGTATACAAAACCCAGAATTGAGATCATGGAAGGCAGAACAGAGAATTTAGAATATAGAAAACAGAATTCTGAATATAGAATTTCAAATATAGAATGTTGAACACAGAATTAAATATATAGAACAAAGAATACTGAATATTGAATTTAGAATATTGAATGTAGAGCACAGAATATAGAATATAGATTAGAGAATATAGAAACCAAAATTTAGCACATGGAATGCAGAACACAGAATTTAGAATATAGAATACAGAATACTGAATATAGAATTTAGAATATAGAATGTAGAACACAGAATATAGAATATAGACTACGGAATGCAGAATATAGGATATAGTATATAGAATGATGAAACAAATTATAGAATATATAATAGAGAATATATAACCCAGAATTTAGAACATGGAATGTAGAACACAGAATTTAGAATATAGAATACAGAATACTGAATTTCGAATTTAGAATATAGAATGTTGAACACAGAATATGGAATGTAGAATACGGAATGCAGAATATTGAATACAGAATATAGAATGTACAACACAGAATTTACAATATGGAAAAAAGAATATATAACCCAGAATTTAGAACATGGAATGCCGAACACAGAATTTAGAATATAGAATACAGAATACTGAATATAGAATTTAGAATATAGTTGTAGAAAACAGAATATAGAATATAGAGCATAGAATACTGAATATAGAATTTAGAATATAGAATGTAGAACACAAAATATAGAATATAGAATACAGAATATAGAACACAAAATTTAGAACATGGAATGCACAACACAGAATTTAAAATATATAATACCGAATACTGAATATAGAATTTGAATATACAATGTAGAACACAGAATTTAGAATATACAATACAGAATACTTAATATAGGACTTAGAAAATAGAATGTAGAACACAGAATATAGAATATAGAATATGGAATGCAGAATATAGAATACAGTATATAGAATGTAGAACACAGAATATAGAATATAGAATAGAGTATATGGAATCCAAAATTTTGAACATGGAATGCAGAACACAGAATTTAGAATATAGAATACAGAATACTGAATATAGAATTTAGAATATAGAATGTAGAACACAGAATTTAGAATATACAATACAGAATACTTAATATAGGATTTAGAAAATAGAATGTAGAACACAGAATATAGAATATAGTATATGGAATGCAGAATATAGAATACAGTATATAGAATGTAGAACACAGAATACAGAATATATAATACAGTATATGGAACCCAAAATTTAGAACATAGAATGCAGAAAACAGAATTTAGAATATAGGATACAGAATACTGAATATTGAATTTAGAATATAGAATTTAGAACGCAGAATATGGAATGTATTATACGGAATGCAGAATATTATATACAGAATATACAATGTAGAACACAGAAATTAGAATATGGAAAGCAGAATATGGAACACGGAATTTAGAACAGGAATGCAGAACACAGAATTTAGAATATAGAATACAGATTACTGAATATTGAATTTAGAATATAGAAAGTAGAACACAGAATTAAGTATATAAAATACAGAATACTGAATATAGAATTTAGAATATAGAATGTAGAACACAGAATATAGAATATAAAATACAGAATATGGAACACAAAATTTAGAACTTGGAATGCAGTACACAGAATTTAAAATATAGAACACCGAATACTGAATATAGAATATGAATACACAATGTAGAACACAGAGAATAGAATATAGAATACAGATTACTGAATATAGAATTTAGAATATACAATGAAGAACACAGAATTTATAATATAGAGTATAGAATACTGAAAAAAGAATTTAGAATATAGAATGTAGAACACAGAATATAGAATATAGAATACAGAATATAAAACACAAAATTTAGAACTTGGAATGCACAACACAGAATTTAGTATATAGAATACCGAATACTGAATATAGAATATGAATATACAATGTAGAAAACAGAATTTAGAATATAGAATACAGAACACTTAATATAGAATTTAGAATATACAAAGCAGAACACAGAATATAGAATATAGAATACGGAATGCAGAATATAGAATACAGAATATAGAACACAATATTTAGAACAAGGAATGCACAACACAGAGTTTAGAATATAGGATAAGGAATACTGAATATAGAATTAAGAATATAGAATGTAGAACACAGAATATAGAATATAGACTACGGAATGCAGAGTATAGAATTTAGAATATAGAATTATGAACACAAAATCGGCAATATAGAATAGAGAATATAGAACCCACAATTAAGAACATGGAATGTAGAAAACAGAATATATTATATAGAATACGGAATACTGAATATCGAATTTAGAATATAGAATGAAGAAAACAGAATATGGAATGTAGAATACAGAATGCAGAATATTGAATACAGTATATAGAATGTAGAACACAGAATTTATAATATAGAATATAGAATACTGAATATAGAATTTTCAATATAGAAAGTAGAACACAGAATATAGAATATAGAATACAGAATATAGAACCCAAAATTTAGAACATGGAATGGACAACACAGAACTTAGAATATAGAATACAGAATACTGAATATAGAACATGAATATACAATGTAGAACACAGAATTTAGAATATAGAATACAGTATACTTAATATAGAATTTAGAATATACTATGTAGAACACAGAATGCAGAATATAGAATACGGAATGCAGAATATAGAATACAGAATATAGAACACAAAATTTAGAACATGGAATGCACAAAACATAATTAAGAATATAGAATACAGAATACTGAATATAGAATTTAGAATACAAAATGTAGAACACAGAATATAGTATACGGAATGCAGAATATACAATACAGAATATAGAATGCAGACCACAGAATATAGAATACGGAAAACAGAATACAGACTCAAAATTTAGAACATTGAATGCAGAACATAGAATTTAGAATATAGAATTCAGAATAATGTATATAGAATTAAGAATATACATGAATAACACAGAATATAGAATATAGATTAGGGAATCGAGAATATAGGAGGTTGAATATAGAAGGAAGAACACAAAATATAGAATATAGAATTCAGAATATAGAAACCAGAATTTAGAAATGGAATACTGAACAGAGAATTTAGAATAGAGAATACAGAATACTGAATAAAGATTTTAGAATATAGATGTAGAACACAGAATATAGAATATAGAATAGGGAATGCAGAATATAGTATGTAGAATATAGAATGAAGAACACAAATATAGAATATATAATAGTGAATATTGAACCTAGAACTTAGAAAACGGATAGTAGAACACAGAATTTAGAATATAGAATACAGAATACTTAATATAAAATTTAGAATACAGAATGTAGAACACAAAGTATAGAATATAGAATACGGAATACTGAATATAGAATTTAGAATATAGAATTTAGAACAGAAAATAGAATATAGAATACGGAATGCAGAATATAGAATACAGAATATAGAATGTAGAACACAGAATATAGAATATAGAATACAGTATATGGAATTCCAAATTTAGAACATGGAATGCAGAACACAGAATTTAGAATATAGAATACAGAATACTGAATACAGAATTTAGCATATAGAATGTAGAATGTAGAACACAGAATTTAGAATAAAGAAAACAAAATACTGAATATAGAATTTCGAATATAGATTGTAGAACACAGAATTTACAATATAGAATAAAGAATACTGAATATAAATTTTAGAATATAGTATGTAGAACACAGAATATAGAATATAGAATAGAGAATATAGAACACAGAATTTAGAACACAGAAAGCAGAACACAGAA
The DNA here is from genome assembly GCF_048564905.1 of Vicugna pacos. NCBI lineage: Eukaryota > Metazoa > Chordata > Mammalia > Artiodactyla > Camelidae > Vicugna > Vicugna pacos. The sequence continues at coordinate 2,783,358 of NW_027328736.1, read as the reverse complement.
TTTAGAATATAGAATACTGAATACTTAATAACAAATTTACAATATAGAATGTTGAACACAGAGTATAGAATATAGAATAAGGAATACTGAATATAGGATTTAGAATATAGAATTTAGAACACAGAATATAGAATATAGAATTCGGAAAGTAGAATATAGAATTCAGAATATAGAATGTAGAACACAGGATATAGAACATAGGATAGAGTATATGGAAACCGAAATTTAGAACATGGAATTCAGAATAAAGAATTTAGAATATAGAATAACGAATACAAATATAGAATATGAATATACAATGTAGAACACAGAATTTAGAATATAGAATACAGAATACTGAATATACAATTTAGAATATACAATGTAGAACACAGAATATAGAATATAGAATACGGAATGCAGAATAAAGAATACAGAATATAGAACACATAATATAAAACATTGAATGCACAACACAGAATTTAGAATATAGAATACCGAATACTGAATATAGAACATGAATATACAATGTTGAACACAGAATTTAGAATATAGAATAAAGAATACTGAATATAGAATTTAGAATATAGATTGTAGAACACAGAATATAGAATATAGAATAGAGAATATAGAACCCAGAATTTAGAACATGGAGCGAAGTACAATGAATTTAGAATATGCAATACAGAATACTGAATATAGAATTTAGAATATACAATGTAGAACAAGGAAAATAGAATATAGAATACCGAATGCAGAATATAGAATACAGAAGATAGAATATAGAATACAGAATATACAATATGGAAAAGAGAATACAAAACCCAGAATTGAGAACAGGGAATGAAGAACACAGAATTTAGAATATAGAAAACAGAATACTGAATGTAAAATTTCATATATAGAATGTTGAACACAGAATTTAGAATATAGAATAAAGAATACTGAATATTGAATTTAGAATATAGAATGTAGAACACAGTATATAGAATATATAGTAGAGAATATAGAACACAGAATTTAGCACATGGAATTCAGAACACATAATTTAGAATATAGAATACAGATACTGAATATATAATTTTGAAAGTAGAATGTAGAAAACAGAATACAGAATATAGACTACGGAATGCAGAATATAGAACATAGAATATAGAATGATGAACAAAAATTATAGAATATAGAATAGAGAATATAGAACCCAAAATTAAGAACATGGAATTTAGAACACACAATTTAGAATATAGAATACAGAATATTGAATTTCGAATTTAGAATATAGAATGTAGAACATAGAATATGGAATGTAGAATACGGAATGCAGAATATTGAATACAGAATATAGAACGTAGAACACAGTATAAAGAATAAAGTTTAAAGAATATAGAAACCGGAATTTAGAACATGGAATTCAGAACGCAGAATTTAGAATATAGAATACAGATTACTGAATATAGAATTTAGAATATAGAATATAGAACACAGAGTATAGACTATAGAATACGGAATACTGAATATAGAATATAGAATGTAGAACACAAAATATAGAATATAGAATATGGAATGCAGAATTTAGAATACAGAATATAGAATGTAGAAGACAGAATATAGAATATAGAATAGAGTATATGGAACGCAATATTTAGAACATGGAATGCAGAACACACAATATAGAATATAGAATACACAATACTGAATATAGAATTTAGAATATAGAATGTAGAACACAGAATATTGAATATAGAATAAAGAATATAGAACCCAAAATTTAGAACATGGAATGCAGAAAATAGAATTTAGAATATAGAATACCGAATACATATATAGAATATGAATATACAATTTAGAACACATAATTTAGAATATAGAATACAGAATACTGAATATAGAATTTAGAATATACAATGTAGAACACAGAATATAGAATATAGAATACGGAATGCAGAATATAGAATACAGAAGATAGAATAAAGAACACAGAATATAGAATATGGAAAACAGAATACAAAACCCAGAATTGGGAACATGGAATGCAGAACGGAGAATTTAGAATATAGAAAACAGAATTCTGAATATAGAATTTCAAATATAAAATGTTGAACACAGAATTAAATATATAGAATAAAGAATAGTGAATATTGAATTTAGAATATAGAATGTAGAGCACAGAATATAGAATATAGATTAGAGAATATAGAAACCAGAATTTAGCACATGGAATGCAGAACACAGAATTTAGAATATAGAATACAGAATACTGAATATAGAATTTAGAATAGAGAATGTAGAACACAGAATATAGAATATAGACTACAGAAAGCAGAATATAGAAAATAGAGTATAGAATGATGAACACAAATTATAGAATATAGAATAGAGAATATAAATCCCAGAATTAAGAACATGGAAAGTAGAACACAGAATTAAGAATATAGAATATAGAATACTGAATATAGAATTTAGAATATAGAATGTAGAACACAGATTATAGAATATAGAATAGAGAATATAGAACACAAAATTTAGAACATGGAATGCACAACACATAATTTAGAATATAGAATACGAAACCTGAATATAGAGTATGAATATACAATGTAGAAGACTGAATTTAGAATATAGAATACCGAATACTTATTATAGAATTTAGAATATACAATGTAAAACACAGAATATAGAATATAGAATACGGAATGCAGAATATAAAATACAGAATATAGAACACAATATTTAGAGCATGGAATGCACAACACAGAATTTAGAATATAGAATAAAGAATACTGAATATAGAATTTAGAATATAGAATGTAGAAGACAGAATATAGAATATACAATAGAGAATATAGAACCCAGAATATAGAACATGGAATGCAGAAAACAGAATTTAGAATATAGAATACAGTATACTGAATATAGGATTTAGAATATAGAAAGTAGAACAAAGAGTATAGAATATACAATACGGAATACTGAATAAAGAATTTCGAATATAGAATGTAGAACACAGAATATGGAATATAGAATATGGAATGCAGAATATAGAATACAGAATATAGAATTTAGAACAAAGAATATAGAATATAGAATAGAGTATATGGAACCCAAAATTTGTAACATGGAATACAGAACACAGAATTTAGAATATAGTATACAGAATACTGAATATAGAATTTAGAATATAGAATTTAGCACCCAGAATATGGAATGTCGAATACGGAATGCTGAATATTGTATACAGAATATACAATGTAGAACATATAATTTAGAATATGGAAAGCAGAATATAGAACACGGAATTTAGAACATGGAATGAAGAACACAGAATTTAGAATATAGAATACAGATTACTGAATATAGAATTTAGAATATAGAATGTAGAACACAGAAATTAGAATATAAAATATAAGATATAGAACACAAAATTTAGAACATGGAATGCAGCACTCAGAAATTAGAATATATAATACCGAATACTGAATATAGAATATGAATATACAATTTAGAACACAGAATTTAGAATATAGAAAACAGAATACTGAATATAGAATTTAGAATATACAATGTAGAACACAGAATATAGAATATAAAATACGGAATGCAGAATATAGAATACAGAATATAGAACACAAAATATAGAACATGGAATGCAGAACAGAGGATTTAGAATATAGAATACCGAATACAAATATAGAATAGGAATATACAATATAGAACACAGAATTTAAAATATAGAATACAGAATACTGAATATACAATTTAGAATATACAATGTAGAACAAGGATGTTGAATATAGAATACGGAATGCAGAATATAGAATACAAAAGATAGAATATAGAATACAGAATATAGAATATGGAAAACAGAATACAAAACCCAGAATAGAGAACAAGCAATGAGGAACACAGAATTTAGAATATAGAATACAGATTACTGAATATAGAATTTAGAATAAAGAATGTAGAACACAGAATATAGAATATAGACTACGGAATGCAGAATATAGAATAAGGAGTATAGAATGATGAACACATATTATAGAATATAGAATAGAGAATATAGAACCCAGAATTAAGAACATGGAATGTAGAACACAGAATTTACTATATAGAATACAGAATACTTAATTTCGAATTTAGAATATTGAATGTAGAACACAGAATATGGAATGTAGAATACAGAATGCAGAATATTGAATACAGAATATAGAATGTAGAACACAATATAAAGAATAAAGATTAGAGAATATACAAACCAGAATTTAGAACATGGAATGCAGAACACATAATTTAGAATATAGAATACAAAATACTTAATAAAGGATTTAGAACACAGAATATGGAATGTAGTATACGGAATTCAGAATATTGAATACAGAACATAGAATGTAGAACACAGAATTTAGAATATGGAAAAATGAATATATAACCCAGAATATTGAACATGGAATGCAGAACACAGAATTAACAATATAGTATACAGTTTACTGAATATAGAACTTAGAATATAGAATGTAGAACACAGAATTTAGAATATAGAGTATAGAATACTGAATATAGAATTTAGAATATTGAATGTAGAACTCAGAATTTAGAATATAGAATAGAGTATATAGAACAAAATTTTAGAACATGGAATGCACAAAACAGAATATAGAATATAGAATACCGAATACTGAAAATAGAATATGAATATACAATGTAGAACACAGAATTTAGAATATAAAATACGAAATGCAGAACATAGGATACAGAATATCGAACAGAAATTTAGAAAATGGAATGCACAACAAAGAGTTTAGTATATAGAATAAAGAATACTGAATATACAATTTAGAATATAGAACGTAGAACACAGCATATAGAATACAGAATAGGGTATATAGAACCCAGAATATAGAACATGCAATGCAGAATACAGAATTTAGAATATAGAATACAGATTACTGAATATAGAATTTACAATATAGAATTCAGAACACAGAATTTAGAATATAGAATACAGAATACTGAATATAGAATTTGGAATTTAGAATGTAGAACACAGAATATAGAATATATAACAGAGAATATAGAAAACAGAAATTAGAACACGGAATGCAGAACACAGAATTTAGAATATAGAATACAGAATACTTAATATAAAATTTACAATATAGAATGTTGAACACAGAGTATAGAAAATAGAATACGGAATACCAAATATAGATTTTAGAATATAGAATGTAGAAAACAGAATATAGAATATAGAATACGGGGTGCAGAATATAGAATACATAATATAGAATGTAGAACACAGAATATAGAACATAGAATAGAGTATATGGAACACAAAGTTTAGAACATGGAATGCAGAAAACAGAATGTAGAATATAGAATACAGAATACTGAATATAGAATTTAGTATATAGAATGGAGTACACAGAATTTAGAACATTGTATGCAGAATACTGAATATAGAATTTGGAACATTGAATGCAGAACACAGACTTTAGAATATAGAATGAAGAATACTGTATATAGAATATAGAATATAGAATTAAAACACAGAATACAGAATATAGACAAAATGGAGAATATAGAATATAGAATGAAGAACACAAAATATAGAATATAGAAGAGAGAATATAGGACCCAGAATTTAGAAATGGAATGCAGAACAGAGAATTTAGGATATAGAATACAGAATACTGAAAAAACTTTTAAATGTATAGAATGTAGTACAAAGAATATAGAATATAGAATAGGGAATGCAGAATATAGTATGTAGAATATAGAAGGAAGAACACAAATATAGAATAGAGAATAGAGAATATAGAACCCAGAAATTAGAACACGGAATGCAGAACACAGAATTTAGAATATAGAATACAGAATACTGAATTTCAAATTTAGAATATAGAATGTAGAACACAGAATATGGAATGTAGTCTAGAGAATATAGAATCCAGAATTTAGAACATGGAATGCAGAACACAGAATTTAGAATATAGAATACAGAATACTTTATATACAATTTAGAATATAAAATGTAGAACACAGAGTATAGAATGTAGACTACGGAATGCAGAATATAGGATATAGTATATAGAATGATGAACACAAATTATAGAATATAGAACAGAGAATACAGAACTCAGAAATAAAAACATGGAATGTAGAACAGAGAATTAAGAATATAGAATATAGAATACTGCATATAGAATTTAGAATATAGAATGTAGAACACAGAATATAAAATATAGAATACAGAATATAGAACACAAAATTTAGAACATGGAATGCACAACACAGAATTAAGAATATAGAATACGGAATACTGAATATAGAGTATAATTATACATTATACAAAACAGAATTTAGAATATAGAATACAGAATATTTAATATAGAATTTAGAATATACAATGTAGAACACAGAATATAGAATATAGAATACGGAATGCAGAATATAGAATACAGAATATAGAACACAAAATTAAGAGCATGGAATGTAGAACAGAGAATTTAGAATATAGAATAGAGAATATTGAATATAGAATTTAGAATATACATTGTAGAGCACACAATATGAAATATAGACTACGGAATGCAGAATATAGTATATAGAGTATAGAAGGATGAACACAAATTATAGAATATACAATAGAGAATATAGAACCCAGAATGAAGAACATGGAATGTAAAACAAAAAATTTAGAATATAGAATACAGAATACAGAATACAGAATTTAGAATATAGAATGTAGAACACAGAATATGGAATGTAGAATACGGAATGCAGAATATTGAATACAGAATATAGAATATAGAACACAGTATATAGAATATAGATTAGAGAATATAGAAACCAGAATTTAGAACATGGAATTCAGAACACAGAATTTAGAATATAGAATACAGAATAATTTATATAGAATTAAGAATATAAAATGTAGAACACAGAATATAGAGTTTAGACTACGAAATGCAGAATATAGGATATAGTATATAGAATGATAAACACAAATTATAGAATACAGAATAGAGAATAGAGAACCCAGAATTAAGAACATGGAATGTAGAACACAGAATTTAGAATATAGAATACAGAATACTGAATTTCGAATTTAGAATATAGAAAGTAGAACACAGAATTTAGTATATAGAATACAGAATACAGAATATAGAATTTAGAATATAGAATGTAGAACACAGAATATAGAATATAAAATACAGAATATAGAACACAAAATTTAGAACTTGGAATGCAGTACACAGAATTTAAACCCTAGAACACCGAATACTGAATATAGAATATGAATATACAATGTAGAACACAGAATACAGAATATAGAATACAGATGACTGAATATAGAATTTAGAATATAGAAAGTAGAACACAGAATTTAGAATAGAGAGTATAGAATACTGAATATAGAATTTAGAATATAAAATGTAGAACACAGAATACAGAATATAGAATACAGAATATAGAATACAAAATTTAGAACATGGAATGCACAACACAGAATTTAGTACATAGAATACCGAATACTGAATATAGAATATGAATATATAATGTAGAATACAGAATTTAGGATATAGAATACAGAACACTTAATATAGAATTTAGAATATAAAATGTAGAACACAGAATATAGAATATAGACTACGGAATGCAGAATATAGAATCTAGAATATAGAATGATGAACACAAAGTCTGGAATATAGAACAGAGAATATAGAAACCAGAATTAAGAACATGGAATGAAGAAAACAGAATTTATTATATAGAATACAGAATACTGAATATTGAATTTAGAATATAGAATGAAGAACACAGATTATGGAATGTAGAATACGGAATGCAGAATATTGGATAAAGAATATAGAATGTAGAACACAGAATTTGGAATATAGAGTATAGAATAATGAATATAGAATTTAGAATATAGAATGTAGAACACAGAATATAGAATATAGATTATGGAATGCAGAATATAGTATACAGAGTATAGAATGTAGAACACAGAATATAGAATATAGAATAGAGTATATGGAACCCAAAATTTAGAACATGGAATGCAGAACACAGAATTTAGAATATAGAATACAGAATACTGAATATAGAATTTAGAATATAGAATGTAGAACACAGAATATAGAATATAGAATACGGAATGCAGAATATAGAATAAGAATATGGAATTTAGAACACAGAATATAGAACATAGAATAGAGTATATGGAACACAAAATTTAGAACCTGCAATGCAGAACTCAGAATGTAGAATATATAATACAGAATACTGAATATAGAATTTAGTATATAGAATGCAGAACACAGGATTTAGAATGTAGTATGCAGAATACTGAGTATAGAATTTAGAATATTGAATGCAGAACACAGAATTTAGGATATAGGATGCAGAATACTCTATACAGAATTTAGAATATAGAATGCATAACACAGAATATAGAATATTGACAAAGAAATGGGGAATATAGGATATAGATTATAGAAAGAAGAACACAAAATATACAATATAGAATAGAGAATATAGAACCCAGAATTGAGAAATGGAATTCAGAACAGAGAATTTAGAATATAGAATACAGAATACTAAAAAAATATATTAAAATGTAGAATGTAGAACAAAGAATATAGAATATAGAATAGGGAACGCAGAATATAGTATGTAGAATATAGAATGAAGAACAAAAACATAGAATATACAATAGGGGATATAGAACCCAAAATTAGAACACGGAATGCAGAACACAGAATTTAAAATATAGAACACACAATACTTAATATAAAATTTAGAATATAGAATGTAGAACACAGGGTATAGAATATAGAATACGGAATACTGAATATAGAATTTAGAATATAGAATGTAGAACACAGAATATAGAATACGGAATGCAGAATATACAATACAGAATATAGAATGCAGACCGCAGAATATAAAATATGGAAAAAAGAATACAGACTCAAAATTTAGAACATGGAATGCAGAGCACAGTATTTAGAAAATAGTATACAGAATACTCAATATAGAATTTAGAACATTGAATGCAGAACATAGAATTTAGAATATAGAATTCAGAATTATGTATATAGAATTCAGAATATAGAATGAATAACACAGAATATAGAATATAGATTACGGAATCGAGAATATAGGAGGTTGAATATAGAAGGAAGAACACAAAATATAGAATTCAGAATATAGAAACCAGAATTTAGAAATGGAATACAGAACAGAGAATTTAGAATATAGAATACAGAATACTGAATAAAGATTTTAGAATATAGAATGTAGAACACAGAATATAGAATATAGAATACAGAATACTGAATAAAGATTTTAGAATATAGAATGTAGAACACAGAATATAGAATATAGAATAGGGAATGCAGAATATAGTATGTAGAATATAGAATGAAGAACACAAATATAGAATACATAATAGTGAATAATGAAACCAGAACTTAGAAAACGGATAGCAGAACACAGAATTTAGAATATAGAATACTTAATATAAAATTTAGAATACAGAATGTAGAACAAAAAGTATAGAATATAGAATACGGAATACTGAATATAGAATTTAGAATATAGAATTTAGAACAGAAAATAGAATATAGAATACGGAATGGAGAATATAGAATACAGAATATAGAATGTAGAACACACAATATAGAATATAGAATAGAGTAAATGGAATCCAAAATTTTGAACATGGAATGCAGAACAGAGAATTTAGAATATAGAATACAGAATACTGAAAAAATATTTAAAAATATAGAATGTAGAACAAGAATATAGAATATAGAATAGGGAATGCAGAATATAGTATGTAGAATATAGAATGAAGAACACAAATATAGAATACAGAATAGTGAATATAGAACACAGAAATTAGAACACGGAATGCAGAACACAGAATTTAGAATATTGAATACATAATACTTAATATAAAATTTAGAATATAGAATGTAGAACACAGAGAATAGAATATAGAATACGGAATACTGAATATAGAATTTAGAATATAGAATGTAGAACAGAGAATATAGAATACGGAATGCAGAATATACTAAACAGTATATAGAATGCAGACCACAGAATATAGAATATAGAATACAGAACATAGAACACAAAATTTAGAACATGGAATGCAGAACACAGAATTTAGAATATAGAATACATAATACTGAATATAGAATTTCGATATAGATTGTAGAACACAGAATTTACATTATAGAATAAAGAATACTGAATATAAAATTTAGAATATAGAATGTAGAACACAGAATATAGAATATAGACCCCAGAATTTAAAACGCGGAAAGCAGAACACAGAATTTAGAATATAGAATACGGAATACTTATATAAAATTTACAATATTGAATGTTGAACACAGAGTATAGAATATAGAATACGGAATACTGAATACAGAATTTAGAATATTGAATGTAGAACACAGAATATAGAATATAGAATACGGAAAGCAGAATATAGAATACAGAATATAGAATGTATAACAGAGAATATAGAACATAGAATAGAGTATATGGAACACAAAATTTAGAACATGGAATGCAGAACACAGAATGTAGAATATAGAATACCGAATACTGAGTATAGAATTTAGAACATTGAATGCAGAACACAGAATTTAGAATAAAGGATGCAAAATACTATATGTAGAATATGGAATATAGAATGAATAACACAGAATATAGAATATAGACAAAGAAATGGGGAACATAGAATACAGAATATAGAAGGAAGAACACAAAATATAGAATATAGAATAGAGAATATAGAACAAAGAATTGAGAAATGGAATGCAGAACAGAGAATTTAGAATATAGAATACAGAATACTGAAAAAATATTTTAAAATATAGAATGTAGAAGAAAGAATATAGAATATAGAAGAGGGAATGCAGAATATAGTATGTAGAATATAGAATGAAGAACATAAATATAGAATAGAGAATAGTGAATATAGAACCCAGAAATTAGAACACGGAATGCAGAACACAGAATTTAGAATATAGAATACATAATACTTAATATAAAATTTAGAATATAGAATGTAGAACACAGAGTATAGAATATAAAATACGGAATACTGAATATAGAATTTAGAATATAGAATGTAGAACACAGAATATAGAATATAGAATACGGAAAGCAGAATATAGAATACAGAATATAGAATGTATAACCGAGAATATAGAACATAGAATAGAGTATATGGAACACAAAATTTAGAACATGGAATGCAGAACACAGAATGTAGAATATAGAATACAGAATACTGAGTATAGAATTTAGAACATTGAATGCAGAACACAGAATTTAGAAAAAAGTATGCAAAATTCAGTATGTAGAATATAGAATATAGAATGAATAACACAGAATATAGAATATAGACAAAGAAATGGGGAACATAGAATACAGAATATAGAATGAAGAACACAAAATATAGAATAGAGAATATAGAACACAGAATTGAGAAATGGAAAGCAGAACAGAGAATTTAGAATATAGAATACAGAATACTGAAAAAATATTTTAAAATATAGAATGTAGAACAAAGAATATAGAATATAGAATAGGGAATGCAGAATATAGTATGTAGAATATAGAATGAAGAACACAAATATAGAATACAGAATAGTGAATATAGAAACCAGAAATTAGAACACGGAATGCAGAACACAGAATTTAGAATGTAGAATACATAATACTTAATATAAAATTTAGAATATAGAATGTAGAACACAGAGTATAGAAAATAGAATACGAAATACTGAATATAGAATTTAGAATATAGAATGTAGAACAGAGAATATAGAATACGGAATGCAGAATATACAAAACAGTATATAGAATGCAGACCACAGAATATAGAATATAGAATACAGAATATAGAACACAAAATTTAGAACATGGAATGCAGAACACAGAATTTAGAATATAGAATACATAATACTGAATATAGAATTTCGATATAGATTGTAGAACACAGAATTTACATTATAGAATAAAGAATACAGAATATAAAATTTAGAATATAGAATATAGAACACAGAATATAGAATATAGAACCCAGAATTTAAAACACGGAAAGCAGAACACAGAATTTAGAATATAGAATACTGAATACTTATATAAAATTTACAATATAGAATGTTGAACACAGAGTATATAATATAGAATACGGAATACTGAATATAGAATTTAGAATATAGAATGTAGAACACAGAATATAGAATATAGAATACGGAAAGCAGAATATAGAATACAGAATATAGAATGTATAACTGAGAATATAGAACATAGAATAGAGTATACGGAACACAAAATTTAGAACATGGACTGCAGAACACAGAATGTAGAATATAGAATACAGAATACTGAGTATAGAATTTAGAACTTTGAATGCAGAACACAGAATTTAGAATAAAGGATGCAAAATACTGTATGTAGAATATAGAATATAGAATGAATAACACAGAATATAGAATATAGACAAAGAAATGGGGAACATAGAATACAGAATATAGAATGAAGAACACAAAGTATAGAATATAGAATAGAGAATATAGAACACAGAATTGAGAAATGGAATGCAGAACAGAGAATTTAGAATATAGAATACAGAATACTGAAAAAATATTTTAAAATATAGAATGTAGAACAAAGAATATAGAATATAGAATAGGGAATGCAGAATATAGTATGTAGAATATAGAATGAAGAACACAAATATAGAATACACAATAGTGAATATAGAACCCAGAAATTAGAACACGGAATGCAGAACACAGAATATAGAATATAGAGTATAGAATACTGAATATAGAATTTAGAATATAGAATGTAGAACACAGAATAGAGAATATAGAATACAGAAAATAGAACACAAAATTTAGAACATGGAATGGACAACACAGAACTTAGAATATAGAATACAGAATACTGAATATAGAACATGAATATACAATGTAGAACACAGAATTTAGAATATAGAATACAGTATACTTAATACAGAATTTAGAATATACTATGTAGAACACAGAATTAGAATATAGAATACGGAATGCAGAATATAGAATACAGAATATAGAACACAAAATTTAGAACATGGAATGCACAACACATAATTAAGAATATAGAATACAGAATACTGAATATAGAATTTGGAATATACAATGTAGAACACAGAATATAGTAAACGGAATGCAGAATATACAATACAGAATATAGAATGCAGACCACAGAATATAGAATACGGAAAACAGAATACAGACACAAAATTTAGAACATTGAATGCAGAACATAGAATTTAGTATATAGAATTCAGAATAATGTATACAGAATTAAGAATATACATGAATAACACAGATTATAGAATTTAGATTACGGAATCGAGAATATAGGAGGTTGAATATAGAAGGAAGAACACAAAATATAGAATATAGAATTCAGAATATAGAAACCAGAATTTAGAAATGGAATACAGAACAGAGAATTTAGAATATAGAATACAGAATACTGAAAAAAGATTTTAGAATATAGAATGTAGAACACAGAATATAGAATATAGAATAGGGAATGCAGAATATAGTATGTAGAATATAGAATGAAGAACACAAATATAGAATATATAATAGTGAATATTGAACCTAGAACTTAGAAAACGGATAGTAGAACACAGAATTTAGAATATAGAATACAGAATACTTAATATAAAATTTAGAATACAGAGTGTAGAACACAAAGTATAGAATATAGAATACGGAATACTGAATATAGAATTTAGAATATAGAATTTAGAACAGAAAATAGAATATAGAATACGGAATGCAGAATATAGAATACAGAATATAGAATGTAGAACACAGAATATAGAATATAGAATACAGTATATGGAATTCCAAATTTAGAACATGGAATGCAGAACACAGAATTTAGAATACAGAATACAGAATACTGAATAAAGAATTTAGAATATAGAATGTAGAATGTAGAACACAGAATTTAGAATATAGAAAACAAAATACTGAATATAGAATTTCTAATATAGATTGTAGAACACAGAATTTACAATATAGAATAAAGAATACTGAATATAAATTTTAGAATATAGTATGTAGAACACAGAATATAGAATAGAGAATAGAGAATATAGAACCCAGAATTTAAAACGCGGAAAGCAGAACACAGAATTTAGAATATAGAATACGGAATACTTATATAAAATTTACAATATACAATGTTGAACACAGAGTATAGAATATAGAATACGGAATACTGAATATAGAATTTAGAATATAGAATGTAGAACACAGAATATAGAATATAGAATACGGAAAGCAGAATATAGAATACAGAATATAGAATGTATAACAGAGAATATAGAACATAGAATAGAGTATATGGAACACAAAATTTAGAACATGGAATGCAGAACACAGAATGTAGAATACAGAATACCGAATACTGAGTATAGAATTTAGAACATTGAATGCAGAACACAGAATTTAGAATAAAGGATGCAAAATTCTGTATGTAGAATATAGAATATAGAATGAATAACACAGAATATAGAATATAGACAAAGAAATGGGGAACATAGAATACAGAATATAGAATGAAGAACACAAAATATAGAATAGAGAATAGAGAATATAGAACACAGAATTGAGAAATGGAATGCAGAACAGAGAATTTAGAATATAGAATACTGAATACTGAAAATATATTTTAAAATATAGAATGTAGAACAAAGAATATAGAATATAGAATAGGGAATGCAGAATATAGTATGTAGAATATGGAATGAAGAACACAAATATAGAATACAGAATAGTGAATATAGAACCCAGAAATTAGAACACGGAATGCAGAACACAGAATTTAGAATATAGAATACATAATACTTAATATAAAATTTAGAATATAGAATGTAGAACACAGAGTATAGAATATAGAATATGGAATACTGAATATAGAACTTAGAATATAGAATGTAGAACAGAGAATATAGAATACGGAATGCAGAATATACAAAACAGAATATAGAATGCAGACCACAGAATATAGAATAGAGAATACAGAATATAGAACACAAAACTTAGAACATGGAATGCAGAACACAGAATTTAGAATATAGAATGTAGAACACAGTATATAGATTACGGAATGCAGAATATACAATACAGAATATAGAATGCAGAGCACAGAATATAGAATATGGAAAAAAGAATACAGAACTCAGAATTATAACATGGAATGCAAAACACAGAATTTAGTATATAGTATACAGAATACTCAATATAGAATTTACAACATTGAATGCAGGACATAGAATTTAGAATATAGAATTCAGGATAATTTATATTGAATTCAGAATATAGAATGAATAACACAGAATATAGAATATAGATTAAGGAATCGAGAATATAGGAGGATGAATATAGAATGAAGAACACAAAATAAAGAATATAGAATACAGAATATAGAAACCAGTATTTAGAAATGGAAAACGGAACAGAGAATTTAGAATATAGAATACAGAATACTGAAAAATATTTTAGAATATAGAATGAAGAACACAAATATAGAATATATAATAGTGAATATAGAACCCAGAATTTAGAACATGGAATGCAGAACACAGTATATAGAATATAGAATACAGAATATTGAATATAGAATTTAGAATAAAGAATGCAGAACAAAGAATTTAGAATATAGGATACCGAATGTAGAATATAGAATACAGAATATAGAATATAGAACACAAAATATAGAATCTGGAATACACAATACAGAACCCAAAATTTAGTACATGGAATGCAGAACACAGAATTCAGCGTATATATTACAGAATACAGAATATAAATTTTAGATTATAGAATGTAGAACACAGAATATGGAATGTAGAATACGGAATGCAGAATATTGAATACAGAATATAGAATTTAGAACACAGAATTTAGAATATGGAAAACAGAATATAGAACCCAGAATTTAGAACATGGAATGCAGAACACAGAATTTAGAATATAGAATACAGATTACTGAATATAGAATTTAGAATTTAGAATGTAGAAAACACAATTTAGATTATATAATAGCGAATACTGAATATAGAATTTAGAATATAGAATTTAGAACACAGAATATAGAATATAGGCTACGAAATGCAGAATATAGAATATAGAATGTAGAATAATGAGCACAAAATATACAATAGAAAATATAGAACCCAGAATATAGAACATGGAATGTAGAACAAATAATATAGAATATAGAATACAGAACACTTAATATCGAATTTAGAATATAGAATGTAAAACACAGAATATGGAATGTAGAATAAGGAATGCCTAATAATGAATACAGAATATAGAATGTAGAACACAGAATTTAGAATATGGAAAAAAAATATATAACCCAGAATTTAGAACATGGAATGTAGAACACAGAATTTAGAATATAGAATAGAGATTACTGAATATAGTATTTAGAATATAGAATGTAGAACACAGAATATAGAATATAGAATACAGAATATAGAACCCAAAATTTAGAACATGGAATGCACAACACAGAATTTAGGATATAGAATAAAGAATACTGAATATTGAATTTAGGATATAGTATGTAGAACACAGTATAAAAAATATAGATAAGAGAATATATAACGCAGAATTTTGAACATGGAATGCAGAACACAGAATTTAAAATATAGTATACAGAATACTGAATATAGAATTTAGAATATAGAATGTAGAACACATAATATATAATATAGAATATGGAAAGCAGAATATTGAATACAGAATATAGAATGTAGAACACAGAATATAGAATATAGACAACGGAATGCAGAATATAGAATATAGATTATAGAATGATGAACACAAAGTTTAGAATGTAGAATAGAGAATATAGAACACAGAATTGAGAACATGGAAGGTAGAACACAGAATTTAGAATATAGAATACAGAATACTGAATTTCGAATTTAGAATATAGAATGTAGAACACAGAATATGGAATGTAGAATACGGAAACCAGAATATTGAATACAGAATATAGAATGTACAACACAGAATTTAGAATATGGAAAAAAGAATATATAACCCAGAATTTAGAACATGGAATGCCGAACACAGAATTTAGAATATAGAATACAGATTACTGAATATAGAATTTAGAATATAGTTTTAGAAAACAGAATATAGAATATAGAGCATAGAATACTGAATATAGAATTTAGAATATAGAATGTAGAACACAGAATATAGAATATAGAATACAGAATATAGAACACAAAATTTGGAACATGGAATGCACAACACAGAATTTAGAATATAGAATACCGAATACTGAATATAGAATTTGAATATACATTGTAGAACACAGAATTTAGAATATACAATACAGAATACTTAATATAGGATTTAGAAAATAGAATGTAGAACACAGAATATAGAATATAGAATATGGAATGCAGAATATAGAATACAGTATATAGAATGTAGAACACAGAATACAGAATATAGAATAGAGTATATGGAACCCAAAATTTAGAACATAGAATGCAGAACACAGAATTTAGAATATAGGATACAGAATACTGAATATTGAATTTAGAATATATAATTTAGAACACAGAACATGGAATGTAGGATACGGAATGCAGAATATTGTATACAGAATATACAATGTAGAACACAGAATTTAGAATATGGAAAGCAGAATATGGAACACGGAATTTAGAACACGAATGCAGAACACAGAATTTAGAATATAGAATACAGATTACTGAATATTGAATTTAGAATATAGAAAGTAGAACACAGAATTAAGTATATAGAATACAGAATACTGAATATAGAATTTAGAATATAGAATGTAGAACACAGAATATAGAATATAAAATACATAATATGGAACACAAAAGTTAGAACTTGGAATGCAGTACACAGAATTTAAAATATAGAACACCGAATACTGAATATAGAATATGAATACACAATGTAGAACACAGAATATAGAATATAGAATACAGATTACTGAATATAGAATTTAGAATATAGAATGAAGAACACAAAATTTATAATATAGAGTATAGAATACTGAAAAAAGAATTTAGAATATAGAATGTAGAACACAGAATATAGAATATAGAATACAGAATATAGAACACAAAATTTAGATCATGGAATGCACAACACAGAATTAAGTATATAGAATACAGAATACTGAATATAGAATATGAATATACAATGTAGAACACAGAATTTAGAATATAGAATACAGAACACTTAATATAGAATTTAGAATATACAATGCAGAACACAGAATATAGAATATAGAATACGGAATGCAGAATATAGAATACAGAATATAGAACACAATATTTAGAACAAGGAATGCACAACACAGAGTTTAGAATATAGAATAAAGTATACTGAATATAGAATTAAGAATATAGAATGTAGAACACAGAATATAGAATATAGACTATGGAATGCAGAATATAGAATATAGAATATAGAATTATGAACACATAATCGGCAATATAGAATAGAGAATATAGAACCCAGAATTAAGAACATGGAATGTAGAAAACAGAATTTATTATATAGAATACGGAATACTGAATATCGAATTTAGAATATAGAATGAAGAACACAGAATATGGAATGTAGAATACACAATGCAGAATATTGAATACAGTATATAGAATGTAGAACACAGAATTTAGAACATAGAGTATAGACTACTGAATATAGAATTTTCAATATAGAATGTATAACACAGAATATAGAATATAGAATACAGAATATAGAACACAAAATTTAGAACATAGAACGCAGAACAGAGAATTTAGAATATAGAATACCGAATACAAATATAGAATTTGAATATACAATGTAGAACACAGAATTTAGAATATAGAATACAGAATACTGAATATAGAATTTAGAATATACAATGTAGAACACAGAATATAGAATATGGAAAACAGAATACAAAACCCAGAATTGAGAACATGGAATGAAGTACAGAGAATTTAGAATATAGAAAACAGAATACTGAATGTAGAATTTAGAATATAGAATGAAGAACACAGAATATAGAATATAGAGTATAGAATACTGAATATAGAATTTAGAATATAGAATGTAGAACACAGAATATAGAATATAGAATACAGAATACTGAATATAGAACATGAAAATAAAATGTAGAACACAGAATTTAGAATATAGCATACAGTACAATTAATATAGAATTTAGAATATACTATGTAGAACACAGAATGTAGAATATACAATACGGAATGCAGAATATAGAATACAGAATATAGAACACAAAATTTAGAACATGGAATGCACAACACATAATTAAGAATATAGAATACAGAATACTGAATATAGAATTTAGAATATACAATGTAGAACACAGAATATAGTATACGGAATGCAGAATATACAATACAGAATATAGAATGCAGACCACAGAATATAGAATACGGAAAACTGAATACAGTCTCAAAATTTAGAACATTGAATGCAGAACATAGAATTTAGAATATAGAATTCAGAATAATGTATATAGAATTAAGAATAAACATGAATAACACAGAATATAGAATATAGATTACGGAATCGAGAATATAGGAGGTTGAATATAAAAGGAAGAACACAAAATATAGAATATAGAATTCAGAATATAGAAACCAGAATTTAGAAATGAAATACAGAACAGAGAATTTAGAATATAGAATACAGGATACTGAATAAAAATTTTAGAATATAGAATGTAGAACACAGAATATAGAATATAGAATAGGGAATGCAGAATATAGTATGTAGAATATAGAATGAAGAACACAAATATAGAAAATATAATAGTGAATATTGAACCTAGAACTTAGAAAACGGATAGTAGAACACAGAATTTAGAAAATAGAATACAGAATACTTAATATAAAATTTAGAATACAGAATGTAGAACACAAAGTATAGAATATAGAATACGGAATACTGAATATAGAATTTAGAATATAGAATTTAGAACAGAAAATAGAATATAGAATACGGAAAGCAGAATATAGAATACAGAATATAGAATGTAGAACACAGAATATAGAATATAGAATACAGTATATGGAATTCCATATTTAGAACATGGAATGCAGAACACAGAATTTAGAATATAGAATACATAATACTGAATACAGAATTTAGAATATAGAATGTAGAATGTAGAACACAGAATTTAGAATATAGAAAAAAAATTCTGAATATAGAATTTCGAATATAGATTGTAGAACACAGAATTTACAATATAGAATAAAGAATACTGAATATAAATTTTAGAATATAGTATGTAGAACACAGAATATAGAATATAGAATAGAGAATATAGAACACAGAATTTAGAACACAGAAAGCAGAACACGGAATTTAGAATATAGAATACTGAATACTTAATATAAAATTTACAATATAGAATGTTGAACACAGGGTATAGAATATAGAATACGGATACTGAATATAGGATTAAGAATATAGAATGTAGAACACAGAATATAGAATATAGAATTCGGAAAGTAGAATATAGAATACAGAATATAGAATATAGAACACAGAATATAGAACATAGAATAGAGTATATGGAAACCGAAATTTAGAACATGGAATGCAGAATAAAGAATTTACAATATAGAATAACGAATACAAATATAGAATATGAATATACAATGTAGAACACAGAATTTAGAATATAGAATACAGAATACTGAATATACAATTTAGAATATACAATGTAGAACACAGAATATAGAATATAGAATACGGAATGCAGAATAAAGAACACAGAATATAGAACACATAATTTAAAACATTGAATGCACAACATAGAATTTAGAATATAGAATACCGAATACTGAATATAGAACATGAATATACAATGTTGAACACAGAATTTAGAATATAGTATAAAGAATACTGAATATAGAATTTAGAATATAGATTGTAGAACACAGAATATAGAATATAGAATAGAGAATATAGAACCCAGAATTTAGAACATGGAGCGAAGTACAATGAATTTAGAATATACAATACAGAATACTGAATATAGAATTTAGAATATACAATGTAGAACAAGGAAAATAGAATATAGAATACCGAATGCAGAATATAGAATACAGAAGATAGAATATAGAATACAGAATATACAATATGGAAAAGAGAATACAAAACCCAGAATTGAGAACACGGAATGAAGAACACAGAATTTAGAATATAGAAAACATAATACTGAATGTAAAATTTCATATATAGAATGTTGAACACAGAATTTAGAATATAGAATAAAGAATACTGAATATTGAATTTAGAATATAGAATGTAGAACACAGTATATAGAATATATAGTAGAGAATATAGAACACAGAATTTAGCACATGGAATTCAGAACACATAATTTAGAATATAGAATACAGATACTGAATATATAATATTGAAAGTAGAATGTAGAAAACAGAATACAGAATATAGATTACGGAATGCAGAATATAGAACATAGAATATAGAATGATGAACACAAATTATAGAATATAGAATAGAGAATATAGAACCCAAAATTAAGAACATGGAATGTAGAACACACAATTTAGAATATAGAATACAGAATATTGAATTTCGAAATTAGAATATAGAATGTAGAACATAGAATATGGAATGTAGAATACGGAATGCAGAATATTGAATACAGAATATAGAACGTAGAACACAGTATAGAGAATAAAGTTTAAAGAATATAGAAACCGGAATTTAGAACATGGAATTCAGAACGCAGAATTTAGAATATAGAATACAGATTACTGAATATAGAATTTAGAATATTGAATATAGAACACAGAGTATAGACTATAGAATACGGAATACTGAATATAGAATATAGAATGTAGAACACAAAATATAGAATATAGAATATGGAATGCAGAATTTAGAATACAGAATATAGAATGTAGAAGACAGAATATAGAATATAGAATAGAGTATATGGAACGCAATATTTAGAACATGGAATGCAGAACACACAATATAGAATATAGAATACACAATACTGAATATAGAATTTAGAATATAGAATGTAGAACACAGAATATTGAATATAGAATAAAGAATATAGAACCCAAAATTTAGAACATGGAATGCAGAAAATAGAATTTAGAATATAGAATACCGAATACATATATAGAATATGAATATACAATTTAGAACACATAATTTAGAATATAGAATAGAGAATACTGAATATAGAATTTAGAATATACAATGTAGAACACAGAATATAGAATATAGAATACGGAATGCAGAATATAGAATACAGAAGATAGAATAAAGAACACAGAATATAGAATATGGAAAACAGAATACAAAACCCAGAATTGGGAACATGGAATGCAGAACGGAGAATTTAGAATATAGCAAACAGAATTCTGAATATAGAATTTCAAATATAAAATGTTGAACACAGAATTAAATATATAGAATAAAGTATACTGAATATTGAATTTAGAATATAGAATGTAGAGCACAGAATATAGAATATAGATTAGAGAATATAGAAACCAGAATTTAGCACATGGAATGCAAAACACAGAATTTAGAATATAGAATACAGAATACTGAATATAGAATTTAGAATATAGAAAGTAGAACACAGAATATAGAATATAGACTACGGAAAGCAGAATATAGAAAATAGAGTATAGAATGATGAACACAAATTATAGAATATAGAATAGAGAATATAAATCCCAGAATTAAGAACATGGAAAGTAGAACACAGAATTAAGAATATAGAATATAGAATACTGAATATAGAATTTAGAATATAGAATGTAGAACACAGATTATAGAATATAGAATAGAGAATATAGAACACAAAATTTAGAACATGGAATGCACAACACATAATTTAGAATATAGAATACGAAACCTGAATATAGAGTATGAATATACAATGTAGAAGACTGAATTTAGAATATAGAATACCGAATACTTATTATAGAATTTAGAATATACAATGTAAAACACAGAATATAGAATATAGAATACGGAATGCAGAATATAAAATACAGAATATAGAACACAATATTTAGAGCATGGAATGCACAACACAGAATTTAGAATATAGAATAAAGAATACTGAATATAGAATTTAGAATATAGAATGTAGAAGACAGAATATAGATTATACAATAGAGAATATAGAACCCAGAATATAGAACATGGAATGCAGAAAACAGAATTTAGAATATAGAATACAGTATACTGAATATAGGATTTAGAATATAGAAAGTAGAACAAAGAGTATAGAATATACAATACGGAATACTGAATAAAGAATTTCGAATATAGAATGTAGAACACAGAATATGGAATATAGAATATGGAATGCAGAATATAGAATACAGAATATAGAATTTAGAACAAAGAATATAGAATATAGAATAGAGTATATGGAACCCAAAATTTGTAACATGGAATACAGAATACAGAATTTAGAATATAGTATACAGAATACTGAATATAGAATTTAGAATATAGAATTTAGCACCCAGAATATGGAATGTCGAATACGGAATGCTGAATATTGTATACAGAATATACAATGTAGAACATATAATTTAGAATATGGAAAGCAGAATATAGAACACGGAATTTAGAACATGGAATGAAGAACACAGAATTTAGAATATAGAATACAGATTACTGAATATAGAATTTAGAATATAGAATGTAGAACACAGAAATTAGAATATAAAATATAAGATATAGAACACAAAATTTAGAACATGGAATGCAGCACTCAGAAATTAGAATATATAATACCGAATACTGAATATAGAATATGAATATACAATTTAGAACACAGAATTTAGAATATAGAAAACAGAATACTGAATATAGAATTTAGAATATACAATGTAGAACACAGAATATAGAATATAAAATACGGAATGCAGAATATAGAATACAGAATATAGAACACAAAATATAGAACATGGAATGCAGAACAGAGGATTTAGAATATAGAATACCGAATACAAATATAGAATAGGAATATACAATATAGAACACAGAATTTAAAATATAGAATACAGAATACTGAATATACAATTTAGAATATACAATGTAGAACAAGGATATTGAATATAGAATACGGAATGCAGAATATAGAATACAAAAGATAGAATATAGAATACAGAATATAGAATATGGAAAACAGAATACAAAACCCAGAATAGAGAACAAGCAATGAGGAACACAGAATTTAGAATATAGAATACAGATTATTGAATATAGAATTTAGAATAAAGAATGTAGAACACAGAATATAGAATATAGACTACGGAATGCAGAATATAGAATAAGGAGTATAGAATGATGAACACAAATTATAGAATATAGAATAGAGAATATAGAACCCAGAATTAAGAACATGGAATGTAGAACACAGAATTTACTATATAGAATACAGAATACTTAATTTCGAATTTAGAATATTGAATGTAGAACACAGAATATGGAATGTAGAATACAGAATGCAGAATATTGAATACAGAATATAGAATGTAGAACACAATATAAAGAATAAAGATTAGAGAATATACAAACCAGAATTTAGAACATGGAATGCAGAACACAGAATTTAGAATATAGAATACAGAATACTTAATAAAGGATTTAGAACACAGAATATGGAATGTAGTATACGGAATACAGAATATTGAATACAGAACATAGAATGTAGAACACAGAATTTAGAATATGGAAAAATGAATATATAACCCAGAATATTGAACATGGAATGCAGAACACAGAATTAACAATATAGTATACAGTTTACTGAATATAGAACTTAGAATATAGAATGTAGAACACAGAATTTAGAATATAGAGTATAGAATACTGAATATAGAATTTAGAATATTGAATGTAGAACACAGAATTTAGAATATAGAATAGAGTATATAGAACAAAATTTTAGAACATGGAATGCACAACACAGAATTTAGAATATAGAATACCGAATACTGAATATAGAATATGAATATACAATGTAGAACACAGAAATTAGAATATAAAATACGAAATGCAGAACATAGGATACAGAATATCGAACAGAAATTTAGAAAATGGAATGCACAACAAAGAGTTTAGTATATAGAATAAAGAATACTGAATATACAATTTAGAATATAGAACGTAGAACACAGCATATAGAATACAGAATAGGGTATATAGAACCCAGAATATAGAACATGCAATGCAGAATACAGAATTTAGAATATAGAATACAGATTACTGAATATAGAATTTACAATATAGAATTCAGAACACAGAATTTAGAATATAGAATACAGAATACTGAATATAGAATTTGGAATTTAGAATGTAGAACACAGAATATAGAATATATAATAGAGAATATAGAAAACAGAAATTAGAACACGGAATGCAGAACACAGAATTTAGAATATAGAATACAGAATACTTAATATAAAATTTACAATATAGAATGTTGAACACAGAGTATAGAAAATAGAATACGGAATACCGAATATAGATTTTAGAATATAGAATGAAGAAAACAGAATATAGAATATAGAATACGGGGTGCAGAATATAGAATACATAATATAGAATGTAGAACACAGAATATAGAACATAGAATAGAGTATATGGAACACAAAGTTTAGAACATGGAATGCAGAAAACAGAATGTAGAATATAGAATACAGAATACTGAATATAGAATTTAGTATATAGAATGGAGTACACAGAATTTAGAACATTGTATGCAGAATACTGAATATAGAATTTGGAACATTGAATGCAGAACACAGACTTTAGAATATAGAATGCAGAATACTGTATATAGAATATAGAATATAGAATGAAAACACAGAATATAGAATATAGACAAAATGGAGAATATAGAATATAGAATGAAGAACACAAAATATAGAATATAGAAGAGAGAATATAGGACCCAGAATTTAGAAATGGAATGCAGAACAGAGAATTTAGGATATAGAATACAGAATACTGAAAAAACTTTTAAATGTATAGAATGTAGTACAAAGAATATAGAATATAGAATAGGGAATGCAGAATATAGTATGTAGAATATAGAATGAAGAACACAAATATAGAATAGAGAATAGGGAATATAGAACCCAGAAATTAGAACACGGAATGCAGAACACAGAACTTAGAATATAGAATACAGAATACTGAATTTCAAATTTAGAATATAGAATGTAGAACACAGAATATGGAATGAAGTATACGAAATGCAGAATATTGAATACAGAATATAGAATGTAGAACACAGTATATAGAATGTAGTCTAGAGAATATAGAATCCAGAATTTAGAACATGGAATGCAGAACACAGAATTTAGAATATAGAATACAGAATACTTTATATACAATTTAGAATATAAAATGTAGAACACAGAGTATAGAATGTAGACTACGGAATGCAGAATATAGGATATAGTATATAGAATGATGAACACAAATTATAGAATATAGAATAAAGAATATAGAACTCAGAATTAAAAACATGGAATGTAGAACAGAGAATTAAGAATATAGAATATAGAATACTGCATATAGAATTTAGAATATAGAATGTAGAACACAGAATATAAAATATAGAATACAGAATATAGAACACAAAATTTAGAACATGGAATGCACAACACAGAATTAAGAATATAGAATACGGAATACTGAATATAGAGTATAATTATACATTACACAAAACAGAATTTAGAATATAGAATACAGAATATTTAATATAGAATTTAGAATATACAATGTAGAACACAGAATATAGAATATAGAATACGGAATGCAGAATATAGAATACAGAATATAGAACACAAAATTTAGAGCATGGAATGTAGAACAGAGAATTTAGAATATAGAATAGAGAATATTGAATATAGAATTTAGAATATACATTGTAGAGCACACAATATGAAATATAGACTACGGAATGCAGAATATAGTATATAGAGAATAGAAGGATGAACACAAATTATAGAATATACAATAGAGAATATAGAACCCAGAATTAAGAACATGGAATGTAGAACAAAAAATTTAGAATATAGAATACAGAATACAGAATACAGAATTTAGAATATAGAATGTAGAACACAGAATATGGAATGTAGAATACGGAATGCAGAATATTGAATACAGAATATAGAATATAGAACACAGTATATAGAATATAGATTAGAGAATATAGAAACCAGAATTTAGAACATGGAATTCAGTACACAGAATTTAGAATATAGAATACAGAATAATTTATATAGAATTAAGAATATAAAATGTAGAACACAGAATATAGAGTTTAGACTACGAAATGCAGAATATAGGATATAGTATATAGAATGATAAACACAAATTATAGAATACAGAATAGAGAATAGAGAACCCAGAATTAAGAACATGGAATGTAGAACACAGAATTTAGAATATAGAATACAGAATACTGAATTTCGAATTTAGAATATAGAAAGTAGAACACAGAATTTAGTATATAGAATACAGAATACAGAATATAGAATTTAGAATATAGAATGTAGAACACAGAATATAGAATATAAAATACAGAATATAGAACACAAAATTTAGAACTTGGAATGCAGTACACAGAATTTAAACCCTAGAACACCGAATACTGAATATAGAATATGAATATACAATGTAGAACACAGAATATAGAATATAGAATACAGATTACTGAATATAGAATTTAGAATATAGAAAGTAGAACACAGAATTTAGAATAGAGAGTATAGAATACTGAATATAGAATTTAGAATATAAAATGTAGAACACAGAATACAGAATATAGAATACAGAATATAGAATACAAAATTTAGAACATGGAATGCACAACACAGAATTTAGTACATAGAATACCGAATACTGAATATAGAATATGAATATATAATGTAGAATACAGAATTTAGGATATAGAATACAGAACACTTAATATAGAATTTAGAATATACAATGTAGAACACAGAATATAGAATATAGACTACGGAATGCAGAATATAGAATCTAGAATATAGAATGATGAACACAAAGTCTGGAATATAGAACAGAGAATATAGAAACCAGAATTAAGAACATGGAATGAAGAAAACAGAATTTATTATATAGAATACAGAATACTGAATATTGAATTTAGAATATAGAATGAAGAACACAGATTATGGAATGTAGAATACGGAATGCAGAATATTGGATAAAGAATATAGAATGTAGAACACAGAATTTAGAATATAGAGTATAGAATACTGAATATAGAATTTAGAATATAGAATGTAGAACACAGAATATAGAATATAGATTATGGAATGCAGAATATAGTATACAGAGTATAGAATGTAGAACACAGAATATAGAATATAGAATAGAGTATATGGAACCCAAAATTTAGAACATGGAATGCAGAACACAGAATTTAGAATATAGAATACAGAATACTGAATATAGAATTTAGAATATAGAATGTAGAACACAGAATATAGAATATAGAATAAGGAATGCAGAATATAGAATAAGAATATGGAATTTAGAACACAGAATATAGAACATAGAATAGAGTATATGGAACACAAAATTTAGAACCTGCAATGCAGAACTCAGAATGTAGAATATATAATACAGAATACTGAATATAGAACTTAGTATATAGAATGCAGAACACAGGATTTAGAATGTAGTATGCAGAATACTGAGTATAGAATTTAGAATATTGAATGCAGAACACAGAATTTAGGATATAGGATGCAGAATACTGTATACAGAATTTAGAATATAGAATGCATAACACAGAATATAGAATATTGACAAAGAAATGGGGAATATAGGATATAGATTATAGAAAGAAGAACACAAAATATACAATATAGAATAGAGAATATAGAACCCAGAATTGAGAAATGGAATTCAGAACAGAGAATTTAGAATATAGAATACAGAATACTAAAAAAATATATTAAAATGTAGAATGTAGAACAAAGAATATAGAATATAGAATAGGGAATGCAGAATATAGTATGTAGAATATAGAATGAAGAACAAAAACATAGAATATACAATAGGGGATATAGAACCCAAAATTAGAACACGGAATGCAGAACACAGAATTTAAAATATAGAACACACAATACTTAATATAAAATTTAGAATATAGAATGTAGAACACAGGGTAAAGAATATAGAATACGGAATACTGAATATAGAATTTAGAATATAGAATTTAGAACACAGAATATAGAATACGGAATGCAGAATATACAATACAGAATATAGAATGCAGACCGCAGAATATAAAATATGGAAAAAAGAATACAGACTCAAAATTTAGAACATGGAATGCAGAGCACAGTATTTAGAAAATAGTATACAGAATACTCAATATAGAATTTAGAACATTGCATGCAGAACATAGAATTTAGAATATAGAATTCAGAATAATGTATATAGAATTCAGAATATAGAATGAATAACACAGAATATAGAATATAGATTACGGAATCGAGAATATAGGAGGTTGAATATAGAAGGAAGAACACAAAATATAGAATTCAGAATATAGAAACCAGAATTTAGAAATGGAATACAGAACAGAGAATTTAGAATATAGAATACAGAATACTGAATAAAGATTTTAGAATATAGAATGTAGAACACAGAATATAGAATATAGAATACAGAATACTGAATAAAGATTTTAGAATATAGAATGTAGAACACAGAATATAGAATATAGAATAGGGAATGCAGAATATAGTATGTAGAATATAGAATGAAGAACACAAATATAGAATACATAATAGTGAATAATGAAACCAGAACTTAGAAAACGGATAGCAGAACACAGAATTTAGAATATAGAATACTTAATATAAAATTTAGAATACAGAATGTAGAACACAAAGTATAGAATATAGAATACGGAATACTGAATATAGAATTTAGAATATAGAATTTAGAACAGAAAATAGAATATAGAATACGGAATGCAGAATATAGAATACAGAATATAGAATGTAGAACACACAATATAGAATATAGAATAGAGTAAATGGAATCCAAAATTTTGAACATGGAATGCAGAACAGAGAATTTAGAATATAGAATACAGAATACTGAAAAAATATTTAAAAATATAGAATGTAGAACAAGAATATAGAATATAGAATAGGGAATGCAGAATATAGTATGTAGAATATAGAATGAAGAACACAAATATAGAATACAGAATAGTGAATATAGGACACAGAAATTAGAACACGGAATGCAGAACACAGAATTAAGAATATTGAATACATAATACTTAATATAAAATTTAGAATATAGAATGTAGAACACAAAGAATAGAATATAGAATACGGAATACTGAATATAGAATTTAGAATATAGAATGTAGAACAGAGAATATAGAATACGGAATGCAGAATATACTAAACAGTATATAGAATGCAGACCACAGAATATAGAATATAGAATACAGAACATAGAACACAAAATTTAGAACATGGAATGCAGAACACAGAATTTAGAATATAGAATACATAATACTGAATATAGAATTTCGATATAGATTGTAGAACACAGAATTTACATTATAGAATAAAGAATACTGAATATAAAATTTAGAATATAGAATGTAGAACACAGAATATAGAATATAGACCCCAGAATTTAAAACGCGGAAAGCAGAACACAGAATTTAGAATATAGAATACGGAATACTTATATAAAATTTACAATATAGAATGTTGAACACAGAGTATAGAATATAGAATACGGAATACTGAATACAGAATTTAGAATATTGAATGTAGAACACAGAATATAGAATATAGAATACGGAAAGCAGAATATAGAAAACAGAATATAGAATGTATAACAGAGAATATAGAACATAGAATAGAGTATATGGAACACAAAATTTAGAACATGGAATGCAGAACACAGAATGTAGAATATAGAATACCGAATACTGAGTATAGAATTTAGAACATTGAAATCAGTACACAGAATTTAGAATAAAGGATGCAAAATACTATATGTAGAATATAGAATATAGAATGAATAACACAGAATATAGAATATAGACAAAGAAATGGGGAACATAGAATACAGAATATAGAAGGAAGAACACAAAATATAGAATATAGAATAGAGAATATAGAACAAAGAATTGAGAAATGGAATGCAGAACAGAGAATTTAGAATATAGAATACAGAATACTGAAAAAAATTTTAAAATATAGAATGTAGAAGAAAGAATATAGAATATAGAAGAGGGAATGCAGAATATAGTATGTAGAATATAGAATGAAGAACATAAATATAGAATAGAGAATAGTGAATATAGAACCCAGAAATTAGAACACGGAATGCAGAACACAGAATTTAGAATATAGAATACATAATACTTAATATAAAATTTAGAATATAGAATGTAGAACACAGAGTATAGAATATATAATACGGAATACTGAATATAGAATTTAGAATATATAATGTAGAACACAGAATATAGAATATAGAATACGGAAAGCAGAATATAGAATACAGAATATAGAATGTATAACCGAGAATATAGAACATAGAATAGAGTATATGGAACACAAAATTTAGAACATGGAATGCAGAACACAGAATGTAGAATATAGAATACAGAATACTGAGTATAGAATTTAGAACATTGAATGCAGAACACAGAATTTAGAATAAAGTATGCAAAATTCAGTATGTAGAATATAGAATATAGAATGAATAACACAGAATATAGAATATAGACAAAGAAATGGGGAACATAGAATACAGAATATAGAATGAAGAACACAAAATATAGAATAGAGAATATAGAACACAGAATTGAGAAATGGAAAGCAGAACAGAGAATTTAGAATATAGAATACAGAATACTGAAAAAATATTTTAAAATATAGAATGTAGAACAAAGAATATAGAATATAGAATAGGGAATGCAGAATATAGTATGTAGAATATAGAATGAAGAACACAAATATAGAATACAGAATAGTGAATATAGAAACCAGAAATTAGAACACGGAATGCAGAACACAGAATTTAGAATGTAGAATACATAATACTTAATATAAAATTTAGAATATAGAATGTAGAACACAGAGTATAGAAAATAGAATACGAAATACTGAATATAGAATTTAGAATATAGAATGTAGAACAGAGAATATAGAATACGGAATGCAGAATATACAAAACAGTATATAGAATGCAGACCACAGAATATAGAATATAGAATACAGAATATAGAACACAAAATTTAGAACATGGAATGCAGAACACAGAATTTAGAATATAGAATACATAATACTGAATATAGAATTTCGATATAGATTGTAGAACACAGAATTTACATTATAGAATAAAGAATACTGAATATAAAATTTAGAATATAGAATATAGAACACAGAATATAGAATATAGAACCCAGAATTTAAAACACGGAAAGCAGAACACAGAATTTAGAATATAGAATACTGAATACTTATATAAAATTTACAATATAGAATGTTGAACACAGAGTATAGAATATAGAATACGGAATACTGAATATAGAATTTAGAATATAGAATGTAGAACACAGAATATAGAATATAGAATACGGAAAGCAGAATATAGAATACAGAATATAGAATATATAACTGAGAATATAGAACATAGAATAGAGTATACGGAACACAAAATTTAGAACATGGACTGCAGAACACAGAATGTAGAATATAGAATACAGAATACTGAGTATAGAATTTAGAACTTTGAATGCAGAACACAGAATTTAGAATAAAGGATGCAAAATACTGTATGTAGAATATAGAATATAGAATGAATAACACAGAATATAGAATATAGACAAAGAAATGGGGAACATAGAATACAGAATATAGAATGAAGAACACAAAGTATAGAATATAGAATAGAGAATATAGAACACAGAATTGAGAAATGGAATGCAGAACAGAGAATTTAGAATATAGAATACAGAATACTGAAAAAATATTTTAAAATATAGAATGTAGAACAAAGAATATAGAATATAGAATAGGGAATGCAGAATATAGTATGTAGAATATAGAATGAAGAACACAAATATAGAATACACAATAGTGAATATAGAACCCAGAAATTAGAACACGGAATGCAGAACACAGAATATAGAATATAGAGTATAGAATACTGAATATAGAATTTAGAATATAGAATGTAGAACACAGAATAGAGAATATAGAATACAGAAAATAGAACACAAAATTTAGAACATGGAATGGACAACACAGAACTTAGAATATAGAATACAGAATACTGAATATAGAACATGAATATACAATGTAGAACACAGAATTTAGAATATAGAATACAGTATACTTAATACAGAATTTAGAATATACTATGTAGAACACAGAATGCAGAATATAGAATACGGAATGCAGAATATAGAATACAGAATATAGAACACAAAATTTAGAACATGGAATGCACAACACATAATTAAGAATATAGAATACAGAATACTGAATATAGAATTTAGAATATACAATGTAGAACACAGAATATAGTATACGGAATGCAGAATATACAATACAGAATATAGAATGCAGACCACAGAATATAGAATACGGAAAACAGAATACAGACACAAAATTTAGAACATTGAATGCAGAACATAGAATTTAGTATATAGAATTCAGAATAATGTATACAGAATTAAGAATATACATGAATAACACAGATTATAGAATTTAGATTACGGAATCGAGAATATAGGAGGTTGAATATAGAAGGAAGAACACAAAATATAGAATATAGAATTCAGAATATAGAAACCAGAATTTAGAAATGGAATACAGAACAGAGAATTTAGAATATAGAATACAGAATACTGAATAAAGATTTTAGAATATAGAATGTAGAACACAGAATATAGAATATAGAATAGGGAATGCAGAATATAGTATGTAGAATATAGAATGAAGAACACAAATATAGAATATATAATAGTGAATATTGAACCTAGAACTTAGAAAACGGATAGTAGAACACAGAATTTAGAATATAGAATACAGAATACTTAATATAAAATTTAGAATACAGAGTGTAGAACACAAAGTATAGAATATAGAATACGGAATACTGAATATAGAATTTAGAATATAGAATTTAGAACAGAAAATAGAATATAGAATACGGAATGCAGAATATAGAATACAGAATATAGAATGTAGAACACAGAATATAGAATATAGAATACAGTATATGGAATTCCAAATTTAGAACATGGAATGCAGAACACAGAATTTAGAATACAGAATACAGAATACTGAATAAAGAATTTAGAATATAGAATGTAGAATGTAGAACACAGAATTTAGAATATAGAAAACAAAATACTGAATATAGAATTTCTAATATAGATTGTAGAACACAGAATTTACAATATAGAATAAAGAATACTGAAT
Source organism: Vicugna pacos (assembly GCF_048564905.1). NCBI lineage: Eukaryota > Metazoa > Chordata > Mammalia > Artiodactyla > Camelidae > Vicugna > Vicugna pacos. The sequence continues at coordinate 2,748,704 of NW_027328736.1, read as the reverse complement.
ATAAATTTTAGAATATAGTATGTAGAACACAGAATATAGAATAGAGAATAGAGAATATAGAACACAGAATTTAGAACACAGAAAGCAGAACACAGAATTTAGAATATAGAATACTGAATACTTAATATAAAATTTACAATATAGAATGTTAAACACAGAGTATAGAATATAGAATACGGAATACTGAATATAGGATTTAGAATATAGAATGTAGAACACAGAATATAGAATATAGAATTCGGTAAGTAGAATATAGAATACAGAATATAGAATGTAGAACACAGAATATAGAACATAGAATAGAGTATATGGAAACCGAAATTTAGAATATGGAATGCAGAATAAAGAATTTAGAATATAGAATAACGAATACAAATATAGAATATGAATATACAATGTAGAACACAGAATTTAGAATATAGAATACAGAATACTGAATATAGAATTTAGATTATAGAATGTAGAACACAGAATATATAATATAGAATATGGAAAGCAGAAAATTGAATACAGAATATAGAATGTAGAACACAGAATATAGAATATAGATGACGGAATGCAGAATATAGAATATAGAGTATAGAATGATGAACACAAATTATAGAATATAGAATAGAGAATATAGAACCCAGAATTAAGGACATGGAAGGTAGAACACAGAATTAAGAATATAGAATACAGAATACTGAATTTCGAATTTAGAATATAGAATGTAGAACACAGAATTTGGAATGTAGAATACGGAATGCAGAATATTGAATACAGAATATAGAATGTACAACACAGAATTTAGAATATGGAAAAAAGAATATATAACCCAGAATTTGAAACATGGAATGCCGAACACAGAATTTAGAATATAGAATACAGATTACTGAATATAGAATTTAGAATATAGTTGTAGTAAACAGAATATAGAATATAGAGCATAGAATACTGAATATAGAATTTAGAATATAGAATGTAGAACACAGAATATAGAATATAGAATACAGAATATAGAACACAAAATTTAGAACATGGAATGCACAACACAGAATTTAGAATATAGAATACAGAATACTGAATATAGAATTTGAATATACATTGTAGAACACTGAATTTTGAATATACAATACAGAATACTTAATATAGGACTTAGAAAATAGAATGTAGAACACAGAATATAGAATATAGAATATGGAATGCAGAATATAGAATACAGTATATAGAATGTAGAACACAGAATATAGAATATAGAATAGAGTATATGGAATCCAAAATTTTGAACATGGAATGCAGAACACAGAATTTAGAATATAGAATACAGAATACTGAATATAGAATTTAGAATATAGAATGTAGAACACAGAATTTAGAATATATAATAAAAGAATACTGAATATAGAATTTAGAATATAGAATGTAGAACACAGAATATAGAATATAGAATAGAGAATATAGAACCCAGAATTTAGAACATGGAATGCAGAACACAGAATATAGAATATAGAATACAGAATACTGAATATAGAATTTAGAATAAAGAATGCAGAACACAGAATTTAGAATATAGGATACGGAATGTAGAATATAGAATACAGAATATAGAATGTAGAACACAAAATATAGAATATGGAAAACAGAATACAGAACCCCAAATTTAGATCATGGAATGTAGAACGCAGAATTAAGATTATATAATACAGAATACTGGAAATAAATTTTAGATTATAGAATGTAAAACACAGAATATGGAATGTAGACTACGGAATGCAGAATATAGGATATAGAATGTAGAGTAATGAGCACAAAATATTGAATAGAGAATATAGAACACAGAATTTAGAACATGGAATGTAGAACAAAGAATATAGAATATAGAATACAGAATACTTAATATCGAATTTAGAAAATAGAATGTAGAACACAGAATATGGAATGTAGAATACGGAATGCCTAATATTGAATACAGAATATAGAATGTAGTACACAGAATTTAGAATATGTAAAACAGAATATAGAACGAAGAATTTAGAACATGGAATGCAGAACAAAGAATTTAGTATATAGAATGCAGATTACTGAATATAGAATTTAGAATATAGAATGCAGAACACAGAATATAGAATATAGAATACAGAATACTGAATATAGAATTTAGAATATTCAATGTAGAACACAGAATATAAAATTTGGAAAACAGAATACGAAACCCAGAATTGAGAACATGGAATGAAGTACAGAGAATTAAGAATATAGAAAACAGAATACTAAATATAGAATTTAGAATATAGAATGAAGAACACAGAATATGGAATGTAGAATACGGAATGCAGAATATTAAAAACAGAATATAGAATGTAGAACAAAGAATTAGGAATATAGACTATAGAATACTGAATATAGAAGTTAGAATTTAGAATGTTGAACACAGAATTTAGAATATAGAATAAAGAATACTGAATATTGAATTTAGAATATAGAATGTAGAACACAGTATATAGAATATAGATTACAGACTATGGAACCCAGAATTTAGAACATGGAATGCAGAACACAGAATTTAGAAAATAGAATACTGAATACTTAATATAGAATTTAGAATATAGAATGTAGAACACAGAATATAGAATCTAGACTACGGAATGCAGAATATAGAATATAGAGTATAGAATGATGTACACAAATTATAGAATATAGAATAGAGAATATAGAACCCAGAAATAAGAACATGGAATTTAGAACACAGAATATAGTATACAGAATACATAATACAGAATTTCGAAATTAGAATTTAGAATGTAGAACACAGAATATGGAATGTAGAATACAGAATGCAGAATATTGAATACAGAATATAGAATGTAGAACACAGAATTTAGAATATGGAAAAAAGTATATAGAAACCAGAATTTAGAACATGGAATGCTGAACACAGAATTTAGAATATAGAATACAGATTACTGAATACAGAATTTATAATATAGAATGTAGAACACAGAATTTAGAATATAGAGTAGAGAATACTGAATATAGAAGTTAGAATATAGAATGTAGAACACAGAATATAGAGTATAGAATACAGAATATAGAACACAAAATTTAGAACATGGAATGGACAACACAGAACTTAGAATATAGAATACAGAATACTGAATATAGAATATGAATATACAATGTAGAACACAGAATTTAGAATATAGAATAGAGAATACTGAATATAGAATTAAGAATATTCAATGTAGAACACAGAATATAGAATAAAGAATACGGAATGCAGAATATAGAATACAGAATATAGAATGTAGAACACAGAATATGGAAAACAGAATACAAAACACAGAATTGAGAACATGGAATGCAGAACACAGAATTTATAATATAGAATACCGAATACTGAATATAGAATATTAATATACAATGTACAACACAGAATTAAGAATATACAATACAGAATACTTAATATAGGATCTAGAATATAGAATGTAGGACACAGACTATAGAATATAGAATATGGAATGCAGAATATAGAATACAGAATATAGAATTTTGAACACAGCATACAGAATATAGAATAGAGTATATGGAACACAAAATTTAGAACATGGAATGCAGAACACAGAATTTAGAATATAGAATACAGAATATTGAATATAGAATTTAGAATATAGAATTTAGAACACAGAATATGGAATGTAGGGTACGGAATGCAGAATACTGTATACAGAATATACAATGTAGAACAAAGAATTTAGAATATGGAAAGCAGAATATGGAACACGGAATTTAGAAGAGGAATGCAGAACACAGAAATTAGAATATAGAATACGGAATGCAGAATATAGAATACAGAATATGGAATTTAGAACACAGAATATAGAACATAGAATAGAGTATATGGAACACAAAATTTAGAACCTGCAATGCAGAACTCAGAATGTAGAATATATAATACAGAATACTGAATATAGAATTTAGTATATAGAATGCAGAACACAGGATTTAGAATGTAGTATGCAGAATACTGAGTATAGAATTTAGAACATTGAATGCAGAACACAGAATTTAGTATATAGGATGCAGAACACTGTATACAGAATTTAGAATATAGAATGCATAACACAGAGTATAGAATATTGACAAAGGAATGGGGAATATAGGATATAGAATATAGAATGAAGAACACAAAATATAGAATAGAGAATAGAGAATATAGAACCCAGAATTGAGAAATGGAATTCAGAACAGAGAATTTAGAATATAGAATACAGAATACTAAAAAAATATTTTAAAATGTAGAATGTAGAACAAAGAATATAGAATATAGAATAGGGAATGCAGAATATAGTATGTAGAATATAGAATGAAGAACAAAATCATAGAATATACAATAGTGGATATAGAACCCAAAATTAGAACACGGAATGCAGAACACAGAATTTAAAATATAGAACACACTATACTTAATATAAAATTTAGAATATAGAATGTAGAACACAGGTTATAGAATATAGAAAACGGAATACTGAATATAGAATTTAGAATATAGAATGTAGAACACAGAATATAGAATACGGAATCCAGAATATACAATACAGAATATAGAATGCAGACCGCAGAATATAAAATATGGAAAACAGAATACAGACTCAAAATTTAGAACATGGAATGCAGAGCACAGTATTTAGAAAATAGTATACAGAATACTGAATATAGAATTTAGAACATTGAATGCAGAACATAGAATTTAGAATATAGAATTCAGAATAATGTATATAGAATTCAGAATATAGAATGAATAACACAGAATATAGAATATAGATTACGGAATCGAGAATATAGGAGGTTGAATATAGAAGGAAGAACACAAAATATAGAATATAGAATTAGGAATATAGAAACCAGAATTTAGAAATGGAATACAGAACAGAGAATTTAGAATCTAGAATACAGAATACTGAATAAAGATTTTAGAATATAGAATGTAGAACACAGAATATAGAATATAGAATAGGGAATGCAGAATATAGTATGTAGAATATAGAATGAAGAACACAAATATAGAATATATAATAGTGAATATTGAAACCAGAACTTAGAAAACGGATAGCAGAACACAGAATTTAGAATATAGAATACAGAATACTTAATATAAAATTTAGAATACAGAATGTAGAACACAAAGTATAGAATATAGAATACGGAATACTGAATATAGAATTTAGAATATAGAATTTAGAACAGAAAATAGAATATAGAATACGGAATGCAGAATATAGAATACGGAATGCAGAATATAGAATACAGAATATAGAATGTAGAACACAGAATATAGAATATAGAATAGAGTATATGGAATATAAAATTTTGAACATGGAATGCAGAACACAGAATTTAGAATACAGAATACAGAATACTGAATATAGAATTCAGAATATAGAATGTATAACACAGAATTTAGAATATATATTAAAAGAATACTGAATATAGAATTTAGAATATAGAATGTAGAACACAGAATATAGAATATAGAATAGAGAATATAGAAACCAGAATTTAGAACATGGAATGCAGAACACAGAATATAGAATATAGAATACAGAATACTAAATATAGAATTTAGAATAAAGAATGCAGAACACAGAATTTAGAATATAGGATACGGAATGTAGAATATAGAATACAGAATATAGAATGTAGAACACAAAATATAGAATATGGAAAACAGAATACAGAACCCCAAATTTAGATCATGGAATGTAGAACGCAGAATGAGGATTATATAATACAGAATACTGAATATAAATTTTAGATTATAGAATTTAGAACACAGAATATGGAATGTAGACTACGGAATGCAGAATATAGGATATAGAATGTAGAGTAATGAGCACAAAATATTGAATAGAAAATATAGAACCCAGAATTTAGAACATGGAATGTAGAACAAAGAATATAGAATACAGAATACTTAATATCGAATTTAGAAAATAGAATGTAGAACACAGAATATGGAATGTAGAATACGGAATGCCTAATAATGAATACAGAATATAGAATGTAGTACACAGAATTTAGAATATGTAAAACAGAATATAGAACGAAGAATTTAGAACATGGAATGCAGAACAAAGAATTTAGAATATAGAATGCAGATTACTGAATATAGAATTTAGAATATAGAATGCAGAACACAGAATTTAGAATATAGAATACAGAATACTGAATATAGAATTTAGAATATTCAATGTAGAACACAGAATATAGAATATGGAAAACATATACGAAACCCAGAATTGAGAACATGGAATGAAGTACAGAGAATTTAGAATATAGAAAACAGAATATTGAATATACAATTTAGAATATAGAATGAAGAACACAGAATATGGAATGTAGAATACGGAATGGAGACTATTGAAAACAGAATATAGAATGTAGAACACAGAATTTAAAATATAGTCTATAGAAAACTGAATATAGTAGTTAGAATATAGAATGTTGAACACAGAATTTAGAATATAAAATAAAGAATACTGAATATTGAATTAGGATATAGAATGTAGAACACAGTATATAGAATATAGATTACAGAATATAGAACCAAGAATTTGGAACATGGAATGCAGAAAACAGAATTTAGAAAATAGAATACAGAAAACTGAATATAGAATTTAGAATATAGAATGTAGAACACAGAATATAGAATCTAGACTACGGAATGCAGAATATAGAATATAGAGTATAGAATGATGTACACAAATTATAGAATATAGAATAGAGAATATAGAACCCAGAAATAAGAACATGGAATTTAGAACACAGAATGTAGTATATAGAATACATAATATAAAATTTCGAAATTAGAATTTAGAATGTAGAACACAGAATATGGAATGTAGAATACGGAATGCAGAATATTGAATACAGAATATAGAATGTAGAACACAGAATTTAGAATATGGAAAAAAGTATATAGAAACCAGAATTTAGAACATGGAATGCAGAACACAGAATTTAGAATATAGAATACAGATTACTGAATACAGAATTTATAATATAGAATGTAGAACACAGAATTTAGAATATAGAGTAGAGAATACTGAATATAGAAATTAGAATATAGAATGTAGAACACAGAATATAGAGTATAGAATAAAGAATATAGAACACAAAATTTAGAACATGGAATGGACAACACAGAACTTAGAATATAGAATACAGAATACTGAATATAGAATATGAATATGCAATGTAGAACACAGAATTTAGAATATAGAATAGAGAATACTGAATATAGAATTAAGAATATTCAATGTAGAACACAGAATATAGAATAAAGAATACGGAATGCGGAATATAGAATACAGAATATAGAATGTAGAACACAGAATATGGAAAACAGAATACAAAACACAGAATTGAGAACATGGAATGCACAACACAGAATTTAGAATATAGAATACATAATACTGAATATAGAATTTCGATATAGATTGTAGAACACAGAATTTACATTATAGAATAAAGAATACTGAATATAAAATTTAGAATATAGAATGTAGAACACAGAATATAGAATATAGAACACAGAATTTAAAACACGGAAAGCAGAACACAGAATTTAGAATATAGAATACGGAATACTTATATAAAATTTACAATATAGAATGTTGAACACAGAGTATAGAATATAGAATACGGAATACTGAATACAGAATTTAGAATATTGAATGTAGAACACAGAATATAGAATATAGAATACGGAAAGCAGAATATAGAATACAGAATATAGAATGTATAACAGAGAATATAGAACATAGAATAGAGTATATGGAACACAAAATTTAGAACATGGAATGCAGAACACAGAATGTAGAATATAGAATACAGAATACTGAGTATAGAATTTAGAACATTGAATGCAGAACACAGAATTTAGAATAAAGGATGCAAAATACTATATGTAGAATATAGAATATAGAAAGAATAACACAGAATATAGAATATAGACAAAGAAATGGGGAACATAGAATACAGAATATAGAAGGAAGAACACAAAATATAGAATATAGAATAGAGAATATAGAACAAAGAATTGAGAAATGGAATGCAGAACAGAGAATTTAGAATATAGAATACAGAATACTGAAAAAAAATTTTAAAATATAGAATGTAGAAGAAAGAATATAGAATATAGAAGAGGGAATGCAGAATATAGTATGTAGAATATAGAATGAAGAACATAAATATAGAATAGAGAATAGTGAATATAGAACCCAGAAATTAGAACACGGAATGCAGAACACTGAATTTAGAATATAGGATACATAATACTTAATATAAAATTTAGAATATAGCATGTAGAACACAGAGTATAGAATATATAATACGGAATACAGAATATAGAATTTAGAATATAGAATGTAGAACACAGAATATAGAATATAGAATACGGAAAGCAGAATATAGAATACAGAATATAGAATGTATAACCGAGAATATAGAACATAGAATAGAGTATATGGAACACAAAATTTAGAACATGGAATGCAGAACACAGAATGTAGAATATAGAATACAGAATACTGAGTATAGAATTTAGAACATTGAATGCAGAACACAGAATTTAGAATAAAGTATGCAAAATTCAGTATGTAGAATATAGAATATAGAATGAATAACACAGAATATAGAATATAGACAAAGAAATGGGGAACATAGAATACAGAATATAGAATGAAGAACACAAAATATAGAATAGAGAATATAGAACACAGAATTGAGAAATGGAAAGCAGAACAGAGAATTTAGAATATAGAATACAGAATACTGAAAAAATATTTTAAAATATAGAATGTAGAACAAAGAATATAGAATATAGAATAGGGAATGCAGAATATAGTATGTAGAATATAGAATGAAGAACACAAATATAGAATACAGAATAGTGAATATAGAAACCAGAAATTAGAACACGGAATGCAGAACACAGAATTTAGAATGTAGAATACATAATACTTAATATAAAATTTAGAATATAGAATGTAGAACACAGAGTATAGAAAATAGAATACGAAATACTGAATATAGAATTTAGAATATAGAATGTAGAACAGAGAATATAGAATACGGAATGCAGAATATACAAAACAGTATATAGAATGCAGACCACAGAATATAGAATATAGAATACAGAATATAGAACACAAAATTTAGAACATGGAATGCAGAACACAGAATTTAGAATATAGAATACATAATACTGAATATAGAATTTCGATATAGATTGTAGAACACAGAATTTACATTATAGAATAAAGAATACAGAATATAAAATTTAGAATATAGAATATAGAACACAGAATATAGAATATAGAACCCAGAATTTAAAACGCGGAAAGCAGAACACAGAATTCAGAATATAGAATACTGAATACTTATATAAAATTTACAATATAAAATGTTGAACCCAGAGTATAGAAGATAGAATACGGAATACTGAATATAGAATTTAGAATATAGAATGTAGAACACAGAATATAGAATATAGAATACGGAAAGCAGAATATAGAATACAGAATATAGAATGTATAACTGAGAATATAGAACATAGAATAGAGTATACGGAACACAAAATTTAGAACATGGACTGCAGAACACAGAATGTAGAATATAGAATACAGAATACTGAGTATAGAATTTAGAACTTTGAATGCAGAACACAGAATTTAGAATAAAGGATGCAAAATACTGTATGTAGAATATAGAATATAGAATGAATAACACAGAATATAGAATATAGACAAAGAAATGGGGAACATAGAATACAGAATATAGAATGAAGAACACAAAATATAGAATATAGAATAGAGAATATAGAACACAGAATTGAGAAATGGAATGCAGAACAGAGAATTTAGAATATAGAATACAGAATACTGAAAAAATATTTTAAAACATAGAATGTAGAAGAAAGAATATAGAATATAGAAGAGGGAATGCAGAATATAGTATGTAGAATATAGAATGAAGAACACAAATATAGAATACACAATAGTGAATATAGAACCCAGAAATTAGAACACGGAATGCAGAACACAGAATATAGAATATAGAGAATAGAATACTGAATATAGAATTTAGAATATAGAATGTAGAACACAGAATAGAGAATATAGAATACAGAAAATAGAACACAAAATTTAGAACATGGAATGGACAACACAGAACTTAGAATATAGAATACAGAATACTGAATATAGAACATGAATATACAATGTAGAACACAGAATTTAGAATATAGAATACAGTATACTTAATACAGAATTTAGAATATACTATGTAGAACACAGAATTAGAATATAGAATACGGAATGCAGAATATAGAATACAGAATATAGAACACAAAATTTAGAACATGGAATGCACAACACATAATTAAGAATATAGAATACAGAATACTGAATATAGAATTTAGAATATACAATGTAGAACACAGAATATAGTATACGGAATGCAGAATATACAATACAGAATATAGAATGCAGACCACAGAATATAGAATACGGAAAACAGAATACAGACACAAAATTTAGAACATTGAATGCAGAACATAGAATTTAGTATATAGAATTCAGTATAATGTATACAGAATTAAGAATATACATGAATAACACAGATTATAGAATTTAGATTACGGAATCGAGAATATAGGAGGTTGAATATAGAAGGAAGAACACAAAATATAGAATATAGAATTCAGAATATAGAAACCAGAATTTAGAAATGGAATACAGAACAGAGAATTTAGAATATAGAATACAGAATACTGAAAAAAGATTTTAGAATATAGAATGTAGAACACAGAATATAGAATATAGAATAGGGAATGCAGAATATAGTATGTAGAATATAGAATGAAGAACACAAATATAGAATATATAATAGTGAATATTGAACCTAGAACTTAGAAAACGGATAGTAGAACACAGAATTTAGAATATAGAATACAGAATACTTAATATAAAATTTAGAATACAGAGTGTAGAACACAAAGTATAGAATATAGAATACGGAATACTGAATATAGAATTTAGAATATAGAATTTAGAACAGAAAATAGAATATAGAATACGGAATGCAGAATATAGAATACAGAATATAGAATGTAGAACACAGAATATAGAATATAGAATACAGTATATGGAATTCCAAATTTAGAACATGGAATGCAGAACACAGAATTTAGAATACAGAATACAGAATACTGAATAAAGAATTTAGAATATAGAATGTAGAATGTAGAACACAGAATTTAGAATATAGAAAACAAAATACTGAATATAGAATTTCGAATATAGATTGTAGAACACAGAATTTACAATATAGAATAAAGAATCCTGAATATAAATTTTAGAATATAGTATGTAGAACACAGAATATAGAATAGAGAATAGAGAATATAGAACACAGAATTTAGAACACAGAAAGCAGAACACAGAATTTAGAATATAGAATACTGAATACTTAATAACAAATTTACAATATAGAATGTTGAACACAGAGTATAGAATATAGAATAAGGAATACTGAATATAGGATTTAGAATATAGAATGTAGAACACAGAATATAGAATATAGAATTCGGAAAGTAGAATATAGAATACAGAATATAGAATGTAGAACACAGGATATAGAACATAGGATAGAGTATATGGAAACCGAAATTTAGAACATGGAATGCAGAATAAAGAATTTAGAATATAGAATAACGAATACAAATATAGAATATGAATATACAATGTAGAACACAGAATTTAGAATATAGAATACAGAATACTGAATATACAATTTAGAATATACAATGTAGAACACAGAATATACAATATAGAATACGGAATGCAGAATAAAGAATAAAGAGTATAGAACACATAATTTTAAACATTGAATGCACAACACAGAATTTAGAATATAGAACACCGAATACTGAAGATAGAACATGAATATACAATGTTGAACACAGAATTTAGAATATAGAATAAAGAATACTGAATATAGAATTTAGAATATAGATTGTAGAACACAGAATATAGAATATAGAATAGAGAATATAGAACCCAGAATTTAGAACATGGAGCGAAGTACAATGAATTTAGAATATACAATACAGAATACTGAATATAGAATTTAGAATATACAATGTAGAACAAGGAATATAGAATATAGAATACCGAATGCCGAATATAGAATACAGAAGATAGAATATAGAATACAGAATATACAATATGGAAAAGAGAATACAAAACCCAGAATTGAGAACAGGGAATGAAGAACACAGAATTTAGAATATAGAAAACAGAATACTGAATGTAGAATTTCATATATAGAATGTTGAACACAGAATTTAGAATATAGAATAAAGAATACTGAATATTGAATTTAGAATGTAGAATGTAGAACACAGTATATAGAATATATATTAGAGAATATAGAACACAGAATTTAGCACATGGAATTCAGAACACAGAATTTAGAATATAGAATACAGATACTGAATATATAATTTTGAAAGTAGAATGTAGAACACAGAATACAGAATATAGACTACGAAATGCAGAATATAGAACATAGAGTATAGAATGATGAACACAAATTATAGAATATAGAATAGAGAAAATAGAACCCAAAATTAAGAACATGGAATGTAGAACACACAATTTAGAATATAGAATACAGAATATTGAATTTCGAATTTAGAATATAGAATTTAGAACATAGAATATGGAATGTAGAATACGGAATGCAGAATATTGAATACAGAATATAGAACTTAGAACACAGTATAGAGAATACAGTTTAAAGAATATAGAAACCAGAATTTAGAACATGGAATGCAGAACACAGAATTTAGAATATAGATACAGATTACTGAATATAGAAATTAGAATATAGAATATAGAACACAGAGTATAGATTATAGAATAAGGAATACTGAATATAGAATATAGAATGTAGAACACAAAATATAGAATATAGAATATGGAATGCAGAATTTAGAATACAGAATATAGAATGTAGAAGACAGAATATAGAATATAGAATAGAGTATATGGAACGCAAAATTTAGAACATGGAATGCAGAACACACAATATAGAATATAGAATACACAATACTGAATATAGAATTTAGAATATACAATGTAGAACACAGAATATTGAATATAGAATAAAGAATATAGAACCCAAATTTTGAACATGGAATGCAGAAAAGAGAATTTAGAATATAGAATACCGAATACATATATAGAATATGAATATACAATGTAGAACACAGAATTTAGAATATAGAATACAGAATACTGAATATAGAATTTAGAATATACAATGTAGAAAACAGAATATAGAATATAGAATACGGAATGCAGAATATAGAATACAGAAGATAGAATAAAGAACACAGAATATAGAATATGGAAAACAGAATACAAAACCCAGAATTGAGAACATGGAATGCAGAACGGAGAATTTAGAATATAGAAAACAGAATTCTGAATATAGAATTTCAAATATAAAATGTTGAACACAGAATTAAATATATAGAATAAAGAATACTGAATATAGAATTTAGAATATAGAATGTAGAACACAGAATATAGAATATAGACTACAGAAAGCAGAATATAGAAAATAGAGTATAGAATGATGAACACAAATTATAGAATATAGAATAGAGAATATAAATCCCAGAATTAAGAACATGGAAAGTAGAACACAGAATTAAGAATATAGAATATAGAATACTGAATATAGAATTTAGAATATAGAATGTAGAACACAGATTATAGAATATAGAATAGAGAATATAGAACACAAAATTTAGAACATGGAATGCACAACACATAATTTAGAATATAGAATACGAAACCTGAATATAGAGTATGAATATACAATGTAGAAGACTGAATTTAGAATATAGAATACCGAATACTTATTATAGAATTTAGAATATACAATGTAAAACACAGAATATAGAATATAGAATACGGAATGCAGAATATAAAATACAGAATATAGAACACAATATTTAGAGCATGGAATGCACAACACAGAATTTAGAATATAGAATAAAGAATACTGAATATAGAATTTAGAATATAGAATGTAGAAGACAGAATATAGAATATACAATAGAGAATATAGAACCCAGAATATAGAACATGGAATGCAGAAAACAGAATTTAGAATATAGAATACAGTATACTGAATATAGGATTTAGAATATAGAAAGTAGAACAAAGAGTATAGAATATACAATACGGAATACTGAATAAAGAATTTCGAATATAGAATGTAGAACACAGAATATGGAATATAGAATATGGAATGCAGAATATAGAATACAGAATATAGAATTTAGAACAAAGAATATAGAATATAGAATAGAGTATATGGAACCCAAAATTTGTAACATGGAATACAGAACACAGAATTTAGAATATAGTATACAGAATACTGAATATAGAATTTAGAATATAGAATTTAGCACCCAGAATATGGAATGTCGAATACGGAATGCTGAATATTGTATACAGAATATACAATGTAGAACATATAATTTAGAATATGGAAAGCAGAATATAGAACACGGAATTTAGAACATGGAATGAAGAACACAGAATTTAGAATATAGAATACAGATTACTGAATATAGAATTTAGAATATAGAATGTAGAACACAGAAATTAGAATATAAAATATAAGATATAGAACACAAAATTTAGAACATGGAATGCAGCACTCAGAAATTAGAATATATAATACCGAATACTGAATATAGAATATGAATATACAATTTAGAACACAGAATTTAGAATATAGAAAACAGAATACTGAATATAGAATTTAGAATATACAATGTAGAACACAGAATATAGAATATAAAATACGGAATGTAGAATATAGAATACAGAATATAGAACACAAAATATAGAATATGGAATGCAGAACAGAGGATTTAGAATATAGAATACCGAATACAAATATAGAATAGGAATATACAATATAGAACACAGAATTTAAAATATAGAATACAGAATACTGAATATACAATTTAGAATATACAATGTAGAACAAGGATGTTGAATATAGAATACGGAATGCAGAATATAGAATAAGGAGTATAGAATGATGAACACAAATTATAGAATATAGAATAGAGAATATAGAACCCAGAATTAAGAACATGGAATGTAGAACACAGAATTTACTATATAGAATACAGAATACTTAATTTCGAATTTAGAATATTGAATGTAGAACACAGAATATGGAATGTAGAATACAGAATGCAGAATATTGAATACAGAATATAGAATGTAGAACACAATATAAAGAATAAAGATTAGAGAATATACAAACCAGAATTTAGAACATGGAATGCAGAACACAGAATTTAGAATATAGAATACAAAATACTTAATAAAGGATTTAGAACACAGAATATGGAATGTAGTATACGGAATTCAGAATATTGAATACAGAACATAGAATGTAGAACACAGAATTTAGAATATGGAAAAATGAATATATAACCCAGAATATTGAACATGGAATGCAGAACACAGAATTAACAATATAGTATACAGTTTACTGAATATAGAACTTAGAATATAGAATGTAGAACACAGAATTTAGAATATAGAGTATAGAATACTGAATATAGAATTTAGAATATTGAATGTAGAACACAGAATTTAGAATATAGAATAGAGTATATAGAACAAAATTTTAGAACATGGAATGCACAAAACAGAATTTAGAATATAGAATACCGAATACTGAAAATAGAATATGAATATCCAATGTAGAACACAGAATTTAGAATATAATATACGAAATGCACAACATAGGATACAGAATATCGAACAGAAATTTAGAAAATGGAATGCACAACAAAGAGTTTAGTATATAGAATAAAGAATACTGAATATACAATTTAGAATATAGAACGTAGAACACAGCATATAGAATACAGAATAGGGTATATAGAACCCAGAATATAGAACATGCAATGCAGAATACAGAATTTAGAATATAGAATACAGATTACTGAATATAGAATTTAAAATATAGAATTCAGAACACAGAATTTAGAATATAGAATACAGAATACTGAATATAGAATTTGGAATTTAGAATGTAGAACACAGAATATAGAATATATAACAGAGAATATAGAAAACAGAAATTAGAACACGGAATGCAGAACACAGAATTTAGAATATAGAATACAGAATACTTAATATAAAATTTACAATATAGAATGTTGAACACAGAGTATAGAAAATAGAATACGGAATACCGAATATAGATTTTAGAATATAGAATGTAGAAAACAGAATATAGAATATAGAATACGGGGTGCAGAATATAGAATACATAATATAGAATGTAGAACACAGAATATAGAACATAGAATAGAGTATATGGAACACAAAGTTTAGAACATGGAATGCAGAAAACAGAATGTAGAATATAGAATACAGAATACTGAATATAGAATTTAGTATATAGAATGGAGTACACAGAATTTAGAACATTGTATGCAGAATACTGAATATAGAATTTGGAACATTGAATGCAGAACACAGACTTTAGAATATAGAATGAAGAATACTGTATATAGAATATAGAATATAGAATGAAAACACAGAATATAGAATATAGACAAAATGGAGAATATAGAATATAGAATGAAGAACACAAAATATAGAATATAGAAGAGAGAATATAGGACCCAGAATTTAGAAATGGAATGCAGAACAGAGAATTTAGGATATAGAATACAGAATACTGAAAAAACTTTTAAATGTATAGAATGTAGTACAAAGAATATAGAATATAGAATAGGGAATGCAGAATATAGTATGTAGAATATAGAAGGAAGAACACAAATATAGAATAGAGAATAGAGAATATAGAACCCAGAAATTAGAACACGGAATGCAGAACACAGAATTTAGAATATAGAATACAGAATACTGAATTTCAAATTTAGAATATAGAATGTAGAACACAGAATATGGAATGTAGTCTAGAGAATATAGAATCCAGAATTTAGAACATGGAATGCAGAACACAGAATTTAGAATATAGAATACAGAATACTTTATATACAATTTAGAATATAAAATGTAGAACACAGAGTATAGAATGTAGACTACGGAATGCAGAATATAGGATATAGTATATAGAATGATGAACACAAATTATAGAATATAGAACAGAGAATACAGAACTCAGAAATAAAAACATGGAATGTAGAACAGAGAATTAAGAATATAGAATATAGAATACTGCATATAGAATTTAGAATATAGAATGTAGAACACAGAATATAAAATATAGAATACAGAATATAGAACACAAAATTTAGAACATGGAATGCACAACACAGAATTAAGAATATAGAATACGGAATACTGAATATAGAGTATAATTATACATTATACAAAACAGAATTTAGAATATAGAATACAGAATATTTAATATAGAATTTAGAATATACAATGTAGAACACAGAATATAGAATATAGAATACGGAATGCAGAATATAGAATACAGAATATAGAACACAAAATTAAGAGCATGGAATGTAGAACAGAGAATTTAGAATATAGAATAGAGAATATTGAATATAGAATTTAGAATATACATTGTAGAGCACACAATATGAAATATAGACTACGGAATGCAGAATATAGTATATAGAGTATAGAAGGATGAACACAAATTATAGAATATACAATAGAGAATATAGAACCCAGAATGAAGAACATGGAATGTAGAACAAAAAATTTAGAATATAGAATACAGAATACAGAATACAGAATTTAGAATATAGAATGTAGAACACAGAATATGGAATGTAGATTACGGAATGCAGAATATTGAATACAGAATATAGAATATAGAACACAGTATATAGAATATAGATTAGAGAATATAGAAACCAGAATTTAGAACATGGAATTCAGAACACAGAATTTAGAATATAGAATACAGAATAATTTATATAGAATTAAGAATATAAAATGTTGAACACAGAATATAGAGTTTAGACTACGAAATGCAGAATATAGGATATAGTATATAGAATGATAAACACAAATTATAGAATACAGAATAGAGAATAGAGAACCCAGAATTAAGAACATGGAATGTAGAACACAGAATTTAGAATATAGAATACAGAATACTGAATTTCGAATTTAGAATATAGAAAGTAGAACACAGAATTTAGTATATAGAATACAGAATACAGAATATAGAATACAGAATATAGAATGTAGAACACAAAATATAGAATATGGAAAACAGAATACAGAACCCCAAATTTAGATCATGGAATGTAGAACGCAGAATGAGGATTATATAATACAGAATACTGAATATAAATTTTAGATTATAGAATTTAGAACACAGAATATGGAATGTAGACTACGGAATGCAGAATATAGGATATAGAATGTAGAGTAATGAGCACAAAATATTGAATAGAAAATATAGAACCCAGAATTTAGAACATGGAATGTAGAACAAAGAATATAGAGTACAGAATACTTAATATCGAATTTAGAAAATAGAATGTAGAACACAGAATATGGAATGTAGAATACGGAATGCCTAATAATGAATACAGAATATAGAATGTAGTACACAGAATTTAGAATATGTAAAACAGAATATAGAACGAAGAATTTAGAACATGGAATGCAGAACAAAGAATTTAGAATATAGAATGCAGATTACTGAATATAGAATTTAGAATATAGAATGCAGAACACAGAATTTAGAATATAGAATACAGAATACTGAATATAGAATTTAGAATATTCAATGTAGAACACAGAATATAGAATATGGAAAACATATACGAAACCCAGAATTGAGAACATGGAATGAAGTACAGAGAATTTAGAATATAGAAAACAGAATATTGAATATACAATTTAGAATATAGAATGAAGAACACAGAATATGGAATGTAGAATACGGAATGGAGACTATTGAAAACAGAATATAGAATGTAGAACACAGAATTTAAAATATAGACTATAGAAAACTGAATATAGTAGTTAGAATATAGAATGTTGAACACAGAATTTAGAATATAAAATAAAGAATACTGAATATTGAATTAGGATATAGAATGTAGAACACAGTATATAGAATATAGATTACAGAATATAGAACCAAGAATTTGGAACATGGAATGCAGAAAACAGAATTTAGAAAATAGAATACAGAAAACTGAATATAGAATTTAGAATATAGAATGTAGAACACAGAATATAGAATCTAGACTACGGAATGCAGAATATAGAATATAGAGTATAGAATGATGTACACAAATTATAGAATATAGAATAGAGAATATAGAACCCAGAAATAAGAACATGGAATTTAGAACACAGAATGTAGTATATAGAATACATAATATAAAATTTCGAAATTAGAATTTAGAATGTAGAACACAGAATATGGAATGTAGAATACGGAATGCAGAATATTGAATACAGAATATAGAATGTAGAACACAGAATTTAGAATATGGAAAAAAGTATATAGAAACCAGAATTTAGAACATGGAATGCAGAACACAGAATTTAGAATATAGAATACAGATTACTGAATACAGAATTTATAATATAGAATGTAGAACACAGAATTTAGAATATAGAGTAGAGAATACTGAATATAGAAATTAGAATATAGAATGTAGAACACAGAATATAGAGTATAGAATAAAGAATATAGAACACAAAATTTAGAACATGGAATGGACAACACAGAACTTAGAATATAGAATACAGAATACTGAATATAGAATATGAATATGCAATGTAGAACACAGAATTTAGAATATAGAATAGAGAATACTGAATATAGAATTAAGAATATTCAATGTAGAACACAGAATATAGAATAAAGAATACGGAATGCGGAATATAGAATACAGAATATAGAATGTAGAACACAGAATATGGAAAACAGAATACAAAACACAGAATTGAGAACATGGAATGCACAACACAGAATTTAGAATATAGAATACATAATACTGAATATAGAATTTCGATATAGATTGTAGAACACAGAATTTACATTATAGAATAAAGAATACTGAATATAAAATTTAGAATATAGAATGTAGAACACAGAATATAGAATATAGACCCCAGAATTTAAAACGCGGAAAGCAGAACACAGAATTTAGAATATAGAATACGGAATACTTATATAAAATTTACAATATAGAATGTTGAACACAGAGTATAGAATATAGAATACGGAATACTGAATACAGAATTTAGAATATTGAATGTAGAACACAGAATATAGAATATAGAATACGGAAAGCAGAATATAGAATACAGAATATAGAATGTATAACAGAGAATATAGAACATAGAATAGAGTATATGGAACACAAAATTTAGAACATGGAATGCAGAACACAGAATGTAGAATATAGAATACCGAATACTGAGTATAGAATTTAGAACATTGAATGCAGAACACAGAATTTAGAATAAAGGATGCAAAATACTATATGTAGAATATAGAATATAGAATGAATAACACAGAATATAGAATATAGACAAAGAAATGGGGAACATAGAATACAGAATATAGAATGAAGAACACAAAATATAGAATATAGAATAGAGAATATAGAACAAAGAATTGAGAAATGGAATGCAGAAGAGAATTTAGAATATAGAATACAGAATACTGAAAAAAAATTTTAAAATATAGAATGTAGAAGAAAGAATATAGAATATAGAAGAGGGAATGCAGAATATAGTATGTAGAATATAGAATGAAGAACATAAATATAGAATAGAGAATAGTGAATATAGAACCCAGAAATTAGAACACGGAATGCAGAACACAGAATTTAGAATATAGAATACATAATACTTAATATAAAATTTAGAATATAGCATGTAGAACACAGAGTATAGAATATATAATACGGAATACTGAATATAGAATTTAGAATATAGAATGTAGAACACAGAATATAGAATATAGAATACGGAAAGCAGAATATAGAATACAGAATATAGAATGTATAACCGAGAATATAGAACATAGAATAGAGTATATGGAACACAAAATTTAGAACATGGAATGCAGAACACAGAATGTAGAATATAGAATACAGAATACTGAGTATAGAATTTAGAACATTGAATGCAGAACACAGAATTTAGAATAAAGTATGCAAAATTCAGTATGTAGAATATAGAATATAGAATGAATAACACAGAATATAGAATATAGACAAAGAAATGGGGAACATAGAATACAGAATATAGAATGAAGAACACAAAATATAGAATAGAGAATATAGAACACAGAATTGAGAAATGGAAAGCAGAACAGAGAATTTAGAATATAGAATACAGAATACTGAAAAAATATTTTAAAATATAGAATGTAGAACAAAGAATATAGAATATAGAATAGGGAATGCAGAATATAGTATGTAGAATATAGAATGAAGAACACAAATATAGAATACAGAATAGTGAATATAGAAACCAGAAATTAGAACACGGAATGCAGAACACAGAATTTAGAATGTAGAATACATAATACTTAATATAAAATTTAGAATATAGAATGTAGAACACAGAGTATAGAAAATAGAATACGAAATACTGAATATAGAATTTAGAATATAGAATGTAGAACAGAGAATATAGAATACGGAATGCAGAATATACAAAACAGTATATAGAATGCAGACCACAGAATATAGAATATAGAATACAGAATATAGAACACAAAATTTAGAACATGGAATGCAGAACACACAATTTAGAATTTAGAATACATAATACTGAATATAGAATTTCGATATAGATTGTAGAACACAGAATTTACATTATAGAATAAAGAATACAGAATATAAAATTTAGAATATAGAATATAGAACACAGAATATAGAATATAGAACCCAGAATTTAAAACACGGAAAGCAGAACACAGAATTTAGAATATAGAATACTGAATACTTATATAAAATTTACAATATAAAATGTTGAACCCAGAGTATAGAAGATAGAATACGGAATACTGAATATAGAATTTAGAATATAGAATGTAGAACACAGAATATAGAATATAGAATACGGAAAGCAGAATATAGAATACAGAATATAGAATGTATAACTGAGAATATAGAACATAGAATAGAGTATACGGAACACAAAATTTAGAACATGGACTGCAGAACACAGAATGTAGAATATAGAATACAGAATACTGAGTATAGAATTTAGAACTTTGAATGCAGAACACAGAATTTAGAATAAAGGATGCAAAATACTGTATGTAGAATATAGAATATAGAATGAATAACACAGAATATAGAATATAGACAAAGAAATGGGGAACATAGAATACAGAATATAGAATGAAGAACACAAAGTATAGAATATAGAATAGAGAATTTAGAACACAGAATTGAGAAATGGAATGCAGAACAGAGAATTTAGAATATAGAATACAGAATACTGAAAAAATATTTTAAAATATAGAATGTAGAACAAAGAATATAGAATATAGAATAGGGAATGCAGAATATAGTATGTAGAATATAGAATGAAGAACACAAATATAGAATACACAATAGTGAATATAGAACCCAGAAATTAGAACACGGAATGCAGAACACAGAATATAGAATATAGAGAATAGAATACTGAATATAGAATTTAGAATATAGAATGTAGAACACAGAATAGAGAATATAGAATACAGAAAATAGAACACAAAATTTAGAACATGGAATGGACAACACAGAACTTAGAATATAGAATACAGAATACTGAATATAGAACATGAATATACAATGTAGAACACAGAATTTAGAATATAGAATACAGTATACTTAATACAGAATTTAGAATATACTATGTAGAACACAGAATTAGAATATAGAATACGGAATGCAGAATATAGAATACAGAATATAGAACACAAAATTTAGAACATGGAATGCACAACACATAATTAAGAATATAGAATACAGAATACTGAATATAGAATTTAGAATATACAATGTAGAACACAGAATATAGTATACGGAATGCAGAATATACAATACAGAATATAGAATGCAGACCACAGAATATAGAATACGGAAAACAGAATACAGACTCAAAATTTAGAACATTGAATGCAGAACATAGAATTTAGAATATAGAATTCAGAATAATGTATATAGAATTAAGAATATACATGAATAACACAGAATATAGAATATAGATTAGGGAATCGAGAATATAGGAGGTTGAATATAGAAGGAAGAACACAAAATATAGAATATAGAATTCAGAATATAGAAACCAGAATTTAGAAATGGAATACTGAACAGAGAATTTAGAATAGAGAATACAGAATACTGAATAAAGATTTTAGAATATAGATGTAGAACACAGAATATAGAATATAGAATAGGGAATGCAGAATATAGTATGTAGAATATAGAATGAAGAACACAAATATAGAATATATAATAGTGAATATTGAACCTAGAACTTAGAAAACGGATAGTAGAACACAGAATTTAGAATATAGAATACAGAATACTTAATATAAAATTTAGAATACAGAATGTAGAACACAAAGTATAGAATATAGAATACGGAATACTGAATATAGAATTTAGAATATAGAATTTAGAACAGAAAATAGAATATAGAATACGGAATGCAGAATATAGAATACAGAATATAGAATGTAGAACACAGAATATAGAATATAGAATACAGTATATGGAATTCCAAATTTAGAACATGGAATGCAGAACACAGAATTTAGAATATAGAATACAGAATACTGAATACAGAATTTAGCATATAGAATGTAGAATGTAGAACACAGAATTTAGAATATAGAAAACAAAATACTGAATATAGAATTTCGAATATAGATTGTAGAACACAGAATTTACAATATAGAATAAAGAATACTGAATATAAATTTTAGAATATAGTATGTAGAACACAGAATATAGAATATAGAATAGAGAATATAGAACACAGAATTTAGAACACAGAAAGCAGAACACAGAATTTAGAATATGGAATACTGAATACTTAATAACAAATTTACAATATAGAATGTTGAACACAGAGTATAGAATATAGAATAAGGAATACTGAATATAGGATTTAGAATATAGAATGTAGAACACAGAATATAGAATATAGAATTCGGAAAGTAGAATATAGAATACAG
Organism: Vicugna pacos; assembly: GCF_048564905.1. NCBI lineage: Eukaryota > Metazoa > Chordata > Mammalia > Artiodactyla > Camelidae > Vicugna > Vicugna pacos. Next base: position 2,724,401 of record NW_027328736.1, on the reverse strand, counting down.
AATATAGAATGTAGAACACAGGATATAGAATATAGGATAGAGTATATGGAAACCGAAATTTAGAACATGGAATGCAGAATAAAGAATTTAGAATATAGAATAACGAATACAAATATAGAATATGAATATACAATGTAGAACACAGAATTTAGAATATAGAATACAGAATACTGAATATACAATTTAGAATATACAATGTAGAACACAGAATATAGAATATAGAATACGGAATGCAGAATAAAGAATACAGAATATAGAACACATAATTTAAAACATTGAATGCACAACACAGAATTTAGAATATAGAATACCGAATACTGAATATAGAACATGAATATACAATGTTGAACACAGAATTTAGAATATAGAATAAAGAATACTGAATATAGAATTTAGAATATAGATTGTAGAACACAGAATATAGAATATAGAATAGAGAATATAGAACCCAGAATTTAGAACATGGAGCGAAGTACAATGAATTTAGAATATGCAATACAGAATACTGAATATAGAATTTAGAATATACAATGTAGAACAAGGAAAATAGAATATAGAATACCGAATGCAGAATATAGAATACAGAAGATAGAATATAGAATACAGAATATACAATATGGAAAAGAGAATACAAAACCCAGAATTGAGAACAGGGAATGAAGAACACAGAATTTAGAATATAGAAAACAGAATACTGAATGTAAAATTTCATATATAGAATGTTGAACACAGAATTTAGAATATAGAATAAAGAATACTGAATATTGAATTTAGAATATAGAATGTAGAACACAGTATATAGAATATATAGTAGAGAATATAGAACACAGAATTTAGCACATGGAATTCAGAACACATAATTTAGAATATAGAATACAGATACTGAATATATAATTTTGAAAGTAGAATGTAGAAAACAGAATACAGAATATAGACTACGGAATGCAGAATATAGAACATAGAATATAGAATGATGAACAAAAATTATAGAATATAGAATAGAGAATATAGAACCCAAAATTAAGAACATGGAATTTAGAACACACAATTTAGAATATAGAATACAGAATATTGAATTTCGAATTTAGAATATAGAATGTAGAACATAGACTATGGAATGTAGAATACGGAATGCAGAATATTGAATACAGAATATAGAACGTAGAACACAGTATAAAGAATAAAGTTTAAAGAATATAGAAACCGGAATTTAGAACATGGAATTCAGAACGCAGAATTTAGAATATAGAATACAGATTACTGAATATAGAATTTAAAATATAGAATATAGAACACAGAGTATAGACTATAGAATACGGAATACTGAATATAGAATATAGAATGTAGAACACAAAATATAGAATATAGAATATGGAATGCAGAATTTAGAATACAGAATATAGAATGTAGAAGACAGAATATAGAATATAGAATAGAGTATATGGAACGCAATATTTAGAACATGGAATGCAGAACACACAATATAGAATATAGAATACACAATACTGAATATAGAATTTAGAATATAGAATGTAGAACACAGAATATTGAATATAGAATAAAGAATATAGAACCCAAAATTTAGAACATGGAATGCAGAAAATAGAATTTAGAATATAGAATACCGAATACATATATAGAATATGAATATACAATTTAGAACACATAATTTAGAATATAGAATACAGAATACTGAATATAGAATTTAGAATATACAATGTAGAACACAGAATATAGAATATAGAATACGGAATGCAGAATATAGAATACAGAAGATAGAATAAAGAACACAGAATATAGAATATGGAAAACAGAATACAAAACCCAGAATTGGGAACATGGAATGCAGAACGGAGAATTTAGAATATAGAAAACAGAATACTGAATATAGAATTTAGAATATAGAATGTAGAACACAGAATATAGAATATAGACTACAGAAAGCAGAATATAGAAAATAGAGTATAGAATGATGAACACAAATTATAGAATATAGAATAGAGAATATAAATCCCAGAATTAAGAACATGGAAATTAGAACACAGAATTAAGAATATAGAATATAGAATACTGAATATAGAATTTAGAATATAGAATGTAGAACACAGATTATAGAATATAGAATAGAGAATATAGAACACAAAATTTAGAACATGGAATGCACAACACATAATTTAGAATATAGAATACGAAACCTGAATATAGAGTATGAATATACAATGTAGAAGACTGAATTTAGAATATAGAATACCGAATACTTATTATAGAATTTAGAATATACAATGTAAAACACAGAATATAGAATATAGAATACGGAATGCAGAATATAAAATACAGAATATAGAACACAATATTTAGAGCATGGAATGCACAACACAGAATTTAGAATATAGAATAAAGAATACTGAATATAGAATTTAGAATATAGAATGTAGAAGACAGAATATAGAATATACAATAGAGAATATAGAACCCAGAATATAGAACATGGAATGCAGAAAACAGAATTTAGAATATAGAATACAGTATACTGAATATAGGATTTAGAATATAGAAAGTAGAACAAAGAGTATAGAATATACAATACGGAATACTGAATAAAGAATTTCGAATATAGAATGTAGAACACAGAATATGGAATATAGAATATGGAATGCAGAATATAGAATACAGAATATAGAATTTAGAACAAAGAATATAGAATATAGAATAGAGTATATGGAACCCAAAATTTGTAACATGGAATAGAGAACACAGAATTTAGAATATAGTATACAGAATACTGAATATAGAATATAGAATATAGAATTTAGCACCCAGAATATGGAATGTCGAATACGGAATGCTGAATATTGTATACAGAATATACAATGTAGAACATATAATTTAGAATATGGAAAGCAGAATATAGAACACGGAATTTAGAACATGGAATGAAGAACACAGAATTTAGAATATAGAATACAGATTACTGAATATAGAATTTAGAATATAGAATGTAGAACACAGAAATTAGAATATAAAATATAAGATATAGAACACAAAATTTAGAACATGGAATGCAGCACTCAGAAATTAGAATATATAATACCGAATACTGAATATAGAATATGAATATACAATTTAGAACACAGAATTTAGAATATAGAAAACAGAATACTGAATATAGAATTTAGAATATACAATGTAGAACACAGAATATAGAATATAAAATACGGAATGCAGAATATAGAATACAGAATATAGAACACAAAATATAGAACATGGAATGCAGAACAGAGGATTTAGAATATAGAATACCGAATACAAATATAGAATAGGAATATACAATATAGAACACAGAATTTAAAATATAGAATACAGAATACTGAATATACAATTTAGAATATACAATGTAGAACAAGGATGTTGAATATAGAATACGGAATGCAGAATATAGAATACAAAAGATAGAATATAGAATACAGAATATAGAATATGGAAAACAGAATACAAAACCCAGAATAGAGAACAAGCAATGAGGAACACAGAATTTAGAATATAGAATACAGATTACTGAATATAGAATTTAGAATAAAGAATGTAGAACACAGAATATAGAATATAGACTACGGAATGCAGAATATAGAATAAGGAGTATAGAATGATGAACACAAATTATAGAATATAGAATAGAGAATATAGAACCCAGAATTAAGAACATGGAATGTAGAACACAGAATTTACTATATAGAATACAGAATACTTAATTTCGAATTTAGAATATTGAATGTAGAACACAGAATATGGAATGTAGAATACAGAATGCAGAATATTGAATACAGAATATAGAATGTAGAACACAATATAAAGAATAAAGATTAGAGAATATACAAACCAGAATTTAGAACATGGAATGCAGAACACAGAATTTAGAATATAGAATACAAAATACTTAATAAAGGATTTAGAACACAGAATATGGAATGTAGTATACGGAATTCAGAATATTGAATACAGAACATAGAATGTAGAACACAGAATTTAGAATATGGAAAAATGAATATATAACCCAGAATATTGAACATGGAATGCAGAACACAGAATTAACAATATAGTATACAGTTTACTGAATATAGAACTTAGAATATAGAATGTAGAACACAGAATTTAGAATATAGAGTATAGAATACTGAATATAGAATTTAGAATATTGAATGTAGAACACAGAATTTAGAATATAGAATAGAGTATATAGAACAAAATTTTAGAACATGGAATGCACAAAACAGAATTTAGAATATAGAATACCGAATACTGAAAATAGAATATGAATATACAATGTAGAACACAGAATTTAGAATATAAAATACGAAAAGCAGAACATAGGATACAGAATATCGAACAGAAATTTAGAAAATGGAATGCACAACAAAGAGTTTAGTATATAGAATAAAGAATACTGAATATACAATTTAGAATATAGAACGTAGAACACAGCATATAGAATACAGAATAGGGTATATAGAACCCAGAATATAGAACATGCAATGCAGAATACAGAATTTAGAATATAGAATACAGATTACTGAATATAGAATTTACAATATAGAATTCAGAACACAGAATTTAGAATATAGAATACAGAATACTGAATATAGAATTTGGAATTTAGAATGTAGAACACAGAATATAGAATATATAATAGAGAATATAGAAAACAGAATTTAGAACACGGAATGCAGAACACAGAATTTAGAATATAGAATACAGAATACTTAATATAAAATTTACAATATAGAATGTTGAACACAGAGTATAGAAAATAGAATACGGAATACCGAATATAGATTTTAGAATATAGAATGTAGAAAACAGAATATAGAATATAGAATACGGGGTGCAGAATATAGAATACATAATATAGAATGTAGAACACAGAATATAGAACATAGAATAGAGTATATGGAACACAAAGTTTAGAACATGGAATGCAGAAAACAGAATGTAGAATATAGAATACAGAATACTGAATATAGAATTTAGTATATAGAATGGAGTACACAGAATTTAAAACATTGTATGCAGAATACTGAATATAGAATTTGGAACATTGAATGCAGAACACAGACTTTAGAATATAGAATGAAGAATACTGTATATAGAATATAGAATATAGAATGAAAACACAGAATATAGAATATAGACAAAATGGAGAATATAGAATATAGAATGAAGAACACAAAATATAGAATATAGAAGAGAGAATATAGGACCCAGAATTTAGAAATGGAATGCAGAACAGAGAATTTAGGATATAGAATACAGAATACTGAAAAAACTTTTAAATGTATAGAATGTAGTACAAAGAATATAGAATATAGAATAGGGAATGCAGAATATAGTATGTAGAATATAGAATGAAGAACACAAATATAGAATAGAGAATAGAGAATATAGAACCCAGAAATTAGAACACGGAATGCAGAACACAGAATTTAGAATATAGAATACAGAATACTGAATTTCAAATTTAGAATATAGAATGTAGAACACAGAATATGGAATGAAGTATACGAAATGCAGAATATTGAATACAGAATATAGAATGTAGAACACAGTATATAGAATGTAGTCTAGAGAATATAGAATCCAGAATTTAGAACATGGAATGCAGAACACAGAATTTAGAATATAGAATACAGAATACTTTATATACAATTTAGAATATAAAATGTAGAACACAGAGTATAGAATGTAGACTACGGAATGCAGAATATAGGATATAGTATATAGAATGATGAACACAAATTATAGAATATAGAATAGAGAATACAGAACTCAGAATTAAAAACATGGAATGTAGAACAGAGAATTAAGAATATAGAATATAGAATACTGCATATAGAATTTAGAATATAGAATGTAGAACACAGAATATAAAATATAGAATACAGAATATAGAACACAAAATTTAGAACATGGAATGCACAACACAGAATTAAGAATATAGAATACGGAATACTGAATATAGAGTATAATTATACATTATACAAAACAGAATTTAGAATATAGAATACAGAATATTTAATATAGAATTTAGAATATACAATGTAGAACACAGAATATAGAATATAGAATACGGAATGCAGAATATAGAATACAGAATATAGAACACAAAATTTAGAGCATGGAATGTAGAACAGAGAATTTAGAATATAGAATAGAGAATATTGAATATAGAATTTAGAATATACATTGTAGAGCACACAATATGAAATATAGACTACGGAATGCAGAATATAGTATATAGAGTATAGAAGGATGAACACAAATTATAGAATATACAATAGAGAATATAGAACCCAGAATTAAGAACATGGAATGTAGAACAAAAAATTTAGAATATAGAATACAGAATACAGAATACAGAATTTAGAATATAGAATGTAGAACACAGAATATGGAATGTAGAATACGGAATGCAGAATATTGAATACAGAATATAGAATATAGAACACAGTATATAGAATATAGATTAGAGAATATAGAAACCAGAATTTAGAACATGGAATTCAGTACACAGAATTTAGAATATAGAATACAGAATAATTTATATAGAATTAAGAATATAAAATGTAGAACACAGAATATAGAGTTTAGACTACGAAATGCAGAATATAGGATATAGTATATAGAATGATAAACACAAATTATAGAATACAGAATAGAGAATAGAGAACCCAGAATTAAGAACATGGAATGTAGAAAACAGAATTTAGAATATAGAATACAGAATACTGAATTTCGAATTTAGAATATAGAAAGTAGAACACAGAATTTAGTATATAGAATACAGAATACAGAATATAGAATTTAGAATATAGAATGTAGAACACAGAATATAGAATATAAAATACAGAATATAGAACACAAAATTTAGAACTTGGAATGCAGTACACAGAATTTAAACCCTAGAACACCGAATACTGAATATAGAATATGAATATACAATGTAGAACACAGAATATAGAATATAGAATACAGATTACTGAATATAGAATTTAGAATATAGAAAGTAGAACACAGAATTTAGAATAGAGAGTATAGAATACTGAATATAGAATTTAGAATATAAAATGTAGAACACAGAATACAGAATATAGAATACAGAATATAGAATACAAAATTTAGAACATGGAATGCACAACACAGAATTTAGTACATAGAATACCGAATACTGAATATAGAATATGAATATATAATGTAGAATACAGAATTTAGGATATAGAATACAGAACACTTAATATAGAATTTAGAATATACAATGTAGAACACAGAATATAGAATATAGACTACGGAATGCAGAATATAGAATCTAGAATATAGAATGATGAACACAAAGTCTGGAATATAGAACAGAGAATATAGAAACCAGAATTAAGAACATGGAATGAAGAAAACAGAATTTATTATATAGAATACAGAATACTGAATATTGAATTTAGAATATAGAATGAAGAACACAGATTATGGAATGTAGAATACGGAATGCAGAATATTGGATAAAGAATATAGAATGTAGAACACAGAATTTAGAATATAGAGTATAGAATACTGAATATAGAATTTAGAATATAGAATGTAGAACACAGAATATAGAATATAGATTATGGAATGCAGAATATAGTATACAGAGTATAGAATGTAGAACACAGAATATAGAATATAGAATAGAGTATATGGAACCCAAAATTTAGAACATGGAATGCAGAACACAGAATTTAGAATATAGAATACAGAATACTGAATATAGAATTTAGAATATAGAATGTAGAACACAGAATATAGAATATAGAATACGGAATGCAGAATATAGAATAAGAATATGGAATTTAGAACACAGAATATAGAACATAGAATAGAGTATATGGAACACAAAATTTAGAACCTGCAATGCAGAACTCAGAATGTAGAATATATAATACAGAATACTGAATATAGAATTTAGTATATAGAATGCAGAACACAGGATTTAGAATGTAGTATGCAGAATACTGAGTATAGAATTTAGAACATTGAATGCAGAACACAGAATTTAGTATATAGGATGCAGAATACTGTATACAGAATTTAGAATATAGAATGCATAACACAGAATATAGAATATTGACAAAGGAATGGGGAATATAGGATATAGAATATAGAATGAAGAACACAAAATATAGAATATAGAATAGAGAATATAGAACCCAGAATTGAGAAATGGAATTCAGAACAGAGAATTTAGAATATAGAATACAGAATACTTAAAAAATATTTTAAAATGTAGAATGTAGAACAAAGAATATAGATTATAGAATAGGGAATGCAGAATATAGTATGTAGAATATAGAATGAAGAACAAAATCATAGAATATACAATAGTGGATATAGAACCCAAAATTAGAACACGGAATGCAGAACACAGAATTTAAAATATAGAACACACAATACTTAATATAAAATTTAGAATATAGAATGTAGAACACAGGGTATAGAATATAGAATACGGAATACTGAATATAGAATTTAGAATATAGAATGTAGAACACAGAATATAGAATACGGAATGCAGAATATACAATACAGAATATAGAATGCAGACCGCAGAATATAAAATATGGAAAAAAGAATACAGACTCAAAATTTAGAACATGGAATGCAGAGCACAGTATTTAGAAAATAGTATACAGAATACTCAATATAGAATTTAGAACATTGAATGCAGAACATAGAATTTAGAATATAGAATTCAGAATAATGTATATAGAATTCAGAATATAGAATGAATAACACAGAATATAGAATATAGATTACGGAATCGAGAATATAGGAGGTTGAATATAGAAGGAAGAACACAAAATATAGAATTCAGAATATAGAAACCAGAATTTAGAAATGGAATACAGAACAGAGAATTTAGAATATAGAATACAGAATACTGAATAAAGATTTTAGAATATAGAATGTAGAACACAGAATATAGAATATAGAATACAGAATACTGAATAAAGATTTTAGAATATAGAATGTAGAACACAGAATATAGAATATAGAATAGGGAATGCAGAATATAGTATGTAGAATATAGAATGAAGAACACAAATATAGAATACATAATAGTGAATAATGAAACCAGAACTTAGAAAACGGATAGCAGAGCACAGAATTTAGAATATAGAATACTTAATATAAAATTTAGAATACAGAATGTAGAACACAAAGTATAGAATATAGAATACGGAATACTGAATATAGAATTTAGAATATAGAATTTAGAACAGAAAATAGAATATAGAATACGGAATGCAGAATATAGAATACAGAATATAGAATGTAGAACACACAATATAGAATATAGAATAGAGTAAATGGAATCCAAAATTTTGAACATGGAATGCAGAACAGAGAATTTAGAATATAGAATACAGAATACTGAAAAAATATTTAAAAATATAGAATGTAGAACAAGAATATAGAATATAGAATAGGGAATGCAGAATATAGTATGTAGAATATAGAATGAAGAACACAAATATAGAATACAGAATAGTGAATATAGAACACAGAAATTAGAACACGGAATGCAGAACACAGAATTTAGAATATTGAATACATAATACTTAATATAAAATTTAGAATATAGAATGTAGAACACAGAGAATAGAATATAGAATACGGAATACTGAATATAGAATTTAGAATATAGAATGTAGAACAGAGAATATAGAATACGGAATGCAGAATATACTAAACAGTATATAGAATGCAGACCACAGAATATAGAATATAGAATACAGAACATAGAACACAAAATTTAGAACATGGAATGCAGAACACAGAATTTAGAATATAGAATACATAATACTGAATATAGAATTTCGATATAGATTGTAGAACACAGAATTTACATTATAGAATAAAGAATACTGAATATAAAATTTAGAATATAGAATGTAGAACACAGAATATAGAATATAGACCCCAGAATTTAAAACGCGGAAAGCAGAACACAGAATTTAGAATATAGAATACGGAATACTTATATAAAATTTACAATATAGAATGTTGAACACAGAGTATAGAATATAGAATACGGGATACTGAATACAGAATTTAGAATATTGAATGTAGAACACAGAATATAGAATATAGAATACGGAAAGCAGAATATAGAATACAGAATATAGAATGTATAATAGAGAATATAGAACATAGAATAGAGTATATGGAACACAAAATTTAGAACATGGAATGCAGAACACAGAATGTAGAATATAGAATACCGAATACTGAGTATAGAATTTAGAACATTGAATGCAGAACACAAAATTTAGAATAAAGGATGCAAAATTCTATATGTAGAATATAGAATATAGAATGAATAACACAGAATATAGAATATAGACAAAGAAATGGGGAACATAGAATACAGAATATAGAAGGAAGAACACAAAATATAGAATATAGAATAGAGAATATAGAACAAAGAATTGAGAAATGGAATGCAGTACAGAGAATTTAGAATATAGAATACAGAATACTGAAAAAATATTTTAAAATATAGAATGTAGAAGAAAGAATATAGAATATAGAAGAGGGAATGCAGAATATAGTATGAAGAATATAGAATGAAGAACATAAATATAAAATAGAGAATAGTGAATATAGAACCCAGAAATTAGAACACGGAATGCAGAACACAGAATTTAGAATTTAGAATACATAATACTTAATATAAAATTTAGAATATAGAATGTAGAACACAGAGTATAGAATATATAATACGGAATACTGAATATAGAATTTAGAATATAGAATGTAGAACACAGAATATAGAATCTAGACTACGGAATGCAGAATATAGAATATAGAGTATAGAATGATGTACACAAATTATAGAATATAGAATAGAGAATATAGAACCCAGAAATAAGAACATGGAATTTAGAACACAGAATATAGTATACAGAATACATAATACAGAATTTCGAAATTAGAATTTAGAAGGTAGAACACAGAATATGAAATGTAGAATACAGAATGCAGAATATTGAATACAGAATATAGAATGTAGAACACAGAATTTAGAATATGGAAAAAAGTATATAGAAACCAGAATTTAGAACATGGAATGCTGAACACAGAATTTAGAATATAGAATACAGATTACTGAATACAGAATTTATAATATAGAATGTAGAACACAGAATTTAGAATATAGAGTAGAGAATACTGAATATAGAAGTTAGAATATAGAATGTAGAACACAGAATATAGAGTATAGAATACAGAATATAGAACACAAAATTTAGAACATGGAATGGACAACACAGAACTTAGAATATAGAATACAGAATACTGAATATAGAATATGAATATACAATGTAGAACACAGAATTTAGAATATAGAATAGAGAATACTGAATATAGAATTAAGAATATTCAATGTAGAACACAGAATATAGAATAAAGAATACGGAATGCAGAATATAGAATACAGAATATAGAATGTAGAACACAGAATATGGAAAACAGAATACAAAACACAGAATTGAGAACATGGAATGCAGAACACAGAATTTATAATATAGAATACCGAATACTGAATATAGAATATTAATATACAATGTACAACACAGAATTAAGAATATACAATACAGAATACTTAATATAGGATCTAGAATATAGAATGTAGGACACAGACTATAGAATATAGAATATGGAATGCAGAATATAGAATACAGAATATAGAATTTTGAACACAGCATACAGAATATAGAATAGAGTATATGGAACACAAAATTTAGAACATGGAATGCAGAACACAGAATTTAGAATATAGAATACAGAATATTGAATATAGAATTTAGAATATAGAATTTAGAACACAGAATATGGAATGTAGGGTACGGAATGCAGAATACTGTATACAGAATATACAATGTAGAACAAAGAATTTAGAATATGGAAAGCAGAATATGGAACACGGAATTTAGAAGAGGAATGCAGAACACAGAAATTAGAATATAGAATACGGAATGCAGAATATAGAATACAGAATATGGAATTTAGAACACAGAATATAGAACATAGAATAGAGTATATGGAACACAAAATTTAGAACCTTCAATGCAGAACTCAGAATGTAGAATATATAATACAGAATACTGAATATAGAATTTAGTATATAGAATGCAGAACACAGGATTTAGAATGTAGTATGCAGAATACTGAGTATAGAATTTAGAACATTGAATGCAGAACACAGAATTTAGTATATAGGATGCAGAACACTGTATACAGAATTTAGAATATAGAATGCATAACACAGAGTATAGAATATTGACAAAGAAATGGGGAATATAGGATATAGAATATAGAATGAAGAACACAAAATATAGAATAGAGAATAGAGAATATAGAACCCAGAATTGAGAAATGGAATTCAGAACAGAGAATTTAGAATATAGAATACAGAATACTAAAAAAATATTTTAAAATGTAGAATGTAGAACAAAGAATATAGAATATAGAATAGGGAATGCAGAATATAGTATGTAGAATATAGAATGAAGAACAAAATCATAGAATATACAATAGTGGATATAGAACCCAAAATTAGAACACGGAATGCAGAACACAGAATTTAAAATATAGAACACACTATACTTAATATAAAATTTAGAATATAGAATGTAGAACACAGGTTATAGAATATAGAAAACGGAATACTGAATATAGAATTTAGAATATAGAATGTAGAACACAGAATATAGAATACGGAATCCAGAATATACAATACAGAATATAGAATGCAGACCGCAGAATATAAAATATGGAAAACAGAATACAGACTCAAAATTTAGAACATGGAATGCAGAGCACAGTATTTAGAAAATAGTATACAGAATACTCAATATAGAATTTAGAACATTGAATGCAGAACATAGAATTTAGAATATAGAATTCAGAATAATGTATATAGAATTCAGAATATAGAATGAATAACACAGAATATAGAATATAGATTACGGAATCGAGAATATAGGAGGTTGAATATAGAAGGAAGAACACAAAATATAGAATATAGAATTAGGAATATAGAAACCAGAATTTAGAAATGGAATACAGAACAGAGAATTTAGAATCTAGAATACAGAATACTGAATAAAGATTTTAGAATATAGAATGTAGAACACAGAATATAGAATATAGAATAGGGAATGCAGAATATAGTATGTAGAATATAGAATGAAGAACACAAATATAGAATATATAATAGTGAATATTGAAACCAGAACTTAGAAAACGGATAGCAGAACACAGAATTTAGAATATACAATACAGAATACTTAATATAAAATTTAGAATACAGAATGTAGAACACAAAGTATAGAATATAGAATACGGAATACTGAATATAGAATTTAGAATATAGAATTTAGAACAGAAAATAGAATATAGAATACGGAATGCAGAATATAGAATACAGAATATAGAATGTAGAACACAGAATATAGAATATAGAATAGAGTATATGGAATATAAAATTTTGAACATGGAATGCAGAACACAGAATTTAGAATACAGAATACAGAATACTGAATATAGAATTCAGAATATAGAATGTATAACACAGAATTTAGAATATATATTAAAAGAATACTGAATATAGAATTTAGAATATAGAATGTAGAACACAGAATATAGAATATAGAATAGAGAATATAGAACCCAGAATTTAGAACATGGAATGCAGAACACAGAATATAGAATATAGAATACAGAATACTAAATATAGAATTTAGAATAAAGAATGCAGAACACAGAATTTAGAATATAGGATACGGAATGTAGAATATAGAATACAGAATATAGAATGTAGAACACAAAATATAGAATATGGAAAACAGAATACAGAACCCCAAATTTAGATCATGGAATGTAGAACGCAGAATGAGGATTATATAATACAGAATACTGAATATAAATTTTAGATTATAGAATTTAGAACACAGAATATGGAATGTAGACTACGGAATGCAGAATATAGGATATAGAATGTAGAGTAATGAGCACAAAATATTGAATAGAAAATATAGAACCCAGAATTTAGAACATGGAATGTAGAACAAAGAATATAGAATACAGAATACTTAATATCGAATTTAGAAAATAGAATGTAGAACACAGAATATGGAATGTAGAATACGGAATGCCTAATAATGAATACAGAATATAGAATGTAGTACACAGAATTTAGAATATGTAAAACAGAATATAGAACGAAGAATTTAGAACATGGAATGCAGAACAAAGAATTTAGAATATAGAATGCAGATTACTGAATATAGAATTTAGAATATAGAATGCAGAACACAGAATTTAGAATATAGAATACAGAATACTGAATATAGAATTTAGAATATTCAATGTAGAACACAGAATATAGAATATGGAAAACATATACGAAACCCAGAATTGAGAACATGGAATGAAGTACAGAGAATTTAGAATATAGAAAACAGAATATTGAATATACAATTTAGAATATAGAATGAAGAACACAGAATATGGAATGTAGAATACGGAATGGAGACTATTGAAAACAGAATATAGAATGTAGAACACAGAATTTAAAATATAGATTATAGAAAACTGAATATAGTAGTTAGAATATAGAATGTTGAACACAGAATTTAGAATATAAAATAAAGAATACTGAATATTGAATTAGGATATAGAATGTAGAACACAGTATATAGAATATAGATTACAGAATATAGAACCAAGAATTTGGAACATGGAATGCAGAAAACAGAATTTAGAAAATAGAATACAGAAAACTGAATATAGAATTTAGAATATAGAATGTAGAACACAGAATATAGAATCTAGACTACGGAATGCAGAATATAGAATATAGAGTATAGAATGATGTACACAAATTATAGAATATAGAATAGAGAATATAGAACCCAGAAATAAGAACATGGAATTTAGAATACAGAATGTAGTATATAGAATACATAATATAAAATTTCGAAATTAGAATTTAGAATGTAGAACACAGAATATGGAATGTAGAATACGGAATGCAGAATATTGAATACAGAATATAGAATGTAGAACACAGAATTTAGAATATGGAAAAAAGTATATAGAAACCAGAATTTAGAACATGGAATGCAGAACACAGAATTTAGAATATAGAATACAGATTACTGAATACAGAATTTATAATATAGAATGTAGAACACAGAATTTAGAATATAGAGTAGAGAATACTGAATATAGAAATTAGAATATAGAATGTAGAACACAGAATATAGAGTATAGAATAAAGAATATAGAACACAAAATTTAGAACATGGAATGGACAAAACAGAACTTAGAATATAGAATACAGAATACTGAATATAGAATATGAATATGCAATGTAGAACACAGAATTTAGAATATAGAATAGAGAATACTGAATATAGAATTAAGAATATTCAATGTAGAACACAGAATATAGAATAAAGAATACGGAATGCGGAATATAGAATACAGAATATAGAATGTAGAACACAGAATATGGAAAACAGAATACAAAACACAGAATTGAGAACATGGAATGCACAACACAGAATTTAGAATATAGAATACATAATACTGAATATAGAATTTCGATATAGATTGTAGAACACAGAATTTACATTATAGAATAAAGAATACTGAATATAAAATTTAGAATATAGAATGTAGAACACAGAATATAGAATATAGAACACAGAATTTAAAACACGGAAAGCAGAACACAGAATTTAGAATATAGAATACGGAATACTTATATAAAATTTACAATATAGAATGTTGAACACAGAGTATAGAATATAGAATACGGAATACTGAATACAGAATTTAGAATATTGAATGTAGAACACAGAATATAGAATATAGAATACGGAAAGCAGAATATAGAATACAGAATATAGAATGTATAACAGAGAATATAGAACATAGAATAGAGTATATGGAACACAAAATTTAGAACATGGAATGCAGAACACAGAATGTAGAATATAGAATACAGAATACTGAGTATAGAATTTAGAACATTGAATGCAGAACACAGAATTTAGAATAAAGGATGCAAAATACTATATGTAGAATATAGAATATAGAAAGAATAACACAGAATATAGAATATAGACAAAGAAATGGGGAACATAGAATACAGAATATAGAAGGAAGAACACAAAATATAGAATATAGAATAGAGAATATAGAACAAAGAATTGAGAAATGGAATGCAGAACAGAGAATTTAGAATATAGAATACAGAATACTGAAAAAAAATTTTAAAATATAGAATGTAGAAGAAAGAATATAGAATATAGAAGAGGGAATGCAGAATATAGTATGTAGAATATAGAATGAAGAACATAAATATAGAATAGAGAATAGTGAATATAGAACCCAGAAATTAGAACACGGAATGCAGAACACTGAATTTAGAATATAGGATACATAATACTTAATATAAAATTTAGAATATAGCATGTAGAACACAGAGTATAGAAAATAGAATACGAAATACTGAATATAGAATTTAGAATATAGAATGTAGAACAGAGAATATAGAATACGGAATGCAGAATATACAAAACACTATATAGAATGCAGACCACAGAATATAGAATATAGAATACAGAATATAGAACACAAAATTTAGAACATGGAATGCAGAACACAGAATTTAGAATATAGAATACATAATACTGAATATAGAATTTCGATATAGATTGTAGAACACAGAATTTACATTATAGAATAAAGAATACAGAATATAAAATTTAGAATATAGAATATAGAACACAGAATATAGAATATAGAACCCAGAATTTAAAACACGGAAAGCAGAACACAGAATTCAGAATATAGAATACTGAATACTTATATAAAATTTACAATATAAAATGTTGAACCCAGAGTATAGAAGATAGAATACGGAATACTGAATATAGAATTTAGAATATAGAATGTAGAACACAGAATATAGAATATAGAATACGGAAAGCAGAATATAGAATACAGAATATAGAATGTATAACTGAGAATATAGAACATAGAATAGAGTATACGGAACACAAAATTTAGAACATGGACTGCAGAACACAGAATGTAGAATATAGAATACAGAATACTGAGTATAGAATTTAGAACTTTGAATGCAGAACACAGAATTTAGAATAAAGGATGCAAAATACTGTATGTAGAATATAGAATATAGAATGAATAACACAGAATATAGAATATAGACAAAGAAATGGGGAACATAGAATACAGAATATAGAATGAAGAACACAAAATATAGAATATAGAATAGAGAATATAGAACACAGAATTGAGAAATGGAATGCAGAACAGAGAATTTAGAATATAGAATACAGAATACTGAAAAAATATTTTAAAATATAGAATGTAGAAGAAAGAATATAGAATATAGAAGAGGGAATGCAGAATATAGTATGTAGAATATAGAATGAAGAACACAAATATAGAATACACAATAGTGAATATAGAACCCAGAAATTAGAACACGGAATGCAGAACACAGAATATAGAATATAGAGAATAGAATACTGAATATATAATTTAGAATATAGAATGTAGAACACAGAATAGAGAATATAGAATACAGAAAATAGAACACAAAATTTAGAACATGGAATGGACAACACAGAACTTAGAATATAGAATACAGAATACTGAATATAGAACATGAATATACAATGTAGAACACAGAATTTAGAATATAGAATACAGTATACTTAATACAGAATTTAGAATATACTATGTAGAACACAGAATTAGAATATAGAATACGGAATGCAGAATATAGAATACAGAATATAGAACACAAAATTTAGAACATGGAATGCACAACACATAATTAAGAATATAGAATACAGAATACTGAATATAGAATTTAGAATATACAATGTAGAACACAGAATATAGTATACGGAATGCAGAATATACAATACAGAATATAGAATGCAGACCACAGAATATAGAATACGGAAAACAGAATACAGACACAAAATTTAGAACATTGAATGCAGAACATAGAATTTAGTATATAGAATTCAGAATAATGTATACAGAATTAAGAATATACATGAATAACACAGATTATACAATTTAGATTACGGAATCGAGAATATAGGAGGTTGAATATAGAAGGAAGAACACAAAATATAGAATATAGAATTCAGAATATAGAAACCAGAATTTAGAAATGGAATACAGAACAGAGAATTTAGAATATACAATACAGAATACTGAAAAAAGATTTTAGAATATAGAATGTAGAACACAGAATATAGAATATAGAATAGGGAATGCAGAATATAGTATGTAGAATATAGAATGAAGAACACAAATATAGAATATATAATAGTGAATATTGAACCTAGAACTTAGAAAACGGATAGTAGAACACAGAATTTAGAATATAGAATACAGAATACTTAATATAAAATTTAGAATACAGAGTGTAGAACACAAAGTATAGAATATAGAATACGGAATACTGAATATAGAATTTAGAATATAGAATTTAGAACAGAAAATAGAATATAGAATACGGAATGCAGAATATAGAATACAGAATATAGAATGTAGAACACAGAATATAGAATATAGAATACAGTATATGGAATTCCAAATTTAGAACATGGAATGCAGAACACAGAATTTAGAATACAGAATACAGAATACTGAATAAAGAATTTAGAATATAGAATGTAGAATGTAGAACACAGAATTTAGAATATAGAAAACAAAATACTGAATATAGAATTTCTAATATAGATTGTAGAACACAGAATTTACAATATAGAATAAAGAATACTGAATATAAATTTTAGAATATAGTATGTAGAACACAGAATATAGAATAGAGAATAGAGAATATAGAACCCAGAATTTAAAACGCGGAAAGCAGAACACAGAATTTAGAATATAGAATACGGAATACTTATATAAAATTTACAATATACAATGTTGAACACAGAGTATAGAATATAGAATACGGAATACTGAATATAGAATTTAGAATATAGAATGTAGAACACAGAATATAGAATATAGAATACGGAAAGCAGAATATAGAATACAGAATATAGAATGTATAACAGAGAATATAGAACATAGAATAGAGTATATGGAACACAAAATTTAGAACATGGAATGCAGAACACAGAATGTAGAATATAGAATAACGAATACAAATATAGAATATGAATATACAATGTAGAACACAGAATTTAGAATATAGAATACAGAATACTGAATATACAATTTAGAATATACAATGTAGAACACAGAATATACAATATAGAATACGGAATGCAGAATAAAGAATACAGAATATAGAACACATAATTTTAAACATTGAATGCACAACACAGAATTTAGAATATAGAACACCGAATACTGAATATAGAACATGAATATACAATGTTGAACACAGAATTTAGAATATAGAATAAAGAATACTGAATATAGAATTTAGAATATAGATTGTAGAACACAGAATATAGAATATAGAATAGAGAATATAGAACCCAGAATTTAGAACATGGAGCGAAGTACAATGAATTTAGAATATACAATACAGAATACTGAATATAGAATTTAGAATATACAATGTAGAACAAGGAATATAGAATATAGAATACCGAATGCCGAATATAGAATACAGAAGATAGAATATAGAATACAGAATATACAATATGGAAAAGAGAATACAAAACCCAGAATTGAGAACAGGGAATGAAGAACACAGAATGTAGAATATAGAAAACAGAATACTGAATGTAGAATTTCATATATAGAATGTTGAACACAGAATTTAGAATATAGAATAAAGAATACTGAATATTGAATTTAGAATGTAGAATGTAGAACACAGTATATAGAATATATATTAGAGAATATAGAACACAGAATTTAGCACATGGAATTCAGAACACAGAATTTAGAATATAGAATACAGATACTGAATATATAATTTTGAAAGTAGAATGTAGAACACAGAATATAGAATATAGAATACGAAATGCAGAATATAGAACATAGAGTATAGAATGATGAACACAAATTATAGAATATAGAATAGAGAATATAGAACCCAAAATTAAGAACATGGAATGTAGAAAACACAATTTAGAATATAGAATACAGAATATTGAATTTCGAATTTAGAATATAGAATTTAGAACATAGAATATGGAATGTAGAATACGGAATGCAGAATATTGAATACAGAATATAGAACTTAGAACACAGTATAGAGAATACAGTTTAAAGAATATAGAAACCAGAATTTAGAACATGGAATGCAGAACACAGAATTTAGAATATAGATACAGATTACTGAATATAGAATTTAGAATATAGAATATAGAACACAGAGTATAGAATATAGAATAAGGAATACTGAATATAGAATATAGAATGTAGAACACAAAATATAGAATATAGAATATGGAAAGCAGAATTTAGAATACAGAATATAGAATGTAGAAGACAGAATATAGAATATAGAATAGAGTATATGGAACGCAAAATTTAGAACATGGAATGCAGAACACACAATATAGAATATAGAATACACAATACTGAATATAGAATTTAGAATATACAATGTAGAACACAGAATATTGAATATAGAATAAAGAATATAGAACCCAAATTTTGAACATGGAATGCAGAAAAGAGAATTTAGAATATAGAATACCGAATACATATATAGAATATGAATATACAATGTAGAACACAGAATTTAGAATATAGAATACAGAATACTGAATATAGAATTTAGAATATACAATGTAGAAAACAGAATATAGAATATAGAATACGGAATGCAGAATATAGAATACAGAAGATAGAATAAAGAACACAGAATATAGAATATGGAAAACAGTATACAAAACCCAGAATTGAGATCATGGAATGCAGAACAGAGAATTTAGAATATAGAAAACAGAATTCTGAATATAGAATTTCAAATATACAATGTTGAACACAGAATTAAATATATAGAATAAAGAATACTGAATATTGAATTTAGAATATTGAATGTAGAGCACAGAATATAGAATATAGATTAGAGAATATAGAAACCAGAATTTAGCACATGGAATGCAGAACACAGAATTTAGAATATAGAATACAGAATACTGAATATAGAATTTAGAATATAGAATGTAGAACACAGAATATAGAATATAGACTACGGACTGCAGAATATAGGATATAGTATATAGAATGATGAAACAAATTATAGAATATATAATAGAGAATATATAACCCAGAATTTAGAACATGGAATGTAGAACACAGAATTTAGAATATAGAATACAGAATACTGAATTTCGAATTTAGAATATAGAATGTTGAACACAGAATATGGAATGTAGAATACGGAATGCAGAATATTGAATACAGAATATAGAATGTACAACACAGAATTTACAATATGGAAAAAAGAATATATAACCCAGAATTTAGAACATGGAATGCCGAACACAGAATTTAGAATATAGAATACAGAATACTGAATATAGAATTTAGAATATAGTTGTAGAAAACAGAATATAGAATATAGAGCATAGAATACTGAATATTGAATTTAGAATATAGAATGTAGAACACACAATATAGAATATAGAATACAGAATATAGAACACAAAATTTAGAACATGGAATGCACAACACAGAATTTAAAATATATAATACCGAATACTGAATATAGAATTTGAATATACAATGTAGAACACAGAATTTAGAATATACAATACAGAATACTTAATATAGGACTTAGAAAATAGAATGTAGAACACAGAATATAGAATATAGAATATGGAATGCAGAATATAGAATACAGTATATAGAATGTAGAACACAGAATATAGAATATAGAATAGAGTATATGGAATCCAAAATTTTGAACATGGAATGCAGAACACAGAATTTAGAATATAGAATACAGAATACTGAATATAGAATTTAGAATATAGAATGTAGAACACAGAATTTAGAATATACAATACAGAATACTTAATATAGGATTTAGAAAATAGAATGTAGAACACAGAATATAGAATATAGTATATGGAATGCAGAATATAGAATACAGTATATAGAATGTAGAACACAGAATACAGAATATATAATACAGTATATGGAACCCAAAATTTAGAACATAGAATGCAGAAAACAGAATTTAGAATATAGCATACAGAATACTGAATATTGAATTTAGAATATAGAATTTAGAACACAGAATATGGAATGTAGTATACGGAATGCAGAATATTGTATACAGAATATACAATGTAGAACACAGAAATTAGAATATGGAAAGCAGAATATGGAACACGGAATTTAGAACAGGAATGCAGAACACAGAATTTAGAATATAGAATACAGATTACTGAATATTGAATTTAGAATATAGAAAGTAGAACACAGAATTAAGTATATAAAATACAGAATACTGAATATAGAATTTAGAATATAGAATGTAGAACACAGAATATAGAATATAAAATACAGAATATGGAACACAAAATTTAGAACTTGGAATGCAGTACACAGAATTTAAAATATAGAACACCGAATACTGAATATAGAATATGAATACACAATGTAGAACACAGAGAATAGAATATAGAATACAGATTACTGAATATAGAATTTAGAATATACAATGAAGAACACAGAATTTATAATATAGAGTATAGAATACTGAAAAAAGAATTTAGAATATAGAATGTAGAACACAGAATATAGAATATAGAATACAGAATATAAAACACAAAATTTAGAACTTGGAATGCACAACACAGAATTTAGTATATAGAATACCGAATACTGAATATAGAATATGAATATACAATGTAGAAAACAGAATTTAGAATATAGAATACAGAACACTTAATATAGAATTTAGAATATACAAAGCAGAACACAGAATATAGAATATAGAATACGGAATGCAGAATATAGAATACAGAATATAGAACACAATATTTAGAACAAGGAATGCACAACACAGAGTTTAGAATATAGGATAAAGAATACTGAATATAGAATTAAGAATATAGAATGTAGAACACAGAATATAGAATATAGACTACGGAATGCAGAGTATAGAATTTAGAATATAGAATTATGAACACAAAATCGGCAATATAGAATAGAGAATATAGAACCCACAATTAAGAACATGGAATGTAGAAAACAGAATATATTATATAGAATACGGAATACTGAATATCGAATTTAGAATATAGAATGAAGAAAACAGAATATGGAATGTAGAATACAGAATGCAGAATATTGAATACAGTATATAGAATGTAGAACACAGAATTTATAATATAGAATATAGAATACTGAATATAGAATTTTCAATATAGAAAGTAGAACACAGAATATAGAATATAGAATACAGAATATAGAACCCAAAATTTAGAACATGGAATGGACAACACAGAACTTAGAATATAGAATACAGAATACTGAATATAGAACATGAATATACAATGTAGAACACAGAATTTAGAATATAGAATACAGTATACTTAATATAGAATTTAGAATATACTATGTAGAACACAGAATGTAGAATATAGAATACGGAATGCAGAATATAGAATACAGAATATAGAACACAAAATTTAGAACATGGAATGCACAAAACATAATTAAGAATATAGAATACAGAATACTGAATATAGAATTTAGAATACAAAATGTAGAACACAGAATATAGTATACGGAATGCAGAATATACAATACAGAATATAGAATGCAGACCACAGAATATAGAATACGGAAAACAGAATACAGACTCAAAATTTAGAACATTGAATGCAGAACATAGAATTTAGAATATAGAATTCAGAATAATGTATATAGAATTAAGAATATACATGAATAACACAGAATATAGAATATAGATTAGGGAATCGAGAATATAGGAGGTTGAATATAGAAGGAAGAACACAAAATATAGAATATAGAATTCAGAATATAGAAACCAGAATTTAGAAATGGAATACTGAACAGAGAATTTAGAATAGAGAATACAGAATACTGAATAAAGATTTTAGAATATAGATGTAGAACACAGAATATAGAATATAGAATAGGGAATGCAGAATATAGTATGTAGAATATAGAATGAAGAACACAAATATAGAATATATAATAGTGAATATTGAACCTAGAACTTAGAAAACGGATAGTAGAACACAGAATTTAGAATATAGAATACAGAATACTTAATATAAAATTTAGAATACAGAATGTAGAACACAAAGTATAGAATATAGAATACGGAATACTGAATATAGAATTTAGAATATAGAATTTAGAACAGAAAATAGAATATAGAATACGGAATGCAGAATATAGAATACAGAATATAGAATGTAGAACACAGAATATAGAATATAGAATACAGTATATGGAATTCCAAATTTAGAACATGGAATGCAGAACACAGAATTTAGAATATAGAATACAGAATACTGAATACAGAATTTAGCATATAGAATGTAGAATGTAGAACACAGAATTTAGAATATAGAAAACAAAATACTGAATATAGAATTTCGAATATAGATTGTAGAACACAGAATTTACAATATAGAATAAAGAATACTGAATATAAATTTTAGAATATAGTATGTAGAACACAGAATATAGAATATAGAATAGAGAATATAGAACACAGAATTTAGAACACAGAAAGCAGAACACAGAATTTAGAATATGGAATACTGAATACTTAATAACAAATTTACAATATAGAATGTTGAACACAGAGTATAGAATATAGAATAAGGAATACTGAATATAGGATTTAGAATATAGAATGTAGAACACAGAATATAGAATATAGAATTCGGAAAGTAGAATATAGAATACAGAATATAGAATGTAGAACACAGGATATAGAACATAGGATAGAGAATATGGAAACCGAAATTTAGAACATGGAATGCAGAATAAAGAATTTAGAATATAGAATAACGAATACAAATATAAAATATGAATATACAATGTAGAACACAGAATTTAGAATATAGAATACAGAATACTGAATATACAATTTAGAATATACAATGTAGAACACAGAATATAGAATATAGAATACGGAATGCAGAATAAAGAATACAGAATATAGAACACATAATTTAAAACATTGAATGCACAACACAGAATTTAGAATATAGAATACCGAATACTGAAGATAGAACATGAATATACAATGTTGAACACAGAATTTAGAATATAGAATAAAGAATACTGAATATAGAATTTAGAATATAGATTGTAGAACACAGAATATAGAATATAGAATAGAGAATATAGAACCCAGAATTTAGAACATGGAGCGAAGTACAATGAATTTAGAATATGCAATACAGAATACTGAATATAGAATTTAGAATATACAATGTAGAACAAGGAAAATAGAATATAGAATACCGAATGCAGAATATAGAATACAGAAGATAGAATATAGAATACAGAATATACAATATGGAAAAGAGAATACAGAACCCAGAATTGAGAACAGGGAATGAAGAACACAGAATTTAGAATATAGAAAACAGAATACTGAATGTAAAATTTCATATATAGAATGTTGAACACAGAATTTAGAATATAGAATAAAGAATACTGAATATTGAATTTAGAATATAGAATGTAGAACACAGTATATAGAATATATAGTAGAGAATATAGAACACAGAATTTAGCACATGGAATTCAGAACACATAATTTAGAATATAGAATACAGATACTGAATATATAATTTTGAAAGTAGAATGTAGAAAACAGAATACAGAATATAGACTACGGAATGCAGAATATAGAACATAGAATATAGAATGATGAACAAAAATTATAGAATATAGAATAGAGAATATAGAACCCAAAATTAAGAACATGGAATTTAGAACACACAATTTAGAATATAGAATACAGAATATTGAATTTCGAATTTAGAATATAGAATGTAGAACATAGAATATGGAATGTAGAATACGGAATGCAGAATATTGAATACAGAATATAGAACGTAGAACACAGTATAAAGAATAAAGTTTAAAGAATATAGAAACCGGAATTTAGAACATGGAATTCAGAACGCAGAATTTAGAATATAGAATACAGATTACTGAATATAGAATTTAGAATATAGAATATAGAACACAGAGTATAGACTATAGAATACGGAATACTGAATATAGAATATAGAATGTAGAACACAAAATATAGAATATAGAATATGGAATGCAGAATTTAGAATACAGAATATAGAATGTAGAAGACAGAATATAGAATATAGAATAGAGTATATGGAACGCAATATTTAGAACATGGAATGCAGAACACACAATATAGAATATAGAATACACAATACTGAATATAGAATTTAGAATATAGAATGTAGAACACAGAATATTGAATATAGAATAAAGAATATAGAACCCAAAATTTAGAACATGGAATGCAGAAAATAGAATTTAGAATATAGAAAACCGAATACATATATAGAATATGAATATACAATTTAGAACACATAATTTAGAATATAGAATACAGAATACTGAATATAGAATTTAGAATATACAATGTAGAACACAGAATATAGAATATAGAATACGGAATGCAGAATATAGAATACAGAAGATAGAATAAAGAACACAGAATATAGAATATGGAAAACAGAATACAAAACCCAGAATTGGGAACATGGAATGCAGAACGGAGAATTTAGAATATAGAAAACAGAATACTGAATATAGAATTTAGAATATAGAATGTAGAACACAGAATATAGAATATAGACTACAGAAAGCAGAATATAGAAAATAGAGTATAGAATGATGAACACAAATTATAGAATATAGAATAGAGAATATAAATCCCAGAATTAAGAACATGGAAAGTAGAACACAGAATTAAGAATATAGAATATAGAATACTGAATATAGAATTTAGAATATAGAATGTAGAACACAGATTATAGAATATAGAATAGAGAATATAGAACACAAAATTTAGAACATGGAATGCACAACACATAATTTAGAATATAGAATACGAAACCTGAATATAGAGTATGAATATACAATGTAGAAGACTGAATTTAGAATATAGAATACCGAATACTTATTATAGAATTTAGAATATACAATGTAAAACACAGAATATAGAATATAGAATACGGAATGCAGAATATAAAATACAGAATATAGAACACAATATTTAGAGCATGGAATGCACAACACAGAATTTAGAATATAGAATAAAGAATACTGAATATAGAATTTAGAATATAGAATGTAGAAGACAGAATATAGAATATACAATAGAGAATATAGAACCCAGAATATAGAACATGGAATGCAGAAAACAGAATTTAGAATATAGAATACAGTATACTGAATATAGGATTTAGAATATAGAAAGTAGAACAAAGAGTATAGAATATACAATACGGAATACTGAATAAAGAATTTCGAATATAGAATGTAGAACACAGAATATGGAATATAGAATATGGAATGCAGAATATAGAATACAGAATATAGAATTTAGAACAAAGAATATAGAATATAGAATAGAGTATATGGAACCCAAAATTTGTAACATGGAATACAGAACACAGAATTTAGAATATAGTATACAGAATACTGAATATAGAATTTAGAATATAGAATTTAGCACCCAGAATATGGAATGTCGAATACGGAATGCTGAATATTGTATACAGAATATACAATGTAGAACATATAATTTAGAATATGGAAAGCAGAATATAGAACACGGAATTTAGAACATGGAATGAAGAACACAGAATTTAGAATATAGAATACAGATTACTGAATATAGAATTTAGAATATAGAATGTAGAACACAGAAATTAGAATATAAAATATAAGATATAGAACACAAAATTTAGAACATGGAATGCAGCACTCAGAAATTAGAATATATAATACCGAATACTGAATATAGAATATGAATATACAATTTAGAACACAGAATTTAGAATATAGAAAACAGAATACTGAATATAGAATTTAGAATATACAATGTAGAACACAGAATATAGAATATAAAATACGGAATGTAGAATATAGAATACAGAATATAGAACACAAAATATAGAATATGGAATGCAGAACAGAGGATTTAGAATATAGAATACCGAATACAAATAAAGAATAGGAATATACAATATAGAACACAGAATTTAAAATATAGAATACAGAATACTGAATATACAATTTAGAATATACAATGTAGAACAAGGATGTTGAATATAGAATACGGAATGCAGAATATAGAATAAGGAGTATAGAATGATGAACACAAATTATAGAATATAGAATAGAGAATATAGAACCCAGAATTAAGAACATGGAATGTAGAACACAGAATTTACTATATAGAATACAGAATACTTAATTTCGAATTTAGAATATTGAATGTAGAACACAGAATATGGAATGTAGAATACAGAATGCAGAATATTGAATACAGAATATAGAATGTAGAACACAATATAAAGAATAAAGATAAGAGAATATACAAACCAGAATTTAGAACATGGAATGCAGAACACAGAATTTAGAATATAGAATACAAAATACTTAATAAAGGATTTAGAACACAGAATATGGAATGTAGTATACGGAATTCAGAATATTGAATACAGAACATAGAATGTAGAACACAGAATTTAGAATATGGAAAAATGAATATATAACCCAGAATATTGAACATGGAATGCAGAACACAGAATTAACAATATAGTATACAGTTTACTGAATATAGAACTTAGAATATAGAATGTAGAACACAGAATTTAGAATATAGAGTATAGAATACTGAATATAGAATTTAGAATATTGAATGTAGAACACAGAATTTAGAATATAGAATAGAGTATATAGAACAAAATTTTAGAACATGGAATGCACAAAACAGAATTTAGAATATAGAATACCGAATACTGAAAATAGAATATGAATATCCAATGTAGAACACAGAATTTAGAATATAAAATACGAAATGCACAACATAGGATACAGAATATCGAACAGAAATTTAGAAAATGGAATGCACAACAAAGAGTTTAGTATATAGAATAAAGAATACTGAATATACAATTTAGAATATAGAACGTAGAACACAGCATATAGAATACAGAATAGGGTATATAGAACCCAGAATATAGAACATGCAATGCAGAATACAGAATTTAGAATATAGAATACAGATTACTGAATATAGAATTTACAATATAGAATTCAGAACACAGAATTTAGAATATAGAATACAGAATACTGAATATAGAATTTGGAATTTAGAATGTAGAACACAGAATATAGAATATATAACAGAGAATATAGAAAACAGAAATTAGAACACGGAATGCAGAACACAGAATTTAGAATATAGAATACAGAATACTTAATATAAAATTTACAATATAGAATGTTGAACACAGAGTATAGAAAATAGAATACGGAATACCGAATATAGATTTTAGAATATAGAATGTAGAAAACAGAATATAGAATATAGAATACGGGGTGCAGAATATAGAATACATAATATAGAATGTAGAACACAGAATATAGAACATAGAATAGAGTATATGGAACACAAAGTTTAGAACATGGAATGCAGAAAACAGAATGTAGAATATAGAATACAGAATACTGAATATAGAATTTAGTATATAGAATGGAGTACACAGAATTTAGAACATTGTATGCAGAATACTGAATATAGAATTTGGAACATTGAATGCAGAACACAGACTTTAGAATATAGAATGAAGAATACTGTATATAGAATATAGAATATAGAATGAAAACACAGAATATAGAATATAGACAAAATGGAGAATATAGAATATAGAATGAAGAACACAAAATATAGAATATAGAAGAGAGAATATAGGACCCAGAATTTAGAAATGGAATGCAGAACAGAGAATTTAGGATATAGAATACAGAATACTGAAAAAACTTTTAAATGTATAGAATGTAGTACAAAGAATATAGAATATAGAATAGGGAATGCAGAATATAGTATGTAGAATATAGAAGGAAGAACACAAATATAGAATAGAGAATAGAGAATATAGAACCCAGAAATTAGAACACGGAATGCAGAACACAGAATTTAGAATATAGAATACAGAATACTGAATTTCAAATTTAGAATATAGAATGTAGAACACAGAATATGGAATGTAGTCTAGAGAATATAGAATCCAGAATTTAGAACATGGAATGCAGAACACAGAATTTAGAATATAGAATACAGAATACTTTATATACAATTTAGAATATAAAATGTAGAACACAGAGTATAGAATGTAGACTACGGAATGCAGAATATAGGATATAGTATATAGAATGATGAACACAAATTATAGAATATAGAACAGAGAATACAGAACTCAGAAATAAAACCATGGAATGTAGAACAGAGAATTAAGAATATAGAATATAGAATACTGCATATAGAATTTAGAATATAGAATGTAGAACACAGAATATAAAATATAGAATACAGAATATAGAACACAAAATTTAGAACATGGAATGCACAACACAGAATTAAGAATATAGAATACGGAATACTGAATATAGAGTATAATTATACATTATACAAAACAGAATTTAGAATATAGAATACAGAATATTTAATATAGAATTTAGAATATACAATGTAGAACACAGAATATAGAATATAGAATACGGAATGCAGAATATAGAATACAGAATATAGAACACAAAATTAAGAGCATGGAATGTAGAACAGAGAATTTAGAATATAGAATAGAGAATATTGAATATAGAATTTAGAATATACATTGTAGAGCACACAATATGAAATATAGACTACGGAATGCAGAATATAGTATATAGAGTATAGAAGGATGAACACAAATTATAGAATATACAATAGAGAATATAGAACCCAGAATGAAGAACATGGAATGTAGAACAAAAAATTTAGAATATAGAATACAGAATACAGAATACAGAATTTAGAATATAGAATGTAGAACACAGAATATGGAATGTAGATTACGGAATGCAGAATATTGAATACAGAATATAGAATATAGAACACAGTATATAGAATATAGATTAGAGAATATAGAAACCAGAATTTAGAACATGGAATTCAGAACACAGAATTTAGAATATAGAATACAGAATAATTTATATAGAATTAAGAATATAAAATGTTGAACACAGAATATAGAGTTTAGACTACGAAATGCAGAATATAGGATATAGTATATAGAATGATAAACACAAATTATAGAATACAGAATAGAGAATAGAGAACCCAGAATTAAGAACATGGAATGTAGAACACAGAATTTAGAATATAGAATACAGAATACTGAATTTCGAATTTAGAATATAGAAAGTAGAACACAGAATTTAGTATATAGAATACAGAATACAGAATATAGAATTTAGAATATAGAATGTAGAACACAGAATATAGAATATAAAATACAGAATATAGAACACAAAATTTAGAACTTGGAATGCAGTACACAGAATTTAAACCCTAGAACACCGAATACTGAATATAGAATATGAATATACAATGTAGAACACAGAATATAGAATATAGAATACAGATGACTGAATATAGAATTTAGAATATAGAAAGTAGAACACAGAATTTAGAATAGAGAGTATAGAATACTGATTATAGAATTTAGAATTTAAAATGTAGAACACAGAATACAGAATATAGAATACAGAATATAGAATACAAAATTTAGAACATGGAATGCACAACACAGAATTTAGTACATAGAATACCGAATACTGAATATAGAATATGAATATATAATGTAGAATACAGAATTTAGGATATAGAATACAGAACACTTAATATAGAATTTAGAATATACAATGTAGAACACAGAATATAGAATATAGACTACGGAATGCAGAATATATAATCTAGAATATAGAATGATGAACACAAAGTCTGGAATATAGAACAGAGAATATAGAAACCAGAATTAAGAACATGGAATGAAGAAAACAGAATTTATTATATAGAATACAGAATACTGAATATTGAATTTAGAATATAGAATGAAGAACACAGATTATGGAATGTAGAATACGGAATGCAGAATATTGGATAAAGAATATAGAATGTAGAACACAGAATTTGGAATATAGAGTATAGAATAATGAATATAGAATTTAGAATATAGAATGTAGAACACAGAATAAAGAATATAGATTATGGAATGCAGAATATAGTATACAGAGTATAGAATGTAGAACACAGAATATAGAATATAGAATAGAGTAAATGGAACCCAAAATTTAGAACATGGAATGCAGAACACAGAATTTAGAATATAGAATACATAATACTGAATATAGAATTTAGAATATAGAATGTAGAACACAGAATATAGAATATAGAATACGGAATGCAGAATATAGAATAAGAATATGGAATTTAGAACACAGAATATAGAACATAGAATAGAGTATATGGAACACAAAATTTAGAACCTGCAATGCAGAACTCAGAATGTAGAATATATAATAAAGAATACTGAATATAGAATTTAGTATATAGAATGCAGAACACAGGATTTAGAATGTAGTATGCAGAATACTGAGTATAGAATATAGAATATTGAATGCAGAACACAGAATTTAGGATATAGGATGCAGAATACTCTATACAGAATTTAGAATATAGAATGCATAACACAGAATATAGAATATTGACAAAGAAATGGGGAATATAGGATATAGATTATAGAAAGAAGAACACAAAATATACAATATAGAATAGAGAATATAGAACCCAGAATTGAGAAATGGAATTCAGAACAGAGAATTTAGAATATAGAATACAGAATACTAAAAAAATATTTTAAAATGTAGAATGTAGAACAAAGAATATAGAATATAGAATAGGGAATGCAGAATATAGTATGTAGAATATAGAATGAAGAACAAAAACATAGAATATACAATAGGGGATATAGAACCCAAAATTAGAACACGGAATGCAGAACACAGAATTTAAAATATAGAACACACAATACTTAATATAAAATTTAGAATATAGAATGTAGAACACAGGGTATAGAATATAGAATACGGAATACTGAATATAGAATTTAGAATATAGAATGTAGAACACAGAATATAGAATACGGAATGCAGAATATACAATACAGAATATAGAATGCAGACCGCAGAATATAAAATATGGAAAAAAGAATACAGACTCAAAATTTAGAACATGGAATGCAGAGCACAGTATTTAGAAAATAGTATACAGAATACTCAATATAGAATTTAGAACATTGAATGCAGAACATAGAATTTAGAATATAGAATTCAGAATAATGTATATAGAATTCAGAATATAGAATGAATAACACAGAATATAGAATATAGATTACGGAATCGAGAATATAGGAGGTTGAATATAGAAGGAAGAACACAAAATATAGAATTCAGAATATAGAAACCAGAATTTAGAAATGGAATACAGAACAGAGAATTTAGAATATAGAATACAGAATACTGAATAAAGATTTTAGAATATAGAATGTAGAACACAGAATATAGAATATAGAATACAGAATACTGAATAAAGATTTTAGAATATAGAATGTAGAACACAGAATATAGAATATAGAATAGGGAATGCAGAATATAGTATGTAGAATATAGAATGAAGAACACAAATATAGAATACATAATAGTGAATAATGAAACCAGAACTTAGAAAACGGATAGCAGAACACAGAATTTAGAATATAGAATACTTAATATAAAATTTAGAATACAGAATGTAGAACACAAAGTATAGAATATAGAATACGGAATACTGAATATAGAATTTAGAATATAGAATTTAGAACAGAAAATAGAATATAGAATACGGAATGCAGAATATAGAATACAGAATATAGAATGTAGAACACACAATATAGAATATAGAATAGAGTAAATGGAATCCAAAATTTTGAACATGGAATGCAGAACAGAGAATTAAGAATATAGAATACAGAATACTGAAAAAATATTTAAAAATATAGAATGTAGAACAAGAATATAGAATATAGAATAGGGAATGCAGAATATAGTATGTAGAATATAGAATGAAGAACACAAATATAGAATACAGAATAGTGAATATAGAACACAGAAATTAGAACACGGAATGCAGAACACAGAATTTAGAATATTGAATACATAATACTTAATATAAAATTTAGAATATAGAATGTAGAACACAGAGAATAGAATATAGAATACGGAATACTGAATATAGAATTTAGAATATAGAATGTAGAACAGAGAATATAGAATACGGAATGCAGAATATACTAAACAGTATATAGAATGCAGACCACAGAATATAGAATATAGAATACAGAACATAGAACACAAAATTTAGAACATGGAATGCAGAACACAGAATTTAGAATATAGAATACATAATACTGAATATAGAATTTCGATATAGATTGTAGAACACAGAATTTACATTATAGAATAAAGAATACAGAATATAAAATTTAGAATATAGAATATAGAACACAGAATATAGAATATAGACCCCAGAATTTAAAACGCGGAAAGCAGAACACAGAATTTAGAATATAGAATACGGAATACTTATATAAAATTTACAATATAGAATGTTGAACACAGAGTATAGAATATAGAATACGGAATACTGAATACAGAATTTAGAATATTGAATGTAGAACACAGAATATAGAATATAGAATACGGAAAGCAGAATATAGAATACAGAATATAGAATGTATAACAGAGAATATAGAACATAGAATAGAGTATATGGAACACAAAATTTAGAACATGGAATGCAGAACACAGAATGTAGAATATAGAATACCGAATACTGAGTATAGAATTTAGAACATTGAATGCAGAACACAGAATTTAGAATAAAGGATGCAAAATACTATATGTAGAATATGGAATATAGAATGAATAACACAGAATATAGAATATAGACAAAGAAATGGGGAACATAGAATACAGAATATAGAATGAAGAACACAAAATATAGAATATAGAATAGAGAATATAGAACAAAGAATTGAGAAATGGAATGCAGAACAGAGAATTTAGAATATAGAATACAGAATAATGAAAAAATATTTTAAAATATAGAATGTAGAAGAAAGAATATAGAATATAGAAGAGGGAATGCAGAATATAGTATGTAGAATATAGAATGAAGAACATAAATATAGAATAGAGAATAGTGAATATAGAACCCAGAAATTAGAACACGGAATGCAGAACACAGAATTTAGAATATAGAATACATAATACTTAATATAAAATTTAGAATATAGAATGTAGAACACAGAGTATAGAATATATAATACGGAATACTGAATATAGAGTTTAGAATATAGAATGTAGAACACAGAATATAGAATATAGAATACGGAAAGCAGAATATAGAATACAGAATATAGAATGTATAACCGAGAATATAGAACATAGAATAGAGTATATGGAACACAAAATTTAGAACATGGAATGCAGAACACAGAATGTAGAATATAGAATACAGAATACTGAGTATAGAATTTAGAACATTGAATGCAGAACACAGAATTTAGAATAAAGTATGCAAAATTCAGTATGTAGAATATAGAATATAGAATGAATAACACAGAATATAGAATATAGACAAAGAAATGGGGAACATAGAATACAGAATATAGAATGAAGAACACAAAATATAGAATAGAAAATATAGAACACAGAATTGAGAAATGGAAAGCAGAACAGAGAATTTAGAATATAGAATACAGAATACTGAAAAAATATTTTAAAATATAGAATGTAGAACAAAGAATATAGAATATAGAATAGGGAATGCAGAATATAGTATGTAGAATATAGAATGAAGAACACAAATATAGAATACAGAATAGTGAATATAGAAACCAGAAATTAGAACACGGAATGCAGAACACAGAATTTAGAATGTAGAATACATAATACTTAATATAAAATTTAGAATATAGAATGTAGAACACAGAGTATAGAAAATAGAATACGAAATACTGAATATAGAATTTAGAATATAGAATGTAGAACAGAGAATATAGAATACGGAATGCAGAATATACAAAACAGTATATAGAATGCAGACCACAGAATATAGAATATAGAATACAGAATATAGAACACAAAATTTAGAACATGGAATGCAGAACACAGAATTTAGAATATAGAATACATAATACTGAATATAGAATTTCGATATAGATTGTAGAACACAGAATTTACATTATAGAATAAAGAATACAGAATATAAAATTTAGAATATAGAATATAGAACACAGAATATAGAATATAGAACCCAGAATTTAAAACACGGAAAGCAGAACACAGAATTTAGAATATAGAATACTGAATACTTATATAAAATTTACACTATAGAATGTTGAACACAGAGTATATAATATAGAATACGGAATACTGAATATAGAATTTTGAATATAGAATGTAGAACACAGAATATAGAATATAGAATACGGAAAGCAGAATATAGAATACAGAATATAGAATGTATAACCGAGAATATAGAACATAGAATAGAGTATACGGAACACAAAATTTAGAACATGGACTGCAGAACACAGAATGTAGAATATAGAATACAGAATACTGAGTATAGAATTTAGAACTTTGAATGCAGAACACAGAATTTAGAATAAAGGATGCAAAATACTGTATGTAGAATATAGAATATAGAATGAATAACACAGAATATAGAATATAGACAAAGAAATGGGGAACATAGAATACAGAATATAGAATGAAGAACACAAAGTATAGAATATAGAATAGAGAATATAGAACACAGAATTGAGAAATGGAATGCAGAACAGAGAAATTAGAATATAGAATACAGAATACTGAAAAAATATTTTAAAATATAGAATGTAGAACAAAGAATATAGAATATAGAATAGGGAATGCAGAATATAGTATGTAGAATATAGAATGAAGAACACAAATATAGAATACACAATAGTGAATATAGAACCCAGAAATTAGAACACGGAATGCAGAACACAGAATATAGAATATAGAGTATAGAATACTGAATATAGAATTTAGAATATAGAATGTAGAACACAGAATAGAGAATATAGAATACAGAAAATAGAACACAAAATTTAGAACATGGAATTGACAACACAGAACTTAGAATATAGAATACAGAATACTGAATATAGAACATGAATATACAATGTAGAACACAGAATTTAGAATATAGAATACAGTATACTTAATACAGAATTTAGAATATACTATGTAGAACACAGAATTAGAATATAGAATACGGAATGCAGAATATAGAATACAGAATATAGAACACAAAATTTAGAACATGGAATGCACAACACATAATTAAGAATATAGAATACAGAATACTGAATATAGAATTTAGAATATACAATGTAGAACACAGAATATAGTATACGGAATGCAGAATATACAATACAGAATATAGAATGCAGACCACAGAATATAGAATACGGAAAACTGAATACAGACTCAAAATTTAGAACATTGAATGCAGAACATAGAATTTAGTATATAGAATTCAGAATAATGTATACAGAATTAAGAATATACATGAATAACACAGATTATAGAATTTAGATTACGGAATCGAGAATATAGGAGGTTGAATATAGAAGGAAGAACACAAAATATAGAATATAGAATTCAGAATATAGAAACCAGAATTTAGAAATGGAATACAGAACAGAGAATTTAGAATATAGAATACAGAATACTGAAAAAAGATTTTAGAATATAGAATGTAGAACACAGAATATAGAATATAGAATAGGGAATGCAGAATATAGTATGTAGAATATAGAATGAAGAACACAAATATAGAATATATAATAGTGAATATTGAACCTAGAACTTAGAAAACGGATAGTAGAACACAGAATTTAGAATATAGAATACAGAATACTTAATATAAAATTTAGAATACAGAGTGTAGAACACAAAGTATAGAATATAGAATACGGAATACTGAATATAGAATTTAGAATATAGAATTTAGAACAGAAAATAGAATATAGAATACGGAATGCAGAATATAGAATACAGAATATAGAATGTAGAACACAGAATATAGAATATAGAATACAGTATATGGAATTCCAAATTTAGAACATGGAATGCAGAACACAGTATTTAGAATACAGAATACAGAATACTGAATAAAGAATTTAGAATATAGAATGTAGAATGTAGAACACAGAATTTAGAATATAGAAAACAAAATACTGAATATAGAATTTCTAATATAGATTGTAGAACACAGAATTTACAATATAGAATAAAGAATACTGAATATAAATTTTAGAATATAGTATGTAGAACACAGAATATAGAATAGAGAATAGAGAATATAGAACCCAGAATTTAAAACGCGGAAAGCAGAACACAGAATTTAGAATATAGAATACGGAATACTTATATAAAATTTACAATATACAATGTTGAACACAGAGTATAGAATATAGAATACGGAATACTGAATATAGAATTTAGAATATAGAATGTAGAACACAGAATATAGAATATAGAATACGGAAAGCAGAATATAGAATACAGAATATAGAATGTATAACAGAGAATATAGAACATAGAATAGAGTATATGGAACACAAAATTTAGAACATGGAATGCAGAACACAGAATGTAGAATATAGAATACCGAATACTGAGTATAGAATTTAGAACATTGAATGCAGAACACAGAATTTAGAATAAAGGATGCAAAATACTGTATGTAGAATATAGAATATAGAATGAATAACACAGAATATAGAATATAGACAAAGAAATGGGGAACATAGAATACAGAATATAGAATGAAGAACACAAAATATAGAATAGAGAATAGAGAATATAGAACACAGAATTGAGAAATGGAATGCAGAACAGAGAATTTAGAATATAGAATACAGAATACTGAAAAAATATTTTAAAATATAGAATGTAGAACAAAGAATATAGAATATAGAATAGGGAATGCAGAATATAGTATGTAGAATATGGAATGAAGAACACAAATATAGAATACAGAATAGTGAATATAGAACCCAGAAATTAGAACACGGAATGCAGAACACAGAATTTAGAATATAGAATACATAATACTTAATATAAAATTTAGAATATAGAATGTAGAACACAGAGTATAGAATATAGAATATGGAATACTGAATATAGAATTTAGAATACAGAATGTAGAACAGAGAATATAGAATACGGAATGCAGAATATACAAAACAGAATATAGAATGCAGACCACAGAATATAGAATAGAGAATACAGAATATAGAACACAAAACTTAGAACATGGAATGCAGAACACAGAATTTAGAATATAGAATGTAGAACACAGTATATAGATTACGGAATGCAGAATATACAATACAGAATATAGAATGCAGAGCACGGAATATAGAATATGGAAAAAAGAATACAGAACTCAGAATTATAACATGGAATGCAAAACACAGAATTTAGTATATAGTATACAGAATACTCAATATAGAATTTACAACATTGAATGCAGGACATAGAATTTAGAATATAGAATTCAGGATAATTTATATTGAATTCAGAATATAGAATGAATAACACAGAATATAGAATATAGATTAAGGAATCGAGAATATAGGAGGATGAATATAGAATGAAGAACACAAAATAAAGAATATAGAATACAGAATATAGAAACCAGTATTTAGAAATGGAAAACGGAACAGAGAATTTAGAATATAGAATACAGAATACTGAAAAATATTTTAGAATATAGAATGAAGAACACAAATATAGAATATATAATAGTGAATATAGAACCCAGAATTTAGAACATGGAATGCAGAACACAGAATATAGAATATAGAATACAGAATATTGAATATAGAATTTAGAATAAAGAATGCAGAACAAAGAATTTAGAATATAGGATACCGAATGTAGAATATAGAATACAGAATATAGAATATAGAACACAAAATATAGAATCTGGAATACACAATACAGAACCCAAAATTTAGTACATGGAATGCAGAACACAGAATTCAGCGTATATATTACAGAATACAGAATATAAATTTTAGATTATAGAATGTAGAACACAGAATATGGAATGTAGAATACGGAATGCAGAATATTGAATACAGAATATAGAATTTAGAACACAGAATTTAGAATATGGAAAACAGAATATAGAACCCAGAATTTAGAACATGGAATGCAGAACACAGAATTTAGAATATAGAATACAGATTACTGAATATAGAATTTAGAATTTAGAATGTAGAAAACACAATTTAGAATATATAATAGCGAATACTGAATATAGAATTTAGAATATAGAATTTAGAACACAGAATATAGAATATAGGCTACGAAATGCAGAATATAGAATATAGAATGTAGAATAATGAGCACAAAATATACAATAGAAAATATAGAACCCAGAATATAGAACATGGAATGTAGAACAAATAATATAGAATATAGAATACAGAACACTTAATATCGAATTTAGAATATAGAATGTAAAACACAGAATATGGAATGTAGAATAAGGAATGCCTAATAATGAATACAGAATATAGAATGTAGAACACAGAATTTAGAATATGGAAAAAAAATATATAACCCAGAATTTAGAACATGGAATGTAGAACACAGAATTTAGAATATAGAATAGAGATTACTGAATATAGTATTTAGAATATAGAATGTAGAACACAGAATATAGAATATAGAATACAGAATATAGAACCCAAAATTTAGAACATGGAATGCACAACACAGAATTTAGGATATAGAATAAAGAATACTGAATATTGAATTTAGGATATAGTATGTAGAACACAGTATAAAAAATATAGATAAGAGAATATATAACGCAGAATTTTGAACATGGAATGCAGAACACAGAATTTAAAATATAGTATACAGAATACTGAATATAGAATTTAGAATATAGAATGTAGAACACATAATATATAATATAGAATATGGAAAGCAGAATATTGAATACAGAATATAGAATGTAGAACACAGAATATAGAATATAGACAACGGAATGCAGAATATAGAATATAGATTATAGAATGATGAACACAAAGTTTAGAATGTAGAATAGAGAATATAGAACACAGAATTGAGAACATGGAAGGTAGAACACAGAATTTAGAATATAGAATAGAGAATACTGAATTTCGAATTTAGAATATAGAATGTAGAACACAGAATATGGAATGTAGAATACGGAATGCAGAATATTGAATACACTATATAGAATGTACAACACAGAATTTAGAATATGGAAAAAAGAATATATAACCCAGAATTTAGAACATGGAATGCCGAACACAGAATTTAGAATATAGAATACAGATTACTGAATATAGAATTTAGAATATAGTTGTAGAAAACAGAATATAGAATATAGAGCATAGAATACTGAATATAGAATTTAGAATATAGAATGTAGAACACAGAATATAGAATATAGAATACAGAATATAGAACACAAAATTTGGAACATGGAATGCACAACACAGAATTTAGAATATAGAATACCGAATACTGAATATAGAATTTGAATATACATTGTAGAACACAGAATTTAGAATATACAATACAGAATACTTAATATAGGATTTAGAAAATAGAATGTAGAACACAGAATATAGAATATAGAATATGGAATGCAGAATATAGAATACAGTATATAGAATGTAGAACACAGAATACAAAATATAGAATAGAGTATATGGAACCCAAAATTTAGAACATAGAATGCAGAACACAGAATTTAGAATATAGGATACAGAATACTGAATATTGAATTTAGAATATATAATTTAGAACACAGAATATGGAATGTAGGATACGGAATGCAGAATATTGTATACAGAATATACAATGTAGAACACAGAATTTAGAATATGGAAAGCAGAATATGGAACACGGAATTTAGAACACGAATGCAGAACACAGAATTTAGAATATAGAATACAGATTACTGAATATTGAATTTAGAATATAGAAAGTAGAACACAGAATTAAGTATATAGAATACAGAATACTGAATATAGAATTTAGAATATAGAATGTAGAACACAGAATATAGAATATAAAATACATAATATGGAACACAAAAGTTAGAACTTGGAATGCAGTACACAGAATTTAAAATATAGAACACCGAATACTGAATATAGAATATGAATACACAATGTAGAACACAGAATATAGAATATAGAATACAGATTACTGAATATAGAATTTAGAATATAGAATGAAGAACACAAAATTTATAATATAGAGTATAGAATACTGTAAAAAGAATTTAGAATATAGAATGTAGAACACAGAATATAGAATATAGAATACAGAATATAGAACACAAAATTTAGATCATGGAATGCACAACACAGAATTAAGTATATAGAATACAGAATACTAAATATAGAATATGAATATACAATGTAGAACACAGAATTTAGAATATAGAATACAGAACACTTAATATAGAATTTAGAATATACAATGCAGAACACAGAATATAGAATATAGAATACGGAATGCAGAATATAGAATACAGGATATAGAACACAATTTTTAGAACAAGGAATGCACAACACAGAGTTTAGAATATAGAATAAAGTATACTGAATATAGAATTAAGAATATAGAATGTAGAACACAGAATATAGAATATAGACTATGGAATGCAGAATATAGAATATAGAATATAGAATTATGAACACATAATCGGCAATATAGAATAGAGAATATAGAACCCAGAATTAAGAACATGGAATGTAGAAAACAGAATTTATTATATAGAATACGGAATACTGAATATCGAATTTAGAATATAGAATGAAGAACACAGAATATGGAATGTAGAATACACAATGCAGAATATTGAATACAGTATATAGAATGTAGAACACAGAATTTAGAACATAGAGTATAGACTACTGAATATAGAATTTTCAATATAGAATGTATAACACAGAATATAGAATATAGAATACAGAATATAGAACACAAAATTTAGAACATAGAATGCAGAACAGAGAATTTAGAATATAGAATACCGAATACAAATATAGAATTTGAATATACAATGTAGAACACAGAATTTAGAATATAGAATACAGAATACTGAATATAGAATTTAGAATATACAATGTAGAACACAGAATATAGAATATGGAAAACAGAATACAAAACCCAGAATTGAGAACATGGAATGAAGTACAGAGAATTTAGAATATAGAAAACAGAATACTGAATGTAGAATTTAGAATATAGAATGAAGAACACAGAATATAGAATATAGAGTATAGAATACTGAATATAGAATTTAGAATATAGAATGTAGAACACAGAATATAGAATATAGAATACAGAATACTGAATATAGAACATGAAAATACAATGTAGAACACAGAATTTAGAATATAGCATACAGTACACTTAATATAGAATTTAGAATATACTATGTAGAACACAGAATGTAGAATATACAATACGGAATGCAGAATATAGAATACAGAATATAGAACACAAAATTTAGAACATGGAATGCACAACACATAATTAAGAATATAGAATACAGAATACTGAATATAGAATTTAGAATATACAATGTAGAACACAGAATATAGTATACGGAATGCAGAATATACAATACAGAATATAGAATGCAGACCACAGAATATAGAATACGGAAAACTGAATACAGACTCAAAATTTAGAACATTGAATGCAGAACATAGAATTTAGAATATAGAATTCAGAATAATGTATATAGAATTAAGAATAAACATGAATAACACAGAATATAGAATATAGATTACGGAATCGAGAATATAGGAGGTTGAATATAGAAGGAAGAACACAAAATATAGAATATAGAATTCAGAATATAGAAACCAGAATTTAGAAATGAAATACAGAACAGAGAATTTAGAATATAGAATACAGGATACTGAATAAAAATTTTAGATTATAGAATGTAGAACACAGAATATAGAATATAGAATAGGGAATGCAGAATATAGTATGTAGAATATAGAATGAAGAACACAATTATAGAATATATAATAGTGAATATTGAACCTAGAACTTAGAAAACGGATAGT
Source organism: Vicugna pacos (assembly GCF_048564905.1). Lineage (NCBI taxonomy): Eukaryota > Metazoa > Chordata > Mammalia > Artiodactyla > Camelidae > Vicugna > Vicugna pacos. The sequence goes on along the minus strand of NW_027328736.1, from coordinate 2,679,963 downwards.
AGAACACAGAATTTAGAAAATAGAATACAGAATACTTAATATAAAATTTAGAATACAGAATGTAGAACACAAAGTATAGAATATAGAATACGGAATACTGAATATAGAATTTAGAATATAGAATTTAGAACAGAAAATAGAATATAGAATACGGAAAGCAGAATATAGAATACAGAATATAGAATGTAGAACACAGAATATAGAATATAGAATACAGTATATGGAATTCCATATTTAGAACATGGAATGCAGAACACAGAATTTAGAATATAGAATACATAATACTGAATACAGAATTTAGAATATAGAATGTAGAATGTAGAACACAGAATTTAGAATATAGAAAAAAAAATTCTGAATATAGAATTTCGAATATAGATTGTAGAACACAGAATTTACAATATAGAATAAAGAATACTGAACATAAATTTTAGAATATAGTATGTAGAACACAGAATATAGAATATAGAATAGAGAATATAGAACACAGAATTTAGAACACAGAAAGCAGAACACGGAATTTAGAATATAGAATACTGAATACTTAATATAAAATTTACAATATAGAATGTTGAACACAGGGTATAGAATATAGAATACGGATACTGAATATAGGATTAAGAATATAGAATGTAGAACACAGAATATAGAATATAGAATTCGGAAAGTAGAATATAGAATACAGAAAATAGAATATAGAACACAGAATATAGAACATAGAATAGAGTATATGGAAACCGAAATTTAGAACATGGAATGCAGAATAAAGAATTTACAATATAGAATAACGAATACAAATATAGAATATGAATATACAATGTAGAACACAGAATTTAGAATATAGAATACAGAATACTGAATATACAATTTAGAATATACAATGTAGAACACAGAATATAGAATATAGAATACGGAATGCAGAATAAAGAACACAGAATATAGAACACATAATTTAAAACATTGAATGCACAACATAGAATTTAGAATATAGAATACCGAATACTGAATATAGAACATGAATATACAATGTTGAACACAGAATTTAGAATATAGAATAAAGAATACTGAATATAGAATTTAGAATATAGATTGTAGAACACAGAATATAGAATATAGAATAGAGAATATAGAACCCAGAATTTAGAACATGGAGCGAAGTACAATGAATTTAGAATATACAATACAGAATACTGAATATAGAATTTAGAATATACAATGTGGAACAAGGAAAATAGAATATAGAATACCGAATGCAGAATATAGAATACAGAAGATAGAATATAGAATACAGAATATACAATATGGAAAATAGAATACAAAACCCAGAATTGAGAACAGGGAAAGAAGAACACAGTATTTAGAATATAGAAAACAGAATACTGAATGTAGAATTTCATATATAGAATGTTGAACACAGAATTTAGAATATAGAATAAAGAATACTGAATATTGAATTTAGAATGTAGAATGTAGAACACAGTATATAGAATATATATTAGAGAATATAGAACACAGAATTTAGCACATGGAATTCAGAACACAGAATTTAGAATATAGAATACAGATACTGAATATATAATTTTGAAAGTAGAATGTAGAACACAGAATATAGAATATAGACTACGTAATGCAGAATATAGAACATAGAGTATAGAATGATGAACACAAATTATAGAATATAGAATACAGAATATAGAACCCAAAATTAAGAACATGGAATGTAGAACACACAATTTAGAATATAGAATACAGAATATTGAATTTCGAATTTAGAATATAGAATGTAGAGCATAGAATATGGAATGTAGAATACGGAATGCAGAATATTGAATACAGAATATAGAACGTAGAACACAGTATAGAGAATATAGTTTAAAGAATATAGAAACTAGAATTTAGAACATGGAATGGAGAACACAGAATTTAGAATATAGAATACAGATTACTGAATATAGAATTTAGAATATAGAATATAGAACACAGAGTTTAGAATATAGAATACAGAATACTGAATATAGAATATAGAATGTAGAACACAAAATATAGAATATAGAATATGGAATGCAGAATTTAGAATACAGAATATAGAATGTAGAAGGCAGAATATAGAATATAGAATAGAGTATATGGAACGCAAAATTTAGAACATGGAATGCAGAACACACAATATAGAATATAGAATACACAATACTGAATATAGAATTTAGAATATAGAATGTAGAACACAGAATATTGAATATAGAATAAAGAATATAGAACCCATAAATTAGAACATGGAATGCAGAACAGAGAATTTAGAATATAGAATACCGAATACATATATAGAATATGAACATACAATGTAGAACACAGAATTTAGAATATAGAATACAGAATACTGAATATAGAATTTAGAATATACAATGTAGAACACAGAATTTAGAATATAGAATACAGAATACTGAATATAGAATTTAGTATATAGAATGCAGAACACAGGATTTAGAATGTAGTGTGCAGAATACTGAGTATAGAATTTAGAACATTGAATGCACAACACAGAATTTAGGATATAGGATGCAGAATACTGTATATAGAATTTAGAATATAGAATGCATAACACAGAATATAGAATATTGACAAAGGAATGGGGAATATAGGATATAGATTATAGAATGAAGAACACAAAAAATAGAATATAGAATAGAGAATATAGAACCCAGAATAGAGAAATGGAATTTAGAACAGAGAATTTAGAATATAGAATTCAGAATACTAAAAAAATATTTTAAAATGTAGAATGTAGAACAAAGAATATAGAATATAGAATAGGGAATGCAGAATATAGTATGTAGAATATAGAATGAAGAACAAAAACATAGAATATACAATAGTGGATTTAGAACCCAAAATTAGAACACGGAACACAGAACACAGAATTTAAAATATAGAACACACAATACTTAATATAAAATTTAGAATATAGAATGTAGAACACAGGTTATAGAATATAGAATACGGAATACTGAATATAGAATTTAGAATATAGAATATAGAACACAGAATATAGAATACGGAATGCAGAATATACAATAGAGAATATAGAATGCAGACCGCAGAATATAAAATATGGATAACAGAATACAGACTCAAAATTTAGAACATGGAATGCAGAGCACAGTATTTAGAAAATAGTATACAGAATACTCAATATAGAATTTAGAACATTGAATGCAAAACATAGAATTTAGAATATAGAATTCAGAATAATGTATATAGAATTCAGAATATAGAAAGAATAACACAGAATATAGAATATAGATTACGGAATCGAGAATATAGGAGGTTGAATATAGAAGGAAGAACAGAAAATATAGAATATAGAATTCAGAATATAGAAACCAGAATTTAGAAATTGAATACAGAACAGAGAATTTAGAATCTAGAATACAGAATACTGAATAAAGATTTTAGAATATAGAATGTAGAACACACAATATAGAATATAGAATAAGGAATGCAGAATATAGTATGTAGATTATAGAATGAAGAACACAAATATACAATATATAATAGTGAATATTGAAACCAGAACTTAGAAAACGGATAGCAGAACACAGAATTTAGAATATAGAATACAGAATACTTAAAATAAAATTTAGAATACAGAATGGAGAACACAAAGTATAGAATATAGAATACGGAATACTGAATATAGAATTTAGAATATAGAATTTAGAACAGAAAATAGAATATAGAATACGGAATGCAGAATATAGAATACAGAATATAGAATGTAGAACACACAATATAGAATATAGAATAGAGTATATGGAATCCAAAATTTTGAACATGGAATGCAGAACACAGAATTTAGAATATAGAATACAGAATACTGAATATAGAATTTAGAATATAGAATGTAGAACACAGAATTTAGAATATATAAAAAAAGAATACTGAATATAGTATTTAGAATATAGAATGTAGAACACAGAATATAGAATATAGAATAGAGAATATAGAACCCAGAATTTAGAACATGGAATGCAGAACACAGAATATAGAATATAGAATACAGAATACTGAATATAGAATTTAGAATAAAGAATGCAGAACACAGAATTTAGAATATAGGATACGGAATGTAGAATATAGAATACAGAATATAGAATGTAGAACACAAAATATACAATATGGAAAACAGAATACAGAATCCAAAATTTAGATCATGGAATGTAGAACGCAGAAATAAGATTATATAATACAGAATACTGAATATAAATTTTAGATTATAGAATGTAGAACACAGAATATGGAATGTAGAATACGGAATGCCTAATATTGAATACAGAATATAGAATGTAGTACACAGAATTTAGAATATGTAAAACAGAATATAGAACGAACAATTTAGAACATGGAATGCAGAACAAAGAATTTAGTATATAGAATGCAGAATACTGAATATAGAATTTAGAATATAGAATGCAGAACACAGAATTTAGAATATAGAATACGGAATACTGAATATAGAATTTAGGATATTCAATGTAGAACACAGAATATAGAATATGGAAAACAGAATACGAAACCCAGAATTTAGAACATGGAATGAAGTACAGGGAATTTAGAATATAGAAAACAGAATACTGAATATAGAATTTAGAATATAGAATGAAGAACACAGAATATGGAATGTAGAATACGGAATGCAGAATATTGAAAACAGAATATAGAATGTAGAACACAGAATTTAGAATATAGACTATAGAATACTGTATATAGAAGTTAGAATATAGAATGTTGAACACAGAATTTAGAATATAGAATAAAGAATACTGAATATTGAATTTAGAATATAGAATGTAGAACACAGTATATAGAATATAGATTACAGAATATAGAACCCAGAATTTAGAACATGGAATGCAGAACACAGAATTTAGAATATAGAATACAGAATACTGAATATAGAATTTAGAATATAGAATGTAGAACACAGAATATAGAACCTAGACTACGGAATGCAGAATATAGAATATAGAGTATAGAATGATGTACACAAATTATTAAATATAGAATAGAGAATATAGAACCCAGAATTAAGAACATGGAATTTAGAACACAGAATGTAGTATATAGAATACATAATAAAGAATTTCGAAATTAGAATTTAGAATGTAGAACACAGAATATGGAATGTAGAATACGGAATGCAGAATATTGAATACAGAATATAGAATGTAGAACACAGAATTTAGAATATGGAAAAAAGTATATAGAAACCAGAATTTAGAACATGGAATGCAGAACACAGAATTTAGAATATTGAATACAGATTACTGAATACAGGATTTATAATATAGAATGTAGAACACAGAATATATAATAAAGAATACGGAATGCAGAATATAGAATACAGAATATAGAATGTAGAACACAGAATATAGAGTATAGAAAACAGAATACAAAACACAGAATTGAGAACATGGAATGCACAACACAGAATTTAGAATATAGAATACCGAATACTGAATATAGAATATTAATATACAATGTAGAACACAGAATTTAGAATATACAATACAGAATACTTAATATAGGATCTAGAATATAGAATGTAGGACACAGACTATAGAATATAGAATATGGAATGCAGAATAAAGAATACAGAATATAGAATTTTGAACACAGAATACACAATATAGAATAGAGTATATGGAACACAAAATTTAGAACATGGAATGCAGAACACAGAATTTAGAATATAGAACACAGAATACTGAATATAGAATTTAGAATATAGAATTTAGAACACAGAATATGGAATGTAGGATACGGAATGCAGAATACTGTATACAGAATATACAATGTAAAACACAGAATTTAGAATATGGAAAGCAGAATATGGAACACGGAATTTAGAAGAGGAATGCAGAACACATAAATTAGAATATACAATAAAGATTACTGAATATTGAATTTAGAATATAGAAAGTAAAACACAGAATTTAGTATATAGAATACAGAATACTGAATATAGAATTTAGAATATAGAATGTAGAACACAGAATATAGAATATAAAATACAGAATATGGAACACAAAATTTAGAACTTGGAATGCAGTACACAGAATTTAAAAAATAGAACACCGAATACTGAAAATAGAATATGAATATACAATGTACAACACAGAATATAGAATATAAAATACAGATTACTGCATATAGAATTTAGAATATAGAATGTAGAACACAGAATTTAGAATAGAGAGTATAGAATACTGAATATAGAATTTAGAATATAGAATGTAGAACACAGAATATAGAAAAAAGATTACAGAATATAGAACACAAAATTTACATCATGGAATGCACAACACAGAATATACTATATAGAATACCGAATACTGAATATAAATATGAATATACAATGTAGAACACAGAATTTTGGATATAGAATCAGAACACTTAATATAGAATTTAGAATATACAATGTAGAACAAAGAATATAGAATATAAAATACGGAATGAAGAATATAGAATAAAGAATATAGAACACAAAATTTAGAACATGGAATGCACAACACAGAATTTATAATATAGAATAGAGAATACTGAATATAGAATTTAGTATATAGAATGTAGAACACAGAGTATAGATTATAGAATACGGAATACTAAATATAGAATTTAGAATATAGAATATAGAACACAGAATATAGAATATAGATTATGGAATGCAGAATATATTATACAGAGTATGGAATGTAGAACACAGAATATAGAATATAGAATAGAGTATATGGAACACAAAATTTAAAACATGGAATGCAGAACACAGAATTTAGAATATAGAATACAGAATACTTAATATAAAATTTAGAATACAGAATGTAGAACACAAAGTATAGAATATAGAATACGGAATACTGAATATTGAATTTAGAATATAGAATTTAGAACAGAAAATAGAATATAGAATACGGAATGCAGAATATAGAATACAGAATATAGAATGTAGAACACAGAATATAGAATATAGAATAGAGTATATGGAATCCATAATTTTGAACATGGAATGCAGAACACAGAATTTAGAATATAGAATACAGAATACTGAATATAGAATTTAGAATATAGAATGTAGAACACAGAATTTAGATTATAGAATACGGAATGCAGAATATAGAATACAGAATATGGAATTTAGAACACAGAATATAGAACATAGAATAGAGTATATGGAACACAAAATTTAGAACCTGCAATGCAGAACTCAGAATGTAGAATATATAATACAGAATACTGAATATAGAATTTAGTATATAGAATGCAGAACACAGGATTTAGAATGTAGTATGCAGAATACTGAGTATAGAATTTAGAACATTGAATGCAGAACACAGAATTTAGTATATAGGATGCAGAATACTGTATACAGAATTTAGAATATAGAATGCATAACACAGAATATAGAATATTGACAAAGGAATGGGGAATATAGGATATAGAATATAGAATGAAGAACACAAAATATAGAATAGAGAATATAGAACCCAGAATTGAGAAATGGAATTCAGAACAGAGAATTTAGAATATAGAATACAGAATACTAAAAAAATATTTTAAAATGTAGAATGTAGAACAAAGAATATAGATTATAGAATAGGGAATGCAGAATATAGTATGTAGAATATAGAATGAAGAACAAAATCATAGAATATACAATAGTGGATATAGAACCCAAAATTAGAACACGGAATGCAGAACACAGAATATAAATATAGAACACACAATACTTAATATAAAATTTAGAATATAGAATGTAGAACACAGGGTATAAAATATAGAATACGGAATACTGAATATAGAATTTAGAATATACAATGTAGGACACAGAATATAGAATACGGAATGCAGAATATACAATACAGAATATAGAATGCAGACCGCAGAATATAAAATATGGATAACAGAATACAGAATCAAAATTTAGAAAATGGAATGCAGAGCACAGTATTTAGAAAATAGTATACAGAATACTCAATATAGAATTTAGAACATTGAATGCAGAACATAGAATTTAGAATATAGAATTCAGAATAATGTATATAGAATTCAGAATATAGAATGAATAACACAGAATATAGAATATAGATTATGGAATCGAGAATATAGGAGGTTGAATATAGAAGGAAGAACACAAAATATAGAATATAGAATTCAGAATATAGAAACCAGAATTTAGAAATGGAATACAGAACAGAGAATTTAGAATCTAGAATACAGAATACTGAATAAAGATTTTAGAATATAGAATGTAGAACACAGAATATAGAATATAGAATAGGGAATGCAGAATATAGTATGTAGAATATAGAATGAAGAACACAAATATAGAATATATAATAGTGAATATTGAAACCACAACTTAGAAAACGGATAGCAGAACACAGAATTTAGAATATAGAATACAGAATACTTAATATAAAATTTAGAATACAGAATGTAGAACACAAAGTATAGAATATAGAATACGGAATACTGAATATAGAATTTAGAATATAGAATTTACAACAGAAAATAGAATATAGAAAACGGAATGCAGAATATAGAATACAGAATATAGAATGTAGAACACACAATATAGAATATAGAATAGAGTATATGGAATCCAAAATTTTGAACATGGAATGCAGAACACAGAATTTAGAATATAGAATACAGAATACTGAATATAGAATTTAGAATATAGAATGTAGAACACAGAATTTAGAATATATAATAAAAGAATACTGAATATAGAATTTAGAATATAGAATGCAGAACACAGAATTTAGAATACAGAATACAGAATACTGAATAAAGAATTTAGAATATAGAATGTAGAATGTAGAACACAGAATTTAGAATATAGAAAACAAAATACTGAATATAGAATTTCTAATATAGATTGTAGAACACAGAATTTACAATATAGAATAAAGAATACTGAATATAAATTTTAGAATATAGTATGTAGAACACAGAATATAGAATAGAGAATAGAGAATATAGAACACAAAATTTAGAACACAGAAAGCAGAACACAGAATTTAGAATATAGAATACTGAATACTTAATATAAAATTTACAATATAGAATGTTGAACACAGAGTATAGAATATAGAATACGGAATACTGAATATAGGATTTAGAATATAGAATGTAGAACACAGAATATAGAATATAGAATTCGGAAAGTAGAATATAGAATACAGAATATAGAATGTAGAACACAGAATATAGAACATAGAATAGAGTATATGGAAACCGAAATTTAGAATATGGAATGCAGAATAAAGAATTTAGAATATAGAATAACGAATACAAATATAGAATATGAATATACAATATAGAACACAGAATTTAGAATATAGAATACAGAATACTGAATATACAATTTAGAATATACAGTGTAGAACACAGAATATACAATATAGAATACGGAATGCAGAATAAAGAATACAGAATATAGAACACATAATTTTAAACATTGAATGCACAACACAGAATTTAGAATATAGAACACCGAATACTGAATATAGAACATGAATATACAATGTTGAACACAGAATTTAGAATATAGAATAAAGAATACTGAATATAGAATTTAGAATATAGATTGTAGAACACAGAATATAGAATATAGAATAGAGAATATAGAACCCAGAATTTAGAACATGGAGCGAAGTACAATGAATTTAGAATATACAATACAGAATACTGAATATAGAATTTAGAATATACAATGTAGAACAAGGAATATAGAATATAGAATACCGAATGCCGAATATAGAATACAGAAGATAGAATATAGAATACAGAATATACAATATGGAAAAGAGAATACAAAACCCAGAATTGAGAACAGGGAATGAAGAACACAGAATTTAGAATATAGAAAACAGAATACTGAATGTAGAATTTCATATATAGAATGTTGAACACAGAATTTAGAATATAGAATAAAGAATACTGAATATTGAATTTAGAATGTAGAATGTAGAACACAGTATATAGAATATATATTAGAGAATATAGAACACAGAATTTAGCACATGGAATTCAGAACACAGAATTTAGAATATAGAATACAGATACTGAATATATAATTTTGAAAGTAGAATGTAGAACACAGAAAATAGAATATAGACTACGAAATGCAGAATATAGAACATAGAGTATAGAATGATGAACACAAATTATAGAATATAGAATAGAGAATATAGAACCCAAAATTAAGAACATGGAATGTAGAAAACACAATTTAGAATATAGAATACAGAATATTGAATTTCGAATTTAGAATATAGAATTTAGAACATAGAATATGGAATGTAGAATACGGAATGCAGAATATTGAATACAGAATATAGAACTTAGAACACAGTATAGAGAATACAGTTTAAAGAATATAGAAACCAGAATTTAGAACATGGAATGCAGAACACAGAATTTAGAATATAGATACAGATTACTGAATATAGAATTTAGAATATAGAATATAGAACACAGAGTATAGAATATAGAATAAGGAATACTGAATATAGAATATAGAATGTAGAACACAAAATATAGAATATAGAATATGGAATGCAGAATTTAGAATACAGAATATAGAATGTAGAAGACAGAATATTGAATATAGAATAAAGAATATAGAACCCAAATTTTGAACATGGAATGCAGAAAAGAGAATTTAGAATATAGAATACCGAATACATATATAGAATATGAATATACAATGTAGAACACAGAATTTAGAATATAGAATACAGAATACTGAATATAGAATTTAGAATATACAATGTAGAAAACAGAATATAGAATATAGAATACGGAATGCAGAATATAGAATACAGAAGATAGAATAAAGAACACAGAATATAGAATATGGAAAACAGTATACAAAACCCAGAATTGAGATCATGGAAGGCAGAACAGAGAATTTAGAATATAGAAAACAGAATTCTGAATATAGAATTTCAAATATAGAATGTTGAACACAGAATTAAATATATAGAACAAAGAATACTGAATATTGAATTTAGAATATTGAATGTAGAGCACAGAATATAGAATATAGATTAGAGAATATAGAAACCAAAATTTAGCACATGGAATGCAGAACACAGAATTTAGAATATAGAATACAGAATACTGAATATAGAATTTAGAATATAGAATGTAGAACACAGAATATAGAATATAGACTACGGAATGCAGAATATAGGATATAGTATATAGAATGATGAAACAAATTATAGAATATATAATAGAGAATATATAACCCAGAATTTAGAACATGGAATGTAGAACACAGAATTTAGAATATAGAATACAGAATACTGAATTTCGAATTTAGAATATAGAATGTTGAACACAGAATATGGAATGTAGAATACGGAATGCAGAATATTGAATACAGAATATAGAATGTACAACACAGAATTTACAATATGGAAAAAAGAATATATAACCCAGAATTTAGAACATGGAATGCCGAACACAGAATTTAGAATATAGAATACAGAATACTGAATATAGAATTTAGAATATAGTTGTAGAAAACAGAATATAGAATATAGAGCATAGAATACTGAATATAGAATTTAGAATATAGAATGTAGAACACAAAATATAGAATATAGAATACAGAATATAGAACACAAAATTTAGAACATGGAATGCACAACACAGAATTTAAAATATATAATACCGAATACTGAATATAGAATTTGAATATACAATGTAGAACACAGAATTTAGAATATACAATACAGAATACTTAATATAGGACTTAGAAAATAGAATGTAGAACACAGAATATAGAATATAGAATATGGAATGCAGAATATAGAATACAGTATATAGAATGTAGAACACAGAATATAGAATATAGAATAGAGTATATGGAATCCAAAATTTTGAACATGGAATGCAGAACACAGAATTTAGAATATAGAATACAGAATACTGAATATAGAATTTAGAATATAGAATGTAGAACACAGAATTTAGAATATACAATACAGAATACTTAATATAGGATTTAGAAAATAGAATGTAGAACACAGAATATAGAATATAGTATATGGAATGCAGAATATAGAATACAGTATATAGAATGTAGAACACAGAATACAGAATATATAATACAGTATATGGAACCCAAAATTTAGAACATAGAATGCAGAAAACAGAATTTAGAATATAGGATACAGAATACTGAATATTGAATTTAGAATATAGAATTTAGAACGCAGAATATGGAATGTAGTATACGGAATGCAGAATATTATATACAGAATATACAATGTAGAACACAGAAATTAGAATATGGAAAGCAGAATATGGAACACGGAATTTAGAACAGGAATGCAGAACACAGAATTTAGAATATAGAATACAGATTACTGAATATTGAATTTAGAATATAGAAAGTAGAACACAGAATTAAGTATATAAAATACAGAATACTGAATATAGAATTTAGAATATAGAATGTAGAACACAGAATATAGAATATAAAATACAGAATATGGAACACAAAATTTAGAACTTGGAATGCAGTACACAGAATTTAAAATATAGAACACCGAATACTGAATATAGAATATGAATACACAATGTAGAACACAGAGAATAGAATATAGAATACAGATTACTGAATATAGAATTTAGAATATACAATGAAGAACACAGAATTTATAATATAGAGTATAGAATACTGAAAAAAGAATTTAGAATATAGAATGTAGAACACAGAATATAGAATATAGAATACAGAATATAAAACACAAAATTTAGAACTTGGAATGCACAACACAGAATTTAGTATATAGAATACCGAATACTGAATATAGAATATGAATATACAATGTAGAAAACAGAATTTAGAATATAGAATACAGAACACTTAATATAGAATTTAGAATATACAAAGCAGAACACAGAATATAGAATATAGAATACGGAATGCAGAATATAGAATACAGAATATAGAACACAATATTTAGAACAAGGAATGCACAACACAGAGTTTAGAATATAGGATAAGGAATACTGAATATAGAATTAAGAATATAGAATGTAGAACACAGAATATAGAATATAGACTACGGAATGCAGAGTATAGAATTTAGAATATAGAATTATGAACACAAAATCGGCAATATAGAATAGAGAATATAGAACCCACAATTAAGAACATGGAATGTAGAAAACAGAATATATTATATAGAATACGGAATACTGAATATCGAATTTAGAATATAGAATGAAGAAAACAGAATATGGAATGTAGAATACAGAATGCAGAATATTGAATACAGTATATAGAATGTAGAACACAGAATTTATAATATAGAATATAGAATACTGAATATAGAATTTTCAATATAGAAAGTAGAACACAGAATATAGAATATAGAATACAGAATATAGAACCCAAAATTTAGAACATGGAATGGACAACACAGAACTTAGAATATAGAATACAGAATACTGAATATAGAACATGAATATACAATGTAGAACACAGAATTTAGAATATAGAATACAGTATACTTAATATAGAATTTAGAATATACTATGTAGAACACAGAATGCAGAATATAGAATACGGAATGCAGAATATAGAATACAGAATATAGAACACAAAATTTAGAACATGGAATGCACAAAACATAATTAAGAATATAGAATACAGAATACTGAATATAGAATTTAGAATACAAAATGTAGAACACAGAATATAGTATACGGAATGCAGAATATACAATACAGAATATAGAATGCAGACCACAGAATATAGAATACGGAAAACAGAATACAGACTCAAAATTTAGAACATTGAATGCAGAACATAGAATTTAGAATATAGAATTCAGAATAATGTATATAGAATTAAGAATATACATGAATAACACAGAATATAGAATATAGATTAGGGAATCGAGAATATAGGAGGTTGAATATAGAAGGAAGAACACAAAATATAGAATATAGAATTCAGAATATAGAAACCAGAATTTAGAAATGGAATACTGAACAGAGAATTTAGAATAGAGAATACAGAATACTGAATAAAGATTTTAGAATATAGATGTAGAACACAGAATATAGAATATAGAATAGGGAATGCAGAATATAGTATGTAGAATATAGAATGAAGAACACAAATATAGAATATATAATAGTGAATATTGAACCTAGAACTTAGAAAACGGATAGTAGAACACAGAATTTAGAATATAGAATACAGAATACTTAATATAAAATTTAGAATACAGAATGTAGAACACAAAGTATAGAATATAGAATACGGAATACTGAATATAGAATTTAGAATATAGAATTTAGAACAGAAAATAGAATATAGAATACGGAATGCAGAATATAGAATACAGAATATAGAATGTAGAACACAGAATATAGAATATAGAATACAGTATATGGAATTCCAAATTTAGAACATGGAATGCAGAACACAGAATTTAGAATATAGAATACAGAATACTGAATACAGAATTTAGCATATAGAATGTAGAATGTAGAACACAGAATTTAGAATAAAGAAAACAAAATACTGAATATAGAATTTCGAATATAGATTGTAGAACACAGAATTTACAATATAGAATAAAGAATACTGAATATAAATTTTAGAATATAGTATGTAGAACACAGAATATAGAATATAGAATAGAGAATATAGAACACAGAATTTAGAACACAGAAAGCAGAACACAGAATTTAGAATATAGAATACTGAATACTTAATAACAAATTTACAATATAGAATGTTGAACACAGAGTATAGAATATAGAATAAGGAATACTGAATATAGGATTTAGAATATAGAATTTAGAACACAGAATATAGAATATAGAATTCGGAAAGTAGAATATAGAATTCAGAATATAGAATGTAGAACACAGGATATAGAACATAGGATAGAGTATATGGAAACCGAAATTTAGAACATGGAATTCAGAATAAAGAATTTAGAATATAGAATAACGAATACAAATATAGAATATGAATATACAATGTAGAACACAGAATTTAGAATATAGAATACAGAATACTGAATATACAATTTAGAATATACAATGTAGAACACAGAATATAGAATATAGAATACGGAATGCAGAATAAAGAATACAGAATATAGAACACATAATATAAAACATTGAATGCACAACACAGAATTTAGAATATAGAATACCGAATACTGAATATAGAACATGAATATACAATGTTGAACACAGAATTTAGAATATAGAATAAAGAATACTGAATATAGAATTTAGAATATAGATTGTAGAACACAGAATATAGAATATAGAATAGAGAATATAGAACCCAGAATTTAGAACATGGAGCGAAGTACAATGAATTTAGAATATGCAATACAGAATACTGAATATAGAATTTAGAATATACAATGTAGAACAAGGAAAATAGAATATAGAATACCGAATGCAGAATATAGAATACAGAAGATAGAATATAGAATACAGAATATACAATATGGAAAAGAGAATACAAAACCCAGAATTGAGAACAGGGAATGAAGAACACAGAATTTAGAATATAGAAAACAGAATACTGAATGTAAAATTTCATATATAGAATGTTGAACACAGAATTTAGAATATAGAATAAAGAATACTGAATATTGAATTTAGAATATAGAATGTAGAACACAGTATATAGAATATATAGTAGAGAATATAGAACACAGAATTTAGCACATGGAATTCAGAACACATAATTTAGAATATAGAATACAGATACTGAATATATAATTTTGAAAGTAGAATGTAGAAAACAGAATACAGAATATAGACTACGGAATGCAGAATATAGAACATAGAATATAGAATGATGAACAAAAATTATAGAATTTAGAATAGAGAATATAGAACCCAAAATTAAGAACATGGAATTTAGAACACACAATTTAGAATATAGAATACAGAATATTGAATTTCGAATTTAGAATATAGAATGTAGAACATAGAATATGGAATGTAGAATACGGAATGCAGAATATTGAATACAGAATATAGAACGTAGAACACAGTATAAAGAATAAAGTTTAAAGAATATAGAAACCGGAATTTAGAACATGGAATTCAGAACGCAGAATTTAGAATATAGAATACAGATTACTGAATATAGAATTTAGAATATAGAATATAGAACACAGAGTATAGACTATAGAATACGGAATACTGAATATAGAATATAGAATGTAGAACACAAAATATAGAATATAGAATATGGAATGCAGAATTTAGAATACAGAATATAGAATGTAGAAGACAGAATATAGAATATAGAATAGAGTATATGGAACGCAATATTTAGAACATGGAATGCAGAACACACAATATAGAATATAGAATACACAATACTGAATATAGAATTTAGAATATAGAATGTAGAACACAGAATATTGAATATAGAATAAAGAATATAGAACCCAAAATTTAGAACATGGAATGCAGAAAATAGAATTTAGAATATAGAATACCGAATACATATATAGAATATGAATATACAATTTAGAACACATAATTTAGAATATAGAATACAGAATACTGAATATAGAATTTAGAATATACAATGTAGAACACAGAATATAGAATATAGAATACGGAATGCAGAATATAGAATACAGAAGATAGAATAAAGAACACAGAATATAGAATATGGAAAACAGAATACAAAACCCAGAATTGGGAACATGGAATGCAGAACGGAGAATTTAGAATATAGAAAACAGAATTCTGAATATAGAATTTCAAATATAAAATGTTGAACACAGAATTAAATATATAGAATAAAGAATAGTGAATATTGAATTTAGAATATAGAATGTAGAGCACAGAATATAGAATATAGATTAGAGAATATAGAAACCAGAATTTAGCACATGGAATGCAGAACACAGAATTTAGAATATAGAATACAGAATACTGAATATAGAATTTAGAATAGAGAATGTAGAACACAGAATATAGAATATAGACTACAGAAAGCAGAATATAGAAAATAGAGTATAGAATGATGAACACAAATTATAGAATATAGAATAGAGAATATAAATCCCAGAATTAAGAACATGGAAAGTAGAACACAGAATTAAGAATATAGAATATAGAATACTGAATATAGAATTTAGAATATAGAATGTAGAACACAGATTATAGAATATAGAATAGAGAATATAGAACCCAAAATTAAGAACATGGAATGTAGAAAACACAATTTAGAATATAGAATACAGAATATTGAATTTCGAATTTAGAATATAGAATTTAGAACATAGAATATGGAATGTAGAATACGGAATGCAGAATATTGAATACAGAATATAGAACTTAGAACACAGTATAGAGAATACAGTTTAAAGAATATAGAAACCAGAATTTAGAACATGGAATGCAGAACACAGAATTTAGAATATAGATACAGATTACTGAATATAGAATTTAGAATATAGAATATAGAACACAGAGTATAGAATATAGAATAAGGAATACTGAATATAGAATATAGAATGTAGAACACAAAATATAGAATATAGAATATGGAATGCAGAATTTAGAATACAGAATATAGAATGTAGAAGACAGAATATAGAATATAGAATAGAGTATATGGAACGCAAAATTTAGAACATGGAATGCAGAACACACAATATAGAATATAGAATACACAATACTGAATATAGAATTTAGAATATACAATGTAGAACACAGAATATTGAATATAGAATAAAGAATATAGAACCCAAATTTTGAACATGGAATGCAGAAAAGAGAATTTAGAATATAGAATACCGAATACATATATAGAATATGAATATACAATGTAGAACACAGAATTTAGAATATAGAATACAGAATACTGAATATAGAATTTAGAATATACAATGTAGAAAACAGAATATAGAATATAGAATACGGAATGCAGAATATAGAATACAGAAGATAGAATAAAGAACACAGAATATAGAATATGGAAAACAGTATACAAAACCCAGAATTGAGATCATGGAAGGCAGAACAGAGAATTTAGAATATAGAAAACAGAATTCTGAATATAGAATTTCAAATATAGAATGTTGAACACAGAATTAAATATATAGAACAAAGAATACTGAATATTGAATTTAGAATATTGAATGTAGAGCACAGAATATAGAATATAGATTAGAGAATATAGAAACCAAAATTTAGCACATGGAATGCAGAACACAGAATTTAGAATATAGAATACAGAATACTGAATATAGAATTTAGAATATAGAATGTAGAACACAGAATATAGAATATAGACTACGGAATGCAGAATATAGGATATAGTATATAGAATGATGAAACAAATTATAGAATATATAATAGAGAATATATAACCCAGAATTTAGAACATGGAATGTAGAACACAGAATTTAGAATATAGAATACAGAATACTGAATTTCGAATTTAGAATATAGAATGTTGAACACAGAATATGGAATGTAGAATACGGAATGCAGAATATTGAATACAGAATATAGAATGTACAACACAGAATTTACAATATGGAAAAAAGAATATATAACCCAGAATTTAGAACATGGAATGCCGAACACAGAATTTAGAATATAGAATACAGAATACTGAATATAGAATTTAGAATATAGTTGTAGAAAACAGAATATAGAATATAGAGCATAGAATACTGAATATAGAATTTAGAATATAGAATGTAGAACACAAAATATAGAATATAGAATACAGAATATAGAACACAAAATTTAGAACATGGAATGCACAACACAGAATTTAAAATATATAATACCGAATACTGAATATAGAATTTGAATATACAATGTAGAACACAGAATTTAGAATATACAATACAGAATACTTAATATAGGACTTAGAAAATAGAATGTAGAACACAGAATATAGAATATAGAATATGGAATGCAGAATATAGAATACAGTATATAGAATGTAGAACACAGAATATAGAATATAGAATAGAGTATATGGAATCCAAAATTTTGAACATGGAATGCAGAACACAGAATTTAGAATATAGAATACAGAATACTGAATATAGAATTTAGAATATAGAATGTAGAACACAGAATTTAGAATATACAATACAGAATACTTAATATAGGATTTAGAAAATAGAATGTAGAACACAGAATATAGAATATAGTATATGGAATGCAGAATATAGAATACAGTATATAGAATGTAGAACACAGAATACAGAATATATAATACAGTATATGGAACCCAAAATTTAGAACATAGAATGCAGAAAACAGAATTTAGAATATAGGATACAGAATACTGAATATTGAATTTAGAATATAGAATTTAGAACGCAGAATATGGAATGTAGTATACGGAATGCAGAATATTATATACAGAATATACAATGTAGAACACAGAAATTAGAATATGGAAAGCAGAATATGGAACACGGAATTTAGAACAGGAATGCAGAACACAGAATTTAGAATATAGAATACAGATTACTGAATATTGAATTTAGAATATAGAAAGTAGAACACAGAATTAAGTATATAAAATACAGAATACTGAATATAGAATTTAGAATATAGAATGTAGAACACAGAATATAGAATATAAAATACAGAATATGGAACACAAAATTTAGAACTTGGAATGCAGTACACAGAATTTAAAATATAGAACACCGAATACTGAATATAGAATATGAATACACAATGTAGAACACAGAGAATAGAATATAGAATACAGATTACTGAATATAGAATTTAGAATATACAATGAAGAACACAGAATTTATAATATAGAGTATAGAATACTGAAAAAAGAATTTAGAATATAGAATGTAGAACACAGAATATAGAATATAGAATACAGAATATAAAACACAAAATTTAGAACTTGGAATGCACAACACAGAATTTAGTATATAGAATACCGAATACTGAATATAGAATATGAATATACAATGTAGAAAACAGAATTTAGAATATAGAATACAGAACACTTAATATAGAATTTAGAATATACAAAGCAGAACACAGAATATAGAATATAGAATACGGAATGCAGAATATAGAATACAGAATATAGAACACAATATTTAGAACAAGGAATGCACAACACAGAGTTTAGAATATAGGATAAGGAATACTGAATATAGAATTAAGAATATAGAATGTAGAACACAGAATATAGAATATAGACTACGGAATGCAGAGTATAGAATTTAGAATATAGAATTATGAACACAAAATCGGCAATATAGAATAGAGAATATAGAACCCACAATTAAGAACATGGAATGTAGAAAACAGAATATATTATATAGAATACGGAATACTGAATATCGAATTTAGAATATAGAATGAAGAAAACAGAATATGGAATGTAGAATACAGAATGCAGAATATTGAATACAGTATATAGAATGTAGAACACAGAATTTATAATATAGAATATAGAATACTGAATATAGAATTTTCAATATAGAAAGTAGAACACAGAATATAGAATATAGAATACAGAATATAGAACCCAAAATTTAGAACATGGAATGGACAACACAGAACTTAGAATATAGAATACAGAATACTGAATATAGAACATGAATATACAATGTAGAACACAGAATTTAGAATATAGAATACAGTATACTTAATATAGAATTTAGAATATACTATGTAGAACACAGAATGCAGAATATAGAATACGGAATGCAGAATATAGAATACAGAATATAGAACACAAAATTTAGAACATGGAATGCACAAAACATAATTAAGAATATAGAATACAGAATACTGAATATAGAATTTAGAATACAAAATGTAGAACACAGAATATAGTATACGGAATGCAGAATATACAATACAGAATATAGAATGCAGACCACAGAATATAGAATACGGAAAACAGAATACAGACTCAAAATTTAGAACATTGAATGCAGAACATAGAATTTAGAATATAGAATTCAGAATAATGTATATAGAATTAAGAATATACATGAATAACACAGAATATAGAATATAGATTAGGGAATCGAGAATATAGGAGGTTGAATATAGAAGGAAGAACACAAAATATAGAATATAGAATTCAGAATATAGAAACCAGAATTTAGAAATGGAATACTGAACAGAGAATTTAGAATAGAGAATACAGAATACTGAATAAAGATTTTAGAATATAGATGTAGAACACAGAATATAGAATATAGAATAGGGAATGCAGAATATAGTATGTAGAATATAGAATGAAGAACACAAATATAGAATATATAATAGTGAATATTGAACCTAGAACTTAGAAAACGGATAGTAGAACACAGAATTTAGAATATAGAATACAGAATACTTAATATAAAATTTAGAATACAGAATGTAGAACACAAAGTATAGAATATAGAATACGGAATACTGAATATAGAATTTAGAATATAGAATTTAGAACAGAAAATAGAATATAGAATACGGAATGCAGAATATAGAATACAGAATATAGAATGTAGAACACAGAATATAGAATATAGAATACAGTATATGGAATTCCAAATTTAGAACATGGAATGCAGAACACAGAATTTAGAATATAGAATACAGAATACTGAATACAGAATTTAGCATATAGAATGTAGAATGTAGAACACAGAATTTAGAATAAAGAAAACAAAATACTGAATATAGAATTTCGAATATAGATTGTAGAACACAGAATTTACAATATAGAATAAAGAATACTGAATATAAATTTTAGAATATAGTATGTAGAACACAGAATATAGAATATAGAATAGAGAATATAGAACACAGAATTTAGAACACAGAAAGCAGAACACAGAATTTAGAATATAGAATACTGAATACTTAATAACAAATTTACAATATAGAATGTTGAACACAGAGTATAGAATATAGAATAAGGAATACTGAATATAGGATTTAGAATATAGAATTTAGAACACAGAATATAGAATATAGAATTCGGAAAGTAGAATATAGAATTCAGAATATAGAATGTAGAACACAGGATATAGAACATAGGATAGAGTATATGGAAACCGAAATTTAGAACATGGAATTCAGAATAAAGAATTTAGAATATAGAATAACGAATACAAATATAGAATATGAATATACAATGTAGAACACAGAATTTAGAATATAGAATACAGAATACTGAATATACAATTTAGAATATACAATGTAGAACACAGAATATAGAATATAGAATACGGAATGCAGAATAAAGAATACAGAATATAGAACACATAATATAAAACATTGAATGCACAACACAGAATTTAGAATATAGAATACCGAATACTGAATATAGAACATGAATATACAATGTTGAACACAGAATTTAGAATATAGAATAAAGAATACTGAATATAGAATTTAGAATATAGATTGTAGAACACAGAATATAGAATATAGAATAGAGAATATAGAACCCAGAATTTAGAACATGGAGCGAAGTACAATGAATTTAGAATATGCAATACAGAATACTGAATATAGAATTTAGAATATACAATGTAGAACAAGGAAAATAGAATATAGAATACCGAATGCAGAATATAGAATACAGAAGATAGAATATAGAATACAGAATATACAATATGGAAAAGAGAATACAAAACCCAGAATTGAGAACAGGGAATGAAGAACACAGAATTTAGAATATAGAAAACAGAATACTGAATGTAAAATTTCATATATAGAATGTTGAACACAGAATTTAGAATATAGAATAAAGAATACTGAATATTGAATTTAGAATATAGAATGTAGAACACAGTATATAGAATATATAGTAGAGAATATAGAACACAGAATTTAGCACATGGAATTCAGAACACATAATTTAGAATATAGAATACAGATACTGAATATATAATTTTGAAAGTAGAATGTAGAAAACAGAATACAGAATATAGACTACGGAATGCAGAATATAGAACATAGAATATAGAATGATGAACAAAAATTATAGAATTTAGAATAGAGAATATAGAACCCAAAATTAAGAACATGGAATTTAGAACACACAATTTAGAATATAGAATACAGAATATTGAATTTCGAATTTAGAATATAGAATGTAGAACATAGAATATGGAATGTAGAATACGGAATGCAGAATATTGAATACAGAATATAGAACGTAGAACACAGTATAAAGAATAAAGTTTAAAGAATATAGAAACCGGAATTTAGAACATGGAATTCAGAACGCAGAATTTAGAATATAGAATACAGATTACTGAATATAGAATTTAGAATATAGAATATAGAACACAGAGTATAGACTATAGAATACGGAATACTGAATATAGAATATAGAATGTAGAACACAAAATATAGAATATAGAATATGGAATGCAGAATTTAGAATACAGAATATAGAATGTAGAAGACAGAATATAGAATATAGAATAGAGTATATGGAACGCAATATTTAGAACATGGAATGCAGAACACACAATATAGAATATAGAATACACAATACTGAATATAGAATTTAGAATATAGAATGTAGAACACAGAATATTGAATATAGAATAAAGAATATAGAACCCAAAATTTAGAACATGGAATGCAGAAAATAGAATTTAGAATATAGAATACCGAATACATATATAGAATATGAATATACAATTTAGAACACATAATTTAGAATATAGAATACAGAATACTGAATATAGAATTTAGAATATACAATGTAGAACACAGAATATAGAATATAGAATACGGAATGCAGAATATAGAATACAGAAGATAGAATAAAGAACACAGAATATAGAATATGGAAAACAGAATACAAAACCCAGAATTGGGAACATGGAATGCAGAACGGAGAATTTAGAATATAGAAAACAGAATTCTGAATATAGAATTTCAAATATAAAATGTTGAACACAGAATTAAATATATAGAATAAAGAATAGTGAATATTGAATTTAGAATATAGAATGTAGAGCACAGAATATAGAATATAGATTAGAGAATATAGAAACCAGAATTTAGCACATGGAATGCAGAACACAGAATTTAGAATATAGAATACAGAATACTGAATATAGAATTTAGAATAGAGAATGTAGAACACAGAATATAGAATATAGACTACAGAAAGCAGAATATAGAAAATAGAGTATAGAATGATGAACACAAATTATAGAATATAGAATAGAGAATATAAATCCCAGAATTAAGAACATGGAAAGTAGAACACAGAATTAAGAATATAGAATATAGAATACTGAATATAGAATTTAGAATATAGAATGTAGAACACAGATTATAGAATATAGAATAGAGAATATAGAACCCAAAATTAAGAACATGGAATGTAGAAAACACAATTTAGAATATAGAATACAGAATATTGAATTTCGAATTTAGAATATAGAATTTAGAACATAGAATATGGAATGTAGAATACGGAATGCAGAATATTGAATACAGAATATAGAACTTAGAACACAGTATAGAGAATACAGTTTAAAGAATATAGAAACCAGAATTTAGAACATGGAATGCAGAACACAGAATTTAGAATATAGATACAGATTACTGAATATAGAATTTAGAATATAGAATATAGAACACAGAGTATAGAATATAGAATAAGGAATACTGAATATAGAATATAGAATGTAGAACACAAAATATAGAATATAGAATATGGAATGCAGAATTTAGAATACAGAATATAGAATGTAGAAGACAGAATATAGAATATAGAATAGAGTATATGGAACGCAAAATTTAGAACATGGAATGCAGAACACACAATATAGAATATAGAATACACAATACTGAATATAGAATTTAGAATATACAATGTAGAACACAGAATATTGAATATAGAATAAAGAATATAGAACCCAAATTTTGAACATGGAATGCAGAAAAGAGAATTTAGAATATAGAATACCGAATACATATATAGAATATGAATATACAATGTAGAACACAGAATTTAGAATATAGAATACAGAATACTGAATATAGAATTTAGAATATACAATGTAGAAAACAGAATATAGAATATAGAATACGGAATGCAGAATATAGAATACAGAAGATAGAATAAAGAACACAGAATATAGAATATGGAAAACAGTATACAAAACCCAGAATTGAGATCATGGAAGGCAGAACAGAGAATTTAGAATATAGAAAACAGAATTCTGAATATAGAATTTCAAATATAGAATGTTGAACACAGAATTAAATATATAGAACAAAGAATACTGAATATTGAATTTAGAATATTGAATGTAGAGCACAGAATATAGAATATAGATTAGAGAATATAGAAACCAAAATTTAGCACATGGAATGCAGAACACAGAATTTAGAATATAGAATACAGAATACTGAATATAGAATTTAGAATATAGAATGTAGAACACAGAATATAGAATATAGACTACGGAATGCAGAATATAGGATATAGTATATAGAATGATGAAACAAATTATAGAATATATAATAGAGAATATATAACCCAGAATTTAGAACATGGAATGTAGAACACAGAATTTAGAATATAGAATACAGAATACTGAATTTCGAATTTAGAATATAGAATGTTGAACACAGAATATGGAATGTAGAATACGGAATGCAGAATATTGAATACAGAATATAGAATGTACAACACAGAATTTACAATATGGAAAAAAGAATATATAACCCAGAATTTAGAACATGGAATGCCGAACACAGAATTTAGAATATAGAATACAGAATACTGAATATAGAATTTAGAATATAGTTGTAGAAAACAGAATATAGAATATAGAGCATAGAATACTGAATATAGAATTTAGAATATAGAATGTAGAACACAAAATATAGAATATAGAATACAGAATATAGAACACAAAATTTAGAACATGGAATGCACAACACAGAATTTAAAATATATAATACCGAATACTGAATATAGAATTTGAATATACAATGTAGAACACAGAATTTAGAATATACAATACAGAATACTTAATATAGGACTTAGAAAATAGAATGTAGAACACAGAATATAGAATATAGAATATGGAATGCAGAATATAGAATACAGTATATAGAATGTAGAACACAGAATATAGAATATAGAATAGAGTATATGGAATCCAAAATTTTGAACATGGAATGCAGAACACAGAATTTAGAATATAGAATACAGAATACTGAATATAGAATTTAGAATATAGAATGTAGAACACAGAATTTAGAATATACAATACAGAATACTTAATATAGGATTTAGAAAATAGAATGTAGAACACAGAATATAGAATATAGTATATGGAATGCAGAATATAGAATACAGTATATAGAATGTAGAACACAGAATACAGAATATATAATACAGTATATGGAACCCAAAATTTAGAACATAGAATGCAGAAAACAGAATTTAGAATATAGGATACAGAATACTGAATATTGAATTTAGAATATAGAATTTAGAACGCAGAATATGGAATGTAGTATACGGAATGCAGAATATTATATACAGAATATACAATGTAGAACACAGAAATTAGAATATGGAAAGCAGAATATGGAACACGGAATTTAGAACAGGAATGCAGAACACAGAATTTAGAATATAGAATACAGATTACTGAATATTGAATTTAGAATATAGAAAGTAGAACACAGAATTAAGTATATAAAATACAGAATACTGAATATAGAATTTAGAATATAGAATGTAGAACACAGAATATAGAATATAAAATACAGAATATGGAACACAAAATTTAGAACTTGGAATGCAGTACACAGAATTTAAAATATAGAACACCGAATACTGAATATAGAATATGAATACACAATGTAGAACACAGAGAATAGAATATAGAATACAGATTACTGAATATAGAATTTAGAATATACAATGAAGAACACAGAATTTATAATATAGAGTATAGAATACTGAAAAAAGAATTTAGAATATAGAATGTAGAACACAGAATATAGAATATAGAATACAGAATATAAAACACAAAATTTAGAACTTGGAATGCACAACACAGAATTTAGTATATAGAATACCGAATACTGAATATAGAATATGAATATACAATGTAGAAAACAGAATTTAGAATATAGAATACAGAACACTTAATATAGAATTTAGAATATACAAAGCAGAACACAGAATATAGAATATAGAATACGGAATGCAGAATATAGAATACAGAATATAGAACACAATATTTAGAACAAGGAATGCACAACACAGAGTTTAGAATATAGGATAAGGAATACTGAATATAGAATTAAGAATATAGAATGTAGAACACAGAATATAGAATATAGACTACGGAATGCAGAGTATAGAATTTAGAATATAGAATTATGAACACAAAATCGGCAATATAGAATAGAGAATATAGAACCCACAATTAAGAACATGGAATGTAGAAAACAGAATATATTATATAGAATACGGAATACTGAATATCGAATTTAGAATATAGAATGAAGAAAACAGAATATGGAATGTAGAATACAGAATGCAGAATATTGAATACAGTATATAGAATGTAGAACACAGAATTTATAATATAGAATATAGAATACTGAATATAGAATTTTCAATATAGAAAGTAGAACACAGAATATAGAATATAGAATACAGAATATAGAACCCAAAATTTAGAACATGGAATGGACAACACAGAACTTAGAATATAGAATACAGAATACTGAATATAGAACATGAATATACAATGTAGAACACAGAATTTAGAATATAGAATACAGTATACTTAATATAGAATTTAGAATATACTATGTAGAACACAGAATGCAGAATATAGAATACGGAATGCAGAATATAGAATACAGAATATAGAACACAAAATTTAGAACATGGAATGCACAAAACATAATTAAGAATATAGAATACAGAATACTGAATATAGAATTTAGAATACAAAATGTAGAACACAGAATATAGTATACGGAATGCAGAATATACAATACAGAATATAGAATGCAGACCACAGAATATAGAATACGGAAAACAGAATACAGACTCAAAATTTAGAACATTGAATGCAGAACATAGAATTTAGAATATAGAATTCAGAATAATGTATATAGAATTAAGAATATACATGAATAACACAGAATATAGAATATAGATTAGGGAATCGAGAATATAGGAGGTTGAATATAGAAGGAAGAACACAAAATATAGAATATAGAATTCAGAATATAGAAACCAGAATTTAGAAATGGAATACTGAACAGAGAATTTAGAATAGAGAATACAGAATACTGAATAAAGATTTTAGAATATAGATGTAGAACACAGAATATAGAATATAGAATAGGGAATGCAGAATATAGTATGTAGAATATAGAATGAAGAACACAAATATAGAATATATAATAGTGAATATTGAACCTAGAACTTAGAAAACGGATAGTAGAACACAGAATTTAGAATATAGAATACAGAATACTTAATATAAAATTTAGAATACAGAATGTAGAACACAAAGTATAGAATATAGAATACGGAATACTGAATATAGAATTTAGAATATAGAATTTAGAACAGAAAATAGAATATAGAATACGGAATGCAGAATATAGAATACAGAATATAGAATGTAGAACACAGAATATAGAATATAGAATACAGTATATGGAATTCCAAATTTAGAACATGGAATGCAGAACACAGAATTTAGAATATAGAATACAGAATACTGAATACAGAATTTAGCATATAGAATGTAGAATGTAGAACACAGAATTTAGAATAAAGAAAACAAAATACTGAATATAGAATTTCGAATATAGATTGTAGAACACAGAATTTACAATATAGAATAAAGAATACTGAATATAAATTTTAGAATATAGTATGTAGAACACAGAATATAGAATATAGAATAGAGAATATAGAACACAGAATTTAGAACACAGAAAGCAGAACACAGAATTTAGAATATAGAATACTGAATACTTAATAACAAATTTACAATATAGAATGTTGAACACAGAGTATAGAATATAGAATAAGGAATACTGAATATAGGATTTAGAATATAGAATTTAGAACACAGAATATAGAATATAGAATTCGGAAAGTAGAATATAGAATTCAGAATATAGAATGTAGAACACAGGATATAGAACATAGGATAGAGTATATGGAAACCGAAATTTAGAACATGGAATTCAGAATAAAGAATTTAGAATATAGAATAACGAATACAAATATAGAATATGAATATACAATGTAGAACACAGAATTTAGAATATAGAATACAGAATACTGAATATACAATTTAGAATATACAATGTAGAACACAGAATATAGAATATAGAATACGGAATGCAGAATAAAGAATACAGAATATAGAACACATAATATAAAACATTGAATGCACAACACAGAATTTAGAATATAGAATACCGAATACTGAATATAGAACATGAATATACAATGTTGAACACAGAATTTAGAATATAGAATAAAGAATACTGAATATAGAATTTAGAATATAGATTGTAGAACACAGAATATAGAATATAGAATAGAGAATATAGAACCCAGAATTTAGAACATGGAGCGAAGTACAATGAATTTAGAATATGCAATACAGAATACTGAATATAGAATTTAGAATATACAATGTAGAACAAGGAAAATAGAATATAGAATACCGAATGCAGAATATAGAATACAGAAGATAGAATATAGAATACAGAATATACAATATGGAAAAGAGAATACAAAACCCAGAATTGAGAACAGGGAATGAAGAACACAGAATTTAGAATATAGAAAACAGAATACTGAATGTAAAATTTCATATATAGAATGTTGAACACAGAATTTAGAATATAGAATAAAGAATACTGAATATTGAATTTAGAATATAGAATGTAGAACACAGTATATAGAATATATAGTAGAGAATATAGAACACAGAATTTAGCACATGGAATTCAGAACACATAATTTAGAATATAGAATACAGATACTGAATATATAATTTTGAAAGTAGAATGTAGAAAACAGAATACAGAATATAGACTACGGAATGCAGAATATAGAACATAGAATATAGAATGATGAACAAAAATTATAGAATATAGAATAGAGAATATAGAACCCAAAATTAAGAACATGGAATTTAGAACACACAATTTAGAATATAGAATACAGAATATTGAATTTCGAATTTAGAATATAGAATGTAGAACATAGAATATGGAATGTAGAATACGGAATGCAGAATATTGAATACAGAATATAGAACGTAGAACACAGTATAAAGAATAAAGTTTAAAGAATATAGAAACCGGAATTTAGAACATGGAATTCAGAACGCAGAATTTAGAATATAGAATACAGATTACTGAATATAGAATTTAGAATATAGAATATAGAACACAGAGTATAGACTATAGAATACGGAATACTGAATATAGAATATAGAATGTAGAACACAAAATATAGAATATAGAATATGGAATGCAGAATTTAGAATACAGAATATAGAATGTAGAAGACAGAATATAGAATATAGAATAGAGTATATGGAACGCAATATTTAGAACATGGAATGCAGAACACACAATATAGAATATAGAATACACAATACTGAATATAGAATTTAGAATATAGAATGTAGAACACAGAATATTGAATATAGAATAAAGAATATAGAACCCAAAATTTAGAACATGGAATGCAGAAAATAGAATTTAGAATATAGAATACCGAATACATATATAGAATATGAATATACAATTTAGAACACATAATTTAGAATATAGAATACAGAATACTGAATATAGAATTTAGAATATACAATGTAGAACACAGAATATAGAATATAGAATACGGAATGCAGAATATAGAATACAGAAGATAGAATAAAGAACACAGAATATAGAATATGGAAAACAGAATACAAAACCCAGAATTGGGAACATGGAATGCAGAACGGAGAATTTAGAATATAGAAAACAGAATTCTGAATATAGAATTTCAAATATAAAATGTTGAACACAGAATT
The DNA here is from genome assembly GCF_048564905.1 of Vicugna pacos. NCBI lineage: Eukaryota > Metazoa > Chordata > Mammalia > Artiodactyla > Camelidae > Vicugna > Vicugna pacos. Next base: position 2,648,803 of record NW_027328736.1, on the reverse strand, counting down.
AAATATATAGAATAAAGAATAGTGAATATTGAATTTAGAATATAGAATGTAGAGCACAGAATATAGAATATAGATTAGAGAATATAGAAACCAGAATTTAGCACATGGAATGCAGAACACAGAATTTAGAATATAGAATACAGAATACTGAATATAGAATTTAGAATAGAGAATGTAGAACACAGAATATAGAATATAGACTACAGAAAGCAGAATATAGAAAATAGAGTATAGAATGATGAACACAAATTATAGAATATAGAATAGAGAATATAAATCCCAGAATTAAGAACATGGAAAGTAGAACACAGAATTAAGAATATAGAATATAGAATACTGAATATAGAATTTAGAATATAGAATGTAGAACACAGATTATAGAATATAGAATAGAGAATATAGAACACAAAATTTAGAACATGGAATGCACAACACATAATTTAGAATATAGAATACGAAACCTGAATATAGAGTATGAATATACAATGTAGAAGACTGAATTTAGAATATAGAATACCGAATACTTATTATAGAATTTAGAATATACAATGTAAAACACAGAATATAGAATATAGAATACGGAATGCAGAATATAAAATACAGAATATAGAACACAATATTTAGAGCATGGAATGCACAACACAGAATTTAGAATATAGAATAAAGAATACTGAATATAGAATTTAGAATATAGAATGTAGAAGACAGAATATAGAATATACAATAGAGAATATAGAACCCAGAATATAGAACATGGAATGCAGAAAACAGAATTTAGAATATAGAATACAGTATACTGAATATAGGATTTAGAATATAGAAAGTAGAACAAAGAGTATAGAATATACAATACGGAATACTGAATAAAGAATTTCGAATATAGAATGTAGAACACAGAATATGGAATATAGAATATGGAATGCAGAATATAGAATACAGAATATAGAATTTAGAACAAAGAATATAGAATATAGAATAGAGTATATGGAACCCAAAATTTGTAACATGGAATACAGAACACAGAATTTAGAATATAGTATACAGAATACTGAATATAGAATTTAGAATATAGAATTTAGCACCCAGAATATGGAATGTCGAATACGGAATGCTGAATATTGTATACAGAATATACAATGTAGAACATATAATTTAGAATATGGAAAGCAGAATATAGAACACGGAATTTAGAACATGGAATGAAGAACACAGAATTTAGAATATAGAATACAGATTACTGAATATAGAATTTAGAATATAGAATGTAGAACACAGAAATTAGAATATAAAATATAAGATATAGAACACAAAATTTAGAACATGGAATGCAGCACTCAGAAATTAGAATATATAATACCGAATACTGAATATAGAATATGAATATACAATTTAGAACACAGAATTTAGAATATAGAAAACAGAATACTGAATATAGAATTTAGAATATACAATGTAGAACACAGAATATAGAATATAAAATACGGAATGCAGAATATAGAATACAGAATATAGAACACAAAATATAGAACATGGAATGCAGAACAGAGGATTTAGAATATAGAATACCGAATACAAATATAGAATAGGAATATACAATATAGAACACAGAATTTAAAATATAGAATACAGAATACTGAATATACAATTTAGAATATACAATGTAGAACAAGGATGTTGAATATAGAATACGGAATGCAGAATATAGAATACAAAAGATAGAATATAGAATACAGAATATAGAATATGGAAAACAGAATACAAAACCCAGAATAGAGAACAAGCAATGAGGAACACAGAATTTAGAATATAGAATACAGATTACTGAATATAGAATTTAGAATAAAGAATGTAGAACACAGAATATAGAATATAGACTACGGAATGCAGAATATAGAATAAGGAGTATAGAATGATGAACACATATTATAGAATATAGAATAGAGAATATAGAACCCAGAATTAAGAACATGGAATGTAGAACACAGAATTTACTATATAGAATACAGAATACTTAATTTCGAATTTAGAATATTGAATGTAGAACACAGAATATGGAATGTAGAATACAGAATGCAGAATATTGAATACAGAATATAGAATGTAGAACACAATATAAAGAATAAAGATTAGAGAATATACAAACCAGAATTTAGAACATGGAATGCAGAACACATAATTTAGAATATAGAATACAAAATACTTAATAAAGGATTTAGAACACAGAATATGGAATGTAGTATACGGAATTCAGAATATTGAATACAGAACATAGAATGTAGAACACAGAATTTAGAATATGGAAAAATGAATATATAACCCAGAATATTGAACATGGAATGCAGAACACAGAATTAACAATATAGTATACAGTTTACTGAATATAGAACTTAGAATATAGAATGTAGAACACAGAATTTAGAATATAGAGTATAGAATACTGAATATAGAATTTAGAATATTGAATGTAGAACTCAGAATTTAGAATATAGAATAGAGTATATAGAACAAAATTTTAGAACATGGAATGCACAAAACAGAATATAGAATATAGAATACCGAATACTGAAAATAGAATATGAATATACAATGTAGAACACAGAATTTAGAATATAAAATACGAAATGCAGAACATAGGATACAGAATATCGAACAGAAATTTAGAAAATGGAATGCACAACAAAGAGTTTAGTATATAGAATAAAGAATACTGAATATACAATTTAGAATATAGAACGTAGAACACAGCATATAGAATACAGAATAGGGTATATAGAACCCAGAATATAGAACATGCAATGCAGAATACAGAATTTAGAATATAGAATACAGATTACTGAATATAGAATTTACAATATAGAATTCAGAACACAGAATTTAGAATATAGAATACAGAATACTGAATATAGAATTTGGAATTTAGAATGTAGAACACAGAATATAGAATATATAACAGAGAATATAGAAAACAGAAATTAGAACACGGAATGCAGAACACAGAATTTAGAATATAGAATACAGAATACTTAATATAAAATTTACAATATAGAATGTTGAACACAGAGTATAGAAAATAGAATACGGAATACCAAATATAGATTTTAGAATATAGAATGTAGAAAACAGAATATAGAATATAGAATACGGGGTGCAGAATATAGAATACATAATATAGAATGTAGAACACAGAATATAGAACATAGAATAGAGTATATGGAACACAAAGTTTAGAACATGGAATGCAGAAAACAGAATGTAGAATATAGAATACAGAATACTGAATATAGAATTTAGTATATAGAATGGAGTACACAGAATTTAGAACATTGTATGCAGAATACTGAATATAGAATTTGGAACATTGAATGCAGAACACAGACTTTAGAATATAGAATGAAGAATACTGTATATAGAATATAGAATATAGAATTAAAACACAGAATACAGAATATAGACAAAATGGAGAATATAGAATATAGAATGAAGAACACAAAATATAGAATATAGAAGAGAGAATATAGGACCCAGAATTTAGAAATGGAATGCAGAACAGAGAATTTAGGATATAGAATACAGAATACTGAAAAAACTTTTAAATGTATAGAATGTAGTACAAAGAATATAGAATATAGAATAGGGAATGCAGAATATAGTATGTAGAATATAGAAGGAAGAACACAAATATAGAATAGAGAATAGAGAATATAGAACCCAGAAATTAGAACACGGAATGCAGAACACAGAATTTAGAATATAGAATACAGAATACTGAATTTCAAATTTAGAATATAGAATGTAGAACACAGAATATGGAATGTAGTCTAGAGAATATAGAATCCAGAATTTAGAACATGGAATGCAGAACACAGAATTTAGAATATAGAATACAGAATACTTTATATACAATTTAGAATATAAAATGTAGAACACAGAGTATAGAATGTAGACTACGGAATGCAGAATATAGGATATAGTATATAGAATGATGAACACAAATTATAGAATATAGAACAGAGAATACAGAACTCAGAAATAAAAACATGGAATGTAGAACAGAGAATTAAGAATATAGAATATAGAATACTGCATATAGAATTTAGAATATAGAATGTAGAACACAGAATATAAAATATAGAATACAGAATATAGAACACAAAATTTAGAACATGGAATGCACAACACAGAATTAAGAATATAGAATACGGAATACTGAATATAGAGTATAATTATACATTATACAAAACAGAATTTAGAATATAGAATACAGAATATTTAATATAGAATTTAGAATATACAATGTAGAACACAGAATATAGAATATAGAATACGGAATGCAGAATATAGAATACAGAATATAGAACACAAAATTAAGAGCATGGAATGTAGAACAGAGAATTTAGAATATAGAATAGAGAATATTGAATATAGAATTTAGAATATACATTGTAGAGCACACAATATGAAATATAGACTACGGAATGCAGAATATAGTATATAGAGTATAGAAGGATGAACACAAATTATAGAATATACAATAGAGAATATAGAACCCAGAATGAAGAACATGGAATGTAAAACAAAAAATTTAGAATATAGAATACAGAATACAGAATACAGAATTTAGAATATAGAATGTAGAACACAGAATATGGAATGTAGAATACGGAATGCAGAATATTGAATACAGAATATAGAATATAGAACACAGTATATAGAATATAGATTAGAGAATATAGAAACCAGAATTTAGAACATGGAATTCAGAACACAGAATTTAGAATATAGAATACAGAATAATTTATATAGAATTAAGAATATAAAATGTAGAACACAGAATATAGAGTTTAGACTACGAAATGCAGAATATAGGATATAGTATATAGAATGATAAACACAAATTATAGAATACAGAATAGAGAATAGAGAACCCAGAATTAAGAACATGGAATGTAGAACACAGAATTTAGAATATAGAATACAGAATACTGAATTTCGAATTTAGAATATAGAAAGTAGAACACAGAATTTAGTATATAGAATACAGAATACAGAATATAGAATTTAGAATATAGAATGTAGAACACAGAATATAGAATATAAAATACAGAATATAGAACACAAAATTTAGAACTTGGAATGCAGTACACAGAATTTAAACCCTAGAACACCGAATACTGAATATAGAATATGAATATACAATGTAGAACACAGAATACAGAATATAGAATACAGATGACTGAATATAGAATTTAGAATATAGAAAGTAGAACACAGAATTTAGAATAGAGAGTATAGAATACTGAATATAGAATTTAGAATATAAAATGTAGAACACAGAATACAGAATATAGAATACAGAATATAGAATACAAAATTTAGAACATGGAATGCACAACACAGAATTTAGTACATAGAATACCGAATACTGAATATAGAATATGAATATATAATGTAGAATACAGAATTTAGGATATAGAATACAGAACACTTAATATAGAATTTAGAATATAAAATGTAGAACACAGAATATAGAATATAGACTACGGAATGCAGAATATAGAATCTAGAATATAGAATGATGAACACAAAGTCTGGAATATAGAACAGAGAATATAGAAACCAGAATTAAGAACATGGAATGAAGAAAACAGAATTTATTATATAGAATACAGAATACTGAATATTGAATTTAGAATATAGAATGAAGAACACAGATTATGGAATGTAGAATACGGAATGCAGAATATTGGATAAAGAATATAGAATGTAGAACACAGAATTTGGAATATAGAGTATAGAATAATGAATATAGAATTTAGAATATAGAATGTAGAACACAGAATATAGAATATAGATTATGGAATGCAGAATATAGTATACAGAGTATAGAATGTAGAACACAGAATATAGAATATAGAATAGAGTATATGGAACCCAAAATTTAGAACATGGAATGCAGAACACAGAATTTAGAATATAGAATACAGAATACTGAATATAGAATTTAGAATATAGAATGTAGAACACAGAATATAGAATATAGAATACGGAATGCAGAATATAGAATAAGAATATGGAATTTAGAACACAGAATATAGAACATAGAATAGAGTATATGGAACACAAAATTTAGAACCTGCAATGCAGAACTCAGAATGTAGAATATATAATACAGAATACTGAATATAGAATTTAGTATATAGAATGCAGAACACAGGATTTAGAATGTAGTATGCAGAATACTGAGTATAGAATTTAGAATATTGAATGCAGAACACAGAATTTAGGATATAGGATGCAGAATACTCTATACAGAATTTAGAATATAGAATGCATAACACAGAATATAGAATATTGACAAAGAAATGGGGAATATAGGATATAGATTATAGAAAGAAGAACACAAAATATACAATATAGAATAGAGAATATAGAACCCAGAATTGAGAAATGGAATTCAGAACAGAGAATTTAGAATATAGAATACAGAATACTAAAAAAATATATTAAAATGTAGAATGTAGAACAAAGAATATAGAATATAGAATAGGGAACGCAGAATATAGTATGTAGAATATAGAATGAAGAACAAAAACATAGAATATACAATAGGGGATATAGAACCCAAAATTAGAACACGGAATGCAGAACACAGAATTTAAAATATAGAACACACAATACTTAATATAAAATTTAGAATATAGAATGTAGAACACAGGGTATAGAATATAGAATACGGAATACTGAATATAGAATTTAGAATATAGAATGTAGAACACAGAATATAGAATACGGAATGCAGAATATACAATACAGAATATAGAATGCAGACCGCAGAATATAAAATATGGAAAAAAGAATACAGACTCAAAATTTAGAACATGGAATGCAGAGCACAGTATTTAGAAAATAGTATACAGAATACTCAATATAGAATTTAGAACATTGAATGCAGAACATAGAATTTAGAATATAGAATTCAGAATTATGTATATAGAATTCAGAATATAGAATGAATAACACAGAATATAGAATATAGATTACGGAATCGAGAATATAGGAGGTTGAATATAGAAGGAAGAACACAAAATATAGAATTCAGAATATAGAAACCAGAATTTAGAAATGGAATACAGAACAGAGAATTTAGAATATAGAATACAGAATACTGAATAAAGATTTTAGAATATAGAATGTAGAACACAGAATATAGAATATAGAATACAGAATACTGAATAAAGATTTTAGAATATAGAATGTAGAACACAGAATATAGAATATAGAATAGGGAATGCAGAATATAGTATGTAGAATATAGAATGAAGAACACAAATATAGAATACATAATAGTGAATAATGAAACCAGAACTTAGAAAACGGATAGCAGAACACAGAATTTAGAATATAGAATACTTAATATAAAATTTAGAATACAGAATGTAGAACAAAAAGTATAGAATATAGAATACGGAATACTGAATATAGAATTTAGAATATAGAATTTAGAACAGAAAATAGAATATAGAATACGGAATGGAGAATATAGAATACAGAATATAGAATGTAGAACACACAATATAGAATATAGAATAGAGTAAATGGAATCCAAAATTTTGAACATGGAATGCAGAACAGAGAATTTAGAATATAGAATACAGAATACTGAAAAAATATTTAAAAATATAGAATGTAGAACAAGAATATAGAATATAGAATAGGGAATGCAGAATATAGTATGTAGAATATAGAATGAAGAACACAAATATAGAATACAGAATAGTGAATATAGAACACAGAAATTAGAACACGGAATGCAGAACACAGAATTTAGAATATTGAATACATAATACTTAATATAAAATTTAGAATATAGAATGTAGAACACAGAGAATAGAATATAGAATACGGAATACTGAATATAGAATTTAGAATATAGAATGTAGAACAGAGAATATAGAATACGGAATGCAGAATATACTAAACAGTATATAGAATGCAGACCACAGAATATAGAATATAGAATACAGAACATAGAACACAAAATTTAGAACATGGAATGCAGAACACAGAATTTAGAATATAGAATACATAATACTGAATATAGAATTTCGATATAGATTGTAGAACACAGAATTTACATTATAGAATAAAGAATACTGAATATAAAATTTAGAATATAGAATGTAGAACACAGAATATAGAATATAGACCCCAGAATTTAAAACGCGGAAAGCAGAACACAGAATTTAGAATATTGAATACGGAATACTTATATAAAATTTACAATATTGAATGTTGAACACAGAGTATAGAATATAGAATACGGAATACTGAATACAGAATTTAGAATATTGAATGTAGAACACAGAATATAGAATATAGAATACGGAAAGCAGAATATAGAATACAGAATATAGAATGTATAACAGAGAATATAGAACATAGAATAGAGTATATGGAACACAAAATTTAGAACATGGAATGCAGAACACAGAATGTAGAATATAGAATACCGAATACTGAGTATAGAATTTAGAACATGGAATGCAGAACACAGAATTTAGAATATAGAATACATAATACTGAATATAGAATTTCGATATAGATTGTAGAACACAGAATTTACATTATAGAATAAAGAATACTGAATATAAAATTTAGACTATAGAATGTAGAACACAGAATATAGAATATAGACACCAGAATTTAAAACGCGGAAAGCAGAACACAGAATTTAGAATATAGAATACGGAATACTTATATAAAATTTACAATATAGAATGTTGAACACAGAGTATAGAATATAGAATACGGAATACTGAATACAGAATTTAGAATATTGAATGTAGAACACAGAATATAGAATATAGAATACGGAAAGCAGAATATAGAATACAGAATATAGAATGTATAACAGAGAATATAGAACATAGAATAGAGTATATGGAACACAAAATTTAGAACATGGAATGCATAACACAGAATGTAGAATATAGAATACCGAATACTGAGTATAGAATTTAGAACATTGAATGCAGAACACAGAATTTAGAATAAAGGATGCAAAATTCTATATGTAGAATATAGAATATAGAATGAATAACAAAGAATATAGAATATAGACAAAGAAATGGGGAACATACAATACAGAATATAGAAGGAAGAACACAAAATATAGAATATAGAATAGAGAATAAAGAACAAAGAATTGAGAAATGGAATGCAGAACAGAGAATTTAGAATATAGAATACAGAATACTGAAAAAATATTTTAAAATATAGAATGTAGAAGAAAGAATATAGAATATAGAAGAGGGAATGCAGAATATAGTATGAAGAATATAGAATGAAGAACATAAATATAGAATAGAGAATAGTGAATATAGAACCCAGAAATTAGAACACGGAATGCAGAACACAGAATTTAGAATATAGAATACATAATACTTAATATAAAATTTAGAATATAGAATGTAGAACACAGAGTATAGAATATATAATACGGAATACTGAATATAGAATTTAGAATATAGAATGTAGAACACAGAATATAGAATATAGAATACGGAATGCAGAATGTAGAATACATAAGATAGAATGTAGAACACATAATATAGAATATAGAATACAGTATATGGAATTCCAAATTTAGAACATGGAATGCAGAACACAGAATTTAGAATATAGAATACAGAATACTGAATACAGAATTTAGCATATAGAATGTAGAATGTAGAACACAGAATTTAGAATAAAGAAAACAAAATACTGAATATAGAATTTCGAATATAGATTGTAGAACACAGAATTTACAATATAGAATAAAGAATACTGAATATAAATTTTAGAATATAGTATGTAGAACACAGAATATAGAATATAGAATAGAGAATATAGAACACAGAATTTAGAACACAGAAAGCAGAACACAGAATTTAGAATATAGAATACTGAATACTTAATAACAAATTTACAATATAGAATGTTGAACACAGAGTATAGAATATAGAATAAGGAATACTGAATATAGGATTTAGAATATAGAATTTAGAACACAGAATATAGAATATAGAATTCGGAAAGTAGAATATAGAATTCAGAATATAGAATGTAGAACACAGGATATAGAACATAGGATAGAGTATATGGAAACCGAAATTTAGAACATGGAATTCAGAATAAAGAATTTAGAATATAGAATAACGAATACAAATATAGAATATGAATATACAATGTAGAACACAGAATTTAGAATATAGAATACAGAATACTGAATATACAATTTAGAATATACAATGTAGAACACAGAATATAGAATATAGAATACGGAATGCAGAATAAAGAATACAGAATATAGAACACATAATATAAAACATTGAATGCACAACACAGAATTTAGAATATAGAATACCGAATACTGAATATAGAACATGAATATACAATGTTGAACACAGAATTTAGAATATAGAATAAAGAATACTGAATATAGAATTTAGAATATAGATTGTAGAACACAGAATATAGAATATAGAATAGAGAATATAGAACCCAGAATTTAGAACATGGAGCGAAGTACAATGAATTTAGAATATGCAATACAGAATACTGAATATAGAATTTAGAATATACAATGTAGAACAAGGAAAATAGAATATAGAATACCGAATGCAGAATATAGAATACAGAAGATAGAATATAGAATACAGAATATACAATATGGAAAAGAGAATACAAAACCCAGAATTGAGAACAGGGAATGAAGAACACAGAATTTAGAATATAGAAAACAGAATACTGAATGTAAAATTTCATATATAGAATGTTGAACACAGAATTTAGAATATAGAATAAAGAATACTGAATATTGAATTTAGAATATAGAATGTAGAACACAGTATATAGAATATATAGTAGAGAATATAGAACACAGAATTTAGCACATGGAATTCAGAACACATAATTTAGAATATAGAATACAGATACTGAATATATAATTTTGAAAGTAGAATGTAGAAAACAGAATACAGAATATAGACTACGGAATGCAGAATATAGAACATAGAATATAGAATGATGAACAAAAATTATAGAATATAGAATAGAGAATATAGAACCCAAAATTAAGAACATGGAATTTAGAACACACAATTTAGAATATAGAATACAGAATATTGAATTTCGAATTTAGAATATAGAATGTAGAACATAGAATATGGAATGTAGAATACGGAATGCAGAATATTGAATACAGAATATAGAACGTAGAACACAGTATAAAGAATAAAGTTTAAAGAATATAGAAACCGGAATTTAGAACATGGAATTCAGAACGCAGAATTTAGAATATAGAATACAGATTACTGAATATAGAATTTAGAATATAGAATATAGAACACAGAGTATAGACTATAGAATACGGAATACTGAATATAGAATATAGAATGTAGAACACAAAATATAGAATATAGAATATGGAATGCAGAATTTAGAATACAGAATATAGAATGTAGAAGACAGAATATAGAATATAGAATAGAGTATATGGAACGCAATATTTAGAACATGGAATGCAGAACACACAATATAGAATATAGAATACACAATACTGAATATAGAATTTAGAATATAGAATGTAGAACACAGAATATTGAATATAGAATAAAGAATATAGAACCCAAAATTTAGAACATGGAATGCAGAAAATAGAATTTAGAATATAGAATACCGAATACATATATAGAATATGAATATACAATTTAGAACACATAATTTAGAATATAGAATACAGAATACTGAATATAGAATTTAGAATATACAATGTAGAACACAGAATATAGAATATAGAATACGGAATGCAGAATATAGAATACAGAAGATAGAATAAAGAACACAGAATATAGAATATGGAAAACAGAATACAAAACCCAGAATTGGGAACATGGAATGCAGAACGGAGAATTTAGAATATAGAAAACAGAATTCTGAATATAGAATTTCAAATATAAAATGTTGAACACAGAATTAAATATATAGAATAAAGAATAGTGAATATTGAATTTAGAATATAGAATGTAGAGCACAGAATATAGAATATAGATTAGAGAATATAGAAACCAGAATTTAGCACATGGAATGCAGAACACAGAATTTAGAATATAGAATACAGAATACTGAATATAGAATTTAGAATAGAGAATGTAGAACACAGAATATAGAATATAGACTACAGAAAGCAGAATATAGAAAATAGAGTATAGAATGATGAACACAAATTATAGAATATAGAATAGAGAATATAAATCCCAGAATTAAGAACATGGAAAGTAGAACACAGAATTAAGAATATAGAATATAGAATACTGAATATAGAATTTAGAATATAGAATGTAGAACACAGATTATAGAATATAGAATAGAGAATATAGAACACAAAATTTAGAACATGGAATGCACAACACATAATTTAGAATATAGAATACGAAACCTGAATATAGAGTATGAATATACAATGTAGAAGACTGAATTTAGAATATAGAATACCGAATACTTATTATAGAATTTAGAATATACAATGTAAAACACAGAATATAGAATATAGAATACGGAATGCAGAATATAAAATACAGAATATAGAACACAATATTTAGAGCATGGAATGCACAACACAGAATTTAGAATATAGAATAAAGAATACTGAATATAGAATTTAGAATATAGAATGTAGAAGACAGAATATAGAATATACAATAGAGAATATAGAACCCAGAATATAGAACATGGAATGCAGAAAACAGAATTTAGAATATAGAATACAGTATACTGAATATAGGATTTAGAATATAGAAAGTAGAACAAAGAGTATAGAATATACAATACGGAATACTGAATAAAGAATTTCGAATATAGAATGTAGAACACAGAATATGGAATATAGAATATGGAATGCAGAATATAGAATACAGAATATAGAATTTAGAACAAAGAATATAGAATATAGAATAGAGTATATGGAACCCAAAATTTGTAACATGGAATACAGAACACAGAATTTAGAATATAGTATACAGAATACTGAATATAGAATTTAGAATATAGAATTTAGCACCCAGAATATGGAATGTCGAATACGGAATGCTGAATATTGTATACAGAATATACAATGTAGAACATATAATTTAGAATATGGAAAGCAGAATATAGAACACGGAATTTAGAACATGGAATGAAGAACACAGAATTTAGAATATAGAATACAGATTACTGAATATAGAATTTAGAATATAGAATGTAGAACACAGAAATTAGAATATAAAATATAAGATATAGAACACAAAATTTAGAACATGGAATGCAGCACTCAGAAATTAGAATATATAATACCGAATACTGAATATAGAATATGAATATACAATTTAGAACACAGAATTTAGAATATAGAAAACAGAATACTGAATATAGAATTTAGAATATACAATGTAGAACACAGAATATAGAATATAAAATACGGAATGCAGAATATAGAATACAGAATATAGAACACAAAATATAGAACATGGAATGCAGAACAGAGGATTTAGAATATAGAATACCGAATACAAATATAGAATAGGAATATACAATATAGAACACAGAATTTAAAATATAGAATACAGAATACTGAATATACAATTTAGAATATACAATGTAGAACAAGGATGTTGAATATAGAATACGGAATGCAGAATATAGAATACAAAAGATAGAATATAGAATACAGAATATAGAATATGGAAAACAGAATACAAAACCCAGAATAGAGAACAAGCAATGAGGAACACAGAATTTAGAATATAGAATACAGATTACTGAATATAGAATTTAGAATAAAGAATGTAGAACACAGAATATAGAATATAGACTACGGAATGCAGAATATAGAATAAGGAGTATAGAATGATGAACACATATTATAGAATATAGAATAGAGAATATAGAACCCAGAATTAAGAACATGGAATGTAGAACACAGAATTTACTATATAGAATACAGAATACTTAATTTCGAATTTAGAATATTGAATGTAGAACACAGAATATGGAATGTAGAATACAGAATGCAGAATATTGAATACAGAATATAGAATGTAGAACACAATATAAAGAATAAAGATTAGAGAATATACAAACCAGAATTTAGAACATGGAATGCAGAACACATAATTTAGAATATAGAATACAAAATACTTAATAAAGGATTTAGAACACAGAATATGGAATGTAGTATACGGAATTCAGAATATTGAATACAGAACATAGAATGTAGAACACAGAATTTAGAATATGGAAAAATGAATATATAACCCAGAATATTGAACATGGAATGCAGAACACAGAATTAACAATATAGTATACAGTTTACTGAATATAGAACTTAGAATATAGAATGTAGAACACAGAATTTAGAATATAGAGTATAGAATACTGAATATAGAATTTAGAATATTGAATGTAGAACTCAGAATTTAGAATATAGAATAGAGTATATAGAACAAAATTTTAGAACATGGAATGCACAAAACAGAATATAGAATATAGAATACCGAATACTGAAAATAGAATATGAATATACAATGTAGAACACAGAATTTAGAATATAAAATACGAAATGCAGAACATAGGATACAGAATATCGAACAGAAATTTAGAAAATGGAATGCACAACAAAGAGTTTAGTATATAGAATAAAGAATACTGAATATACAATTTAGAATATAGAACGTAGAACACAGCATATAGAATACAGAATAGGGTATATAGAACCCAGAATATAGAACATGCAATGCAGAATACAGAATTTAGAATATAGAATACAGATTACTGAATATAGAATTTACAATATAGAATTCAGAACACAGAATTTAGAATATAGAATACAGAATACTGAATATAGAATTTGGAATTTAGAATGTAGAACACAGAATATAGAATATATAACAGAGAATATAGAAAACAGAAATTAGAACACGGAATGCAGAACACAGAATTTAGAATATAGAATACAGAATACTTAATATAAAATTTACAATATAGAATGTTGAACACAGAGTATAGAAAATAGAATACGGAATACCAAATATAGATTTTAGAATATAGAATGTAGAAAACAGAATATAGAATATAGAATACGGGGTGCAGAATATAGAATACATAATATAGAATGTAGAACACAGAATATAGAACATAGAATAGAGTATATGGAACACAAAGTTTAGAACATGGAATGCAGAAAACAGAATGTAGAATATAGAATACAGAATACTGAATATAGAATTTAGTATATAGAATGGAGTACACAGAATTTAGAACATTGTATGCAGAATACTGAATATAGAATTTGGAACATTGAATGCAGAACACAGACTTTAGAATATAGAATGAAGAATACTGTATATAGAATATAGAATATAGAATTAAAACACAGAATACAGAATATAGACAAAATGGAGAATATAGAATATAGAATGAAGAACACAAAATATAGAATATAGAAGAGAGAATATAGGACCCAGAATTTAGAAATGGAATGCAGAACAGAGAATTTAGGATATAGAATACAGAATACTGAAAAAACTTTTAAATGTATAGAATGTAGTACAAAGAATATAGAATATAGAATAGGGAATGCAGAATATAGTATGTAGAATATAGAAGGAAGAACACAAATATAGAATAGAGAATAGAGAATATAGAACCCAGAAATTAGAACACGGAATGCAGAACACAGAATTTAGAATATAGAATACAGAATACTGAATTTCAAATTTAGAATATAGAATGTAGAACACAGAATATGGAATGTAGTCTAGAGAATATAGAATCCAGAATTTAGAACATGGAATGCAGAACACAGAATTTAGAATATAGAATACAGAATACTTTATATACAATTTAGAATATAAAATGTAGAACACAGAGTATAGAATGTAGACTACGGAATGCAGAATATAGGATATAGTATATAGAATGATGAACACAAATTATAGAATATAGAACAGAGAATACAGAACTCAGAAATAAAAACATGGAATGTAGAACAGAGAATTAAGAATATAGAATATAGAATACTGCATATAGAATTTAGAATATAGAATGTAGAACACAGAATATAAAATATAGAATACAGAATATAGAACACAAAATTTAGAACATGGAATGCACAACACAGAATTAAGAATATAGAATACGGAATACTGAATATAGAGTATAATTATACATTATACAAAACAGAATTTAGAATATAGAATACAGAATATTTAATATAGAATTTAGAATATACAATGTAGAACACAGAATATAGAATATAGAATACGGAATGCAGAATATAGAATACAGAATATAGAACACAAAATTAAGAGCATGGAATGTAGAACAGAGAATTTAGAATATAGAATAGAGAATATTGAATATAGAATTTAGAATATACATTGTAGAGCACACAATATGAAATATAGACTACGGAATGCAGAATATAGTATATAGAGTATAGAAGGATGAACACAAATTATAGAATATACAATAGAGAATATAGAACCCAGAATGAAGAACATGGAATGTAAAACAAAAAATTTAGAATATAGAATACAGAATACAGAATACAGAATTTAGAATATAGAATGTAGAACACAGAATATGGAATGTAGAATACGGAATGCAGAATATTGAATACAGAATATAGAATATAGAACACAGTATATAGAATATAGATTAGAGAATATAGAAACCAGAATTTAGAACATGGAATTCAGAACACAGAATTTAGAATATAGAATACAGAATAATTTATATAGAATTAAGAATATAAAATGTAGAACACAGAATATAGAGTTTAGACTACGAAATGCAGAATATAGGATATAGTATATAGAATGATAAACACAAATTATAGAATACAGAATAGAGAATAGAGAACCCAGAATTAAGAACATGGAATGTAGAACACAGAATTTAGAATATAGAATACAGAATACTGAATTTCGAATTTAGAATATAGAAAGTAGAACACAGAATTTAGTATATAGAATACAGAATACAGAATATAGAATTTAGAATATAGAATGTAGAACACAGAATATAGAATATAAAATACAGAATATAGAACACAAAATTTAGAACTTGGAATGCAGTACACAGAATTTAAACCCTAGAACACCGAATACTGAATATAGAATATGAATATACAATGTAGAACACAGAATACAGAATATAGAATACAGATGACTGAATATAGAATTTAGAATATAGAAAGTAGAACACAGAATTTAGAATAGAGAGTATAGAATACTGAATATAGAATTTAGAATATAAAATGTAGAACACAGAATACAGAATATAGAATACAGAATATAGAATACAAAATTTAGAACATGGAATGCACAACACAGAATTTAGTACATAGAATACCGAATACTGAATATAGAATATGAATATATAATGTAGAATACAGAATTTAGGATATAGAATACAGAACACTTAATATAGAATTTAGAATATAAAATGTAGAACACAGAATATAGAATATAGACTACGGAATGCAGAATATAGAATCTAGAATATAGAATGATGAACACAAAGTCTGGAATATAGAACAGAGAATATAGAAACCAGAATTAAGAACATGGAATGAAGAAAACAGAATTTATTATATAGAATACAGAATACTGAATATTGAATTTAGAATATAGAATGAAGAACACAGATTATGGAATGTAGAATACGGAATGCAGAATATTGGATAAAGAATATAGAATGTAGAACACAGAATTTGGAATATAGAGTATAGAATAATGAATATAGAATTTAGAATATAGAATGTAGAACACAGAATATAGAATATAGATTATGGAATGCAGAATATAGTATACAGAGTATAGAATGTAGAACACAGAATATAGAATATAGAATAGAGTATATGGAACCCAAAATTTAGAACATGGAATGCAGAACACAGAATTTAGAATATAGAATACAGAATACTGAATATAGAATTTAGAATATAGAATGTAGAACACAGAATATAGAATATAGAATACGGAATGCAGAATATAGAATAAGAATATGGAATTTAGAACACAGAATATAGAACATAGAATAGAGTATATGGAACACAAAATTTAGAACCTGCAATGCAGAACTCAGAATGTAGAATATATAATACAGAATACTGAATATAGAATTTAGTATATAGAATGCAGAACACAGGATTTAGAATGTAGTATGCAGAATACTGAGTATAGAATTTAGAATATTGAATGCAGAACACAGAATTTAGGATATAGGATGCAGAATACTCTATACAGAATTTAGAATATAGAATGCATAACACAGAATATAGAATATTGACAAAGAAATGGGGAATATAGGATATAGATTATAGAAAGAAGAACACAAAATATACAATATAGAATAGAGAATATAGAACCCAGAATTGAGAAATGGAATTCAGAACAGAGAATTTAGAATATAGAATACAGAATACTAAAAAAATATATTAAAATGTAGAATGTAGAACAAAGAATATAGAATATAGAATAGGGAACGCAGAATATAGTATGTAGAATATAGAATGAAGAACAAAAACATAGAATATACAATAGGGGATATAGAACCCAAAATTAGAACACGGAATGCAGAACACAGAATTTAAAATATAGAACACACAATACTTAATATAAAATTTAGAATATAGAATGTAGAACACAGGGTATAGAATATAGAATACGGAATACTGAATATAGAATTTAGAATATAGAATGTAGAACACAGAATATAGAATACGGAATGCAGAATATACAATACAGAATATAGAATGCAGACCGCAGAATATAAAATATGGAAAAAAGAATACAGACTCAAAATTTAGAACATGGAATGCAGAGCACAGTATTTAGAAAATAGTATACAGAATACTCAATATAGAATTTAGAACATTGAATGCAGAACATAGAATTTAGAATATAGAATTCAGAATTATGTATATAGAATTCAGAATATAGAATGAATAACACAGAATATAGAATATAGATTACGGAATCGAGAATATAGGAGGTTGAATATAGAAGGAAGAACACAAAATATAGAATTCAGAATATAGAAACCAGAATTTAGAAATGGAATACAGAACAGAGAATTTAGAATATAGAATACAGAATACTGAATAAAGATTTTAGAATATAGAATGTAGAACACAGAATATAGAATATAGAATACAGAATACTGAATAAAGATTTTAGAATATAGAATGTAGAACACAGAATATAGAATATAGAATAGGGAATGCAGAATATAGTATGTAGAATATAGAATGAAGAACACAAATATAGAATACATAATAGTGAATAATGAAACCAGAACTTAGAAAACGGATAGCAGAACACAGAATTTAGAATATAGAATACTTAATATAAAATTTAGAATACAGAATGTAGAACAAAAAGTATAGAATATAGAATACGGAATACTGAATATAGAATTTAGAATATAGAATTTAGAACAGAAAATAGAATATAGAATACGGAATGGAGAATATAGAATACAGAATATAGAATGTAGAACACACAATATAGAATATAGAATAGAGTAAATGGAATCCAAAATTTTGAACATGGAATGCAGAACAGAGAATTTAGAATATAGAATACAGAATACTGAAAAAATATTTAAAAATATAGAATGTAGAACAAGAATATAGAATATAGAATAGGGAATGCAGAATATAGTATGTAGAATATAGAATGAAGAACACAAATATAGAATACAGAATAGTGAATATAGAACACAGAAATTAGAACACGGAATGCAGAACACAGAATTTAGAATATTGAATACATAATACTTAATATAAAATTTAGAATATAGAATGTAGAACACAGAGAATAGAATATAGAATACGGAATACTGAATATAGAATTTAGAATATAGAATGTAGAACAGAGAATATAGAATACGGAATGCAGAATATACTAAACAGTATATAGAATGCAGACCACAGAATATAGAATATAGAATACAGAACATAGAACACAAAATTTAGAACATGGAATGCAGAACACAGAATTTAGAATATAGAATACATAATACTGAATATAGAATTTCGATATAGATTGTAGAACACAGAATTTACATTATAGAATAAAGAATACTGAATATAAAATTTAGAATATAGAATGTAGAACACAGAATATAGAATATAGACCCCAGAATTTAAAACGCGGAAAGCAGAACACAGAATTTAGAATATAGAATACGGAATACTTATATAAAATTTACAATATTGAATGTTGAACACAGAGTATAGAATATAGAATACGGAATACTGAATACAGAATTTAGAATATTGAATGTAGAACACAGAATATAGAATATAGAATACGGAAAGCAGAATATAGAATACAGAATATAGAATGTATAACAGAGAATATAGAACATAGAATAGAGTATATGGAACACAAAATTTAGAACATGGAATGCAGAACACAGAATGTAGAATATAGAATACCGAATACTGAGTATAGAATTTAGAACATGGAATGCAGAACACAGAATTTAGAATATAGAATACATAATACTGAATATAGAATTTCGATATAGATTGTAGAACACAGAATTTACATTATAGAATAAAGAATACTGAATATAAAATTTAGACTATAGAATGTAGAACACAGAATATAGAATATAGACACCAGAATTTAAAACGCGGAAAGCAGAACACAGAATTTAGAATATAGAATACGGAATACTTATATAAAATTTACAATATAGAATGTTGAACACAGAGTATAGAATATAGAATACGGAATACTGAATACAGAATTTAGAATATTGAATGTAGAACACAGAATATAGAATATAGAATACGGAAAGCAGAATATAGAATACAGAATATAGAATGTATAACAGAGAATATAGAACATAGAATAGAGTATATGGAACACAAAATTTAGAACATGGAATGCATAACACAGAATGTAGAATATAGAATACCGAATACTGAGTATAGAATTTAGAACATTGAATGCAGAACACAGAATTTAGAATAAAGGATGCAAAATTCTATATGTAGAATATAGAATATAGAATGAATAACAAAGAATATAGAATATAGACAAAGAAATGGGGAACATACAATACAGAATATAGAAGGAAGAACACAAAATATAGAATATAGAATAGAGAATAAAGAACAAAGAATTGAGAAATGGAATGCAGAACAGAGAATTTAGAATATAGAATACAGAATACTGAAAAAATATTTTAAAATATAGAATGTAGAAGAAAGAATATAGAATATAGAAGAGGGAATGCAGAATATAGTATGAAGAATATAGAATGAAGAACATAAATATAGAATAGAGAATAGTGAATATAGAACCCAGAAATTAGAACACGGAATGCAGAACACAGAATTTAGAATATAGAATACATAATACTTAATATAAAATTTAGAATATAGAATGTAGAACACAGAGTATAGAATATATAATACGGAATACTGAATATAGAATTTAGAATATAGAATGTAGAACACAGAATATAGAATATAGAATACGGAAAGCAGAATATAGAATACAGAATATAGAATGTATAACCGAGAATATAGAACATAGAATAGAGTATATGGAACACAAAATTTAGAACATGGAATGCAGAACACAGAATGTAGAATATAGAATACAGAATACTGAGTATAGAATTTAGAACATTGAATGCAGAACACAGAATTTAGAATAAAGTATGCAAAATTCAGTATGTAGAATATAGAATATAGAATGAATAACACAGAATATAGAATATAGACAAAGAAATGGGGAACATAGAATACAGAATATAGAATGAAGAACACAAAATATAGAATAGAGAATATAGAACACAGAATTGAGAAATGGAAAGCAGAACAGAGAATTTAGAATATAGAATACAGAATACTGAAAAAATATTTTAAAATATAGAATGTAGAACAAAGAATATAGAATATAGAATAGGGAATGCAGAATATAGTATGTAGAATATAGAATGAAGAACACAAATATAGAATACAGAATAGTGAATATAGAAACCAGAAATTAGAACACGGAATGCAGAACACAGAATTTAGAATGTAGAATACATAATACTTAATATAAAATTTAGAATATAGAATGTAGAACACAGAGTATAGAAAATAGAATACGAAATACTGAATATAGAATTTAGAATATAGAATGTAGAACAGAGAATATAGAATACGGAATGCAGAATATACAAAACAGTATATAGAATGCAGACCACAGAATATAGAATATAGAATACAGAATATAGAACACAAAATTTAGAACATGGAATGCAGAACACAGAATTTAGAATATAGAATACATAATACTGAATATAGAATTTCGATATAGATTGTAGAACACAGAATTTACATTATAGAATAAAGAATACAGAATATAAAATTTAGAATATAGAATATAGAACACAGAATATAGAATATAGAACCCAGAATTTAAAACACGGAAAGCAGAACACAGAATTTAGAATATAGAATACTGAATACTTATATAAAATTTACAATATAGAATGTTGAACACAGAGTATATAATATAGAATACGGAATACTGAATATAGAATTTAGAATATAGAATGTAGAACACAGAATATAGAATATAGAATACGGAAAGCAGAATATAGAATACAGAATATAGAATGTATAACTGAGAATATAGAACATAGAATAGAGTATACGGAACACAAAATTTAGAACATGGACTGCAGAACACAGAATGTAGAATATAGAATACAGAATACTGAGTATAGAATTTAGAACTTTGAATGCAGAACACAGAATTTAGAATAAAGGATGCAAAATACTGTATGTAGAATATAGAATATAGAATGAATAACACAGAATATAGAATATAGACAAAGAAATGGGGAACATAGAATACAGAATATAGAATGAAGAACACAAAGTATAGAATATAGAATAGAGAATATAGAACACAGAATTGAGAAATGGAATGCAGAACAGAGAATTTAGAATATAGAATACAGAATACTGAAAAAATATTTTAAAATATAGAATGTAGAACAAAGAATATAGAATATAGAATAGGGAATGCAGAATATAGTATGTAGAATATAGAATGAAGAACACAAATATAGAATACACAATAGTGAATATAGAACCCAGAAATTAGAACACGGAATGCAGAACACAGAATATAGAATATAGAGTATAGAATACTGAATATAGAATTTAGAATATAGAATGTAGAACACAGAATAGAGAATATAGAATACAGAAAATAGAACACAAAATATAGAACATGGAATGGACAACACAGAACTTAGAATATAGAATACAGAATACTGAATATAGAACATGAATATACAATGTAGAACACAGAATTTAGAATATAGAATACAGTATACTTAATACAGAATTTAGAATATACTATGTAGAACACAGAATTAGAATATAGAATACGGAATGCAGAATATAGAATACAGAATATAGAACACAAAATTTAGAACATGGAATGCACAACACATAATTAAGAATATAGAATACAGAATACTGAATTTAGAATTTAGAATATACAATGTAGAACACAGAATATAGTATACGGAATGCAGAATATACAATACAGAATATAGAATGCAGACCACAGAATATAGAATACGGAAAACAGAATACAGACACAAAATTTAGAACATTGAATGCAGAACATAGAATTTAGTATATAGAATTCAGAATAATGTATACAGAATTAAGAATATACATGAATAACACAGATTATAGAATTTAGATTACGGAATCGAGAATATAGGAGGTTGAATATAGAAGGAAGAACACAAAATATAGAATATAGAATTCAGAATATAGAAACCAGAATTTAGAAATGGAATACAGAACAGAGAATTTAGAATATAGAATACAGAATACTGAAAAAAGATTTTAGAATATAGAATGTAGAAACAGAATATAGAATATAGAATAGGGAATGCAGAATATAGTATGTAGAATATAGAATGAAGAACACAAATATAGAATATATAATAGTGAATATTGAACCTAGAACTTAGAAAACGGATAGTAGAACACAGAATTTAGAATATAGAATACAGAATACTTAATATAAAATTTAGAATACAGAGTGTAGAACACAAAGTATAGAATATAGAATACGGAATACTGAATATAGAATTTAGAATATAGAATTTAGAACAGAAAATAGAATATAGAATACGGAATGCAGAATATAGAATACAGAATATAGAATGTAGAACACAGAATATAGAATATAGAATACAGTATATGGAATTCCAAATTTAGAACATGGAATGCAGAACACAGAATTTAGAATACAGAATACAGAATACTGAATAAAGAATTTAGAATATAGAATGTAGAATGTAGAACACAGAATTTAGAATACAGAAAACAAAATACTGAGTATAGAATATCTAATATAGATTGTAGAACACAGAATTTACAATATAGAATAAAGAATACTGAATATAAATTTTAGAATATAGTATGTAGAACACAGAATATAGAATAGATAATAGAGAATATAGAACCCAGAATTTAAAACGCGGAAAGCAGAACACAGAATTTAGAATATAGAATACGGAATACTTATATAAAATTTACAATATACAATGTTGAACACAGAGTATAGAATATAGAATACGGAATACTGAATATAGAAATTAGAATATAGAATGTAGAACACAGAATATAGAATATAGAATACGGAAAGCAGAATATAGAATACAGAATATAGAATGTATAACAGAGAATATAGAACATAGAATAGAGTATATGGAACACAAAATTTAGAACATGGAATGCAGAACACAGAATGTAGAATATAGAATACCGAATACTGAGTATAGAATTTAGAACATTGAATGCAGAACACAGAATTTAGAATAAAGGATGCAAAATACTGTATGTAGAATATAGAATATAGAATGAATAACACAGAATATAGAATATAGACAAAGAAATGGGGAACATAGAATACAGAATATAGAATGAAGAACACAAAGTATAGAATAGAGAATAGAGAATATAGAACACAGAATTGAGAAATGGAATGCAGAACAGAGAATTTAGAATATAGAATACAGAATACTGAAAAAATATTTTAAAATATAGAATGTAGAACAAAGAATATAGAATATAGAATAAGGAATGCAGAATATAGTATGTAGAATATGGAATGAAGAACACAAATATAGAATACAGAATAGTGAATATAGAACCCAGAAATTAGAACACGGAATGCAGAACACAGAATTTAGAATATAGAATACATAATACTTAATATAAAATTTAGAATATAGAATGTAGAACACAGAGTATAGAATATAGAATATGGAATACTGAATATAGAACTTAGAATATAGAATGTAGAACAGAGAATATAGAATACGGAATGCAGAATATACAAAACAGAATATAGAATGCAGACCACAGAATATAGAATAGAGAATACAGAATATAGAACACAAAACTTAGAACATGGAATGCAGAACACAGAATTTAGAATATAGAATGTAGAACACAGTATATAGATTACGGAATGCAGAATATACAATACAGAATATAGAATGCAGAGCACAGAATATAGAATATGGAAAAAAGAATACAGAACTCAGAATTATAACATGGAATGCAAAACACAGAATTTAGTATATAGTATACAGAATACTCAATATAGAATTTACAACATTGAATGCAGGACATAGAATTTAGAATATAGAATTCAGGATAATTTATATTGAATTCAGAATATAGAATGAATAACACAGAATATAGAATATAGATTAAGGAATCGAGAATATAGGAGGATGAATATAGAATGAAGAACACAAAATAAAGAATATAGAATACAGAATATAGAAACCAGTATTTAGAAATGGAAAACGGAACAGAGAATTTAAAATATAGAATACAGAATACTGAAAAATATTTTAGAATATAGAATGAAGAACACAAATATAGAATATATAATAGTGAATATAGAACCCAGAATTTAGAACATGGAATGCAGAACACAGAATATAGAATATAGAATACAGAATATTGAATATAGAATTTAGAATAAAGAATGCAGAACAAAGAATTTAGAATATAGGATACCGAATGTAGAATATAGAATACAGAATATAGAATATAGAACACAAAATATAGAATCTGGAATACACAATACAGAACCCAAAATTTAGTACATGGAATGCAGAACACAGAATTCAGCGTATATATTACAGAATACAGAATATAAATTTTAGATTATAGAATGTAGAACACAGAATATGGAATGTAGAATACGGAATGCAGAATATTGAATACAGAATATAGAATTTAGAACACAGAATTTAGAATATGGAAAACAGAATATAGAACCCAGAATTTAGAACATGGAATGCAGAACACAGAATTTAGAATATAGAATACAGATTACTGAATATAGAATTTAGAATTTAGAATGTAGAAAACACAATTTAGAATATATAATAGCGAATACTGAATATAGAATTTAGAATATAGAATTTAGAACACAGAATATAGAATATAGGCTACGAAATGCAGAATATAGAATATAGAATGTAGAATAATGAGCACAAAATATACAATAGAAAATATAGAACCCAGAATATAGAACATGGAATGTAGAACAAATAATATAGAATATAGAATACAGAACACTTAATATCGAATTTAGAATATAGAATGAAAAAACACAGAATATGGAATGTAGAATAAGGAATGCCTAATAATGAATACAGAATATAGAATGTAGAACACAGAATTTAGAATATGGAAAAAAAATATATAACCCAGAATTTAGAACATGGAATGTAGAACACAGAATTTAGAATATAGAATAGAGATTACTGAATATAGTATTTAGAATATAGAATGTAGAACACAGAATATAGAATATAGAATACAGAATATAGAACCCAAAATTTAGAACATGGAATGCACAACACAGAATTTAGGATATAGAATAAAGAATACTGAATATTGAATTTAGGATATAGTATGTAGAACACAGTATAAAAAATATAGATAAGAGAATATATAACGCAGAATTTTGAACATGGAATGCAGAACACAGAATTTAAAATATAGTATACAGAATACTGAATATAGAATTTAGAATATAGAATGTAGAACACATAATATATAATATAGAATATGGAAAGCAGAATATTGAATACAGAATATAGAATGTAGAACACAGAATATAGAATATAGACAACGGAATGCAGAATATAGAATATAGATTATAGAATGATGAACACAAAGTTTAGAATGTAGAATAGAGAATATAGAACACAGAATTAAGAACATGGAAGGTAGAACACAGAATTTAGATTATAGAATACAGAATACTGAATTTCGAATTTAGAATATAGAATGTAGAACACAGAATATGGAATGTAGAATACGGAATGCAGAATATTGAATACAGAATATAGAATGTACAACACAGAATTTAGAATATGGAAAAAAGAATATATAACCCAGAATTTAGAACATGGAATGCCGAACACAGAATTTAGAATATAGAATACAGATTACTGAATATAGAATTTAGAATATAGTTGTAGAAAACAGAATATAGAATATAGAGCATAGAATACTGAATATAGAATTTAGAATATAGAATGTAGAACACAGAATATAGAATATAGAATACAGAATATAGAACACAAAATTTGGAACATGGAATGCACAACACAGAATTTAGAATATAGAATACCGAATACTGAATATAGAATTTGAATATACATTGTAGAACACAGAATTTAGAATATACAATACAGAATACTTAATATAGGATTTAGAAAATAGAATGTAGAACACAGAATATAGAATATAGAATATGGAATGCAGAATATAGAATACAGTATATAGAATGTAGAACACAGAATACAGAATATAGAATAGAGTATATGGAACCCAAAATTTAGAACATAGAATGCAGAACACAGAATTTAGAATATAGGATACAGAATACTGAATATTGAATTTAGAATATATAATTTAGAACACAGAATATGGAATGTAGGATACGGAATGCAGAATATTGTATACAGAATATACAATGTAGAACACAGAATTTAGAATATGGAAAGCAGAATATGGAACACGGAATTTAGAACACGAATGCAGAACACAGAATTTAGAATATAGAATACAGATTACTGAATATTGAATTTAGAATATAGAAAGTAGAACACAGAATTAAGTATATAGAATACAGAATACTGAATATAGAATTTAGAATATAGAATGTAGAACACAGAATATAGAATATAAAATACATAATATGGAACACAAAAGTTAGAACTTGGAATGCAGTACACAGAATTTAAAATATAGAACACCTAATACTGAATATAGAATATGAATACACAATGTAGAACACAGAATATAGAATATAGAATACAGATTACTGAATATAGAATTTAGAATATAGAATGAAGAACACAAAATTTATAATATAGAGTATAGAATACTGAAAAAAGAATTTAGAATATAGAATGTAGAACACAGAATATAGAATATAGAATACAGAATATAGAACACAAAATTTAGATCATGGAATGCACAACACAGAATTAAGTATATAGAATACCGAATACTGAATATAGAATATGAATATACAATGTAGAACACAGAATTTAGAATATAGAATACAGAACACTTAATATAGAATTTAGAATATACAATGCAGAACACAGAATATAGAATATAGAATACGGAATGCAGAATATAGAATACAGAATATAGAACACAATATTTAGAACAAGGAATGCACAACACAGAGTTTAGAATATAGAATAAAGTATACTGAATATAGAATTAAGAATATAGAATGTAGAACACAGAATATAGAATATAGACTATGGAATGCAGAATATAGAATATAGAATATAGAATTATGAACACATAATCGGCAATATAGAATAGAGAATATAGAACCCAGAATTAAGAACATGAAATGTAGAAAACAGAATTTATTATATAGAATACGGAATACTGAATATCGAATTTAGAATATAGAATGAAGAACACAGAATATGGAATGTAGAATACACAATGCAGAATATTGAATACAGTATATAGAATGTAGAACACAGAATTTAGAACATAGAGTATAGACTACTGAATATAGAATTTTCAATATAGAATGTATAACACAGAATATAGAATATAGAATACAGAATATAGAACACAAAATTTAGAACATAGAACGCAGAACAGAGAATTTAGAATATAGAATACCGAATACAAATATACAATTTGAATATACAATGTAGAACACAGAATTTAGAATATAGAATACAGAATACTGAATATAGAATTTAGAATATACAATGTAGAACACAGAATATAGAATATGGAAAACAGAATACAAAACCCAGAATTGAGAACATGGAATGAAGTACAGAGAATTTAGAATATAGAAAACAGAATACTGAATGTAGAATTTAGAATATAGAATGAAGAACACAGAATATAGAATATAGAGTATAGAATACTGAATATAGAATTTAGAATATAGAATGTAGAACACAGAATATAGAATATAGAATACAGAATACTGAATATAGAACATGAAAATACAATGTAGAACACAGAATTTAGAATATAGCATACAGTACACTTAATATAGAATTTAGAATATACTATGTAGAACACAGAATGTAGAATATACAATACGGAATGCAGAATATAGAATACAGAATATAGAACACAAAATTTAGAACATGGAATGCACAACACATAATTAAGAATATAGAATACAGAATACTGAATATAGAATTTAGAATATACAATGTAGAACACAGAATATAGTATACGGAATGCAGAATATACAATACAGAATATAGAATGCAGACCACAGAATATAGAATACGGAAAACTGAATACAGACTCAAAATTTAGAACATTGAATGCAGAACATAGAATTTAGAATATAGAATTCAGAATAATGTATATAGAATTAAGAATAAACATGAATAACACAGAATATAGAATATAGATTACGGAATCGAGAATATAGGAGGTTGAATATAGAAGGAAGAACACAAAATATAGAATATAGAATTCAGAATATAGAAACCAGAATTTAGAAATGAAATACAGAACAGAGAATTTAGAATATAGAATACAGGATACTGAATAAAAATTTTAGAATATAGAATGTAGAACACAGAATATAGAATATAGAATAGGGAATGCAGAATATAGTATGTAGAATATAGAATGAAGAACACAATTATAGAATATATAATAGTGAATATTGAACCTAGAACTTAGAAAACGGATAGTAGAACACAGAATTTAGAAAATAGAATACAGAATACTTAATATAAAATTTAGAATACAGAATGTAGAACACAAAGTATAGAATATAGAATACGGAATACTGAATATAGAATTTAGAATATAGAATTTAGAACAGAAAATAGAATATAGAATACGGAAAGCAGAATATAGAATACAGAATATAGAATGTAGAACACAGAATATAGAATATAGAATACAGTATATGGAATTCCATATTTAGAACATGGAATGCAGAACACAGAATTTAGAATATAGAATACATAATACTGAATACAGAATTTAGAATATAGAATGTAGAATGTAGAACACAGAATTTAGAATATAGAAAAAAAAATTCTGAATATAGAATTTCGAATATAGATTGTAGAACACAGAATTTACAATATAGAATAAAGAATACTGAATATAAATTTTAGAATATAGTATGTAGAACACAGAATATAGAATATAGAATAGAGAATATAGAACACAGAATTTAGAACACAGAAAGCAGAACACGGAATTTAGAATATAGAATACTGAATACTTAATATAAAATTTACAATATAGAATGTTGAACACAGGGTATAGAATATAGAATACGAATACTGAATATAGGATTAAGAATATAGAATGTAGAACACAGAATATAGAATATAGAATTCGGAAAGTAGAATATAGAATACAGAATATAGAATATAGAACACAGAATATAGAACATAGAATAGAGTATATGGAAACCGAAATTTAGAACATGGAATGCAGAATAAAGAATTTACAATATAGAATAACGAATACAAATATAGAATATGAATATACAATGTAGAACACAGAATTTAGAATATAGAACACAGAATACTGAATATACAATTTAGAATATACAATGTAGAACACAGAATATAGAATATAGAATACGGAATGCAGAATAAAGAACACAGAATATAGAACACATAATTTAAAACATTGAATGCACAACATAGAATTTAGAATATAGAATACCAAATACTGAATATAGAACATGAATATACAATGTTGAACACAGAATTTAGAATATAGAATAAAGAATACTGAATATAGAATTTAGAATATAGATTGTAGAACACAGAATATAGAATATAGAATAGAGAATATAGAACCCAGAATTTAGAACATGGAGCGAAGTACAATGAATTTAGAATATACAATACAGAATACTGAATATAGAATTTAGAATATACAATGTAGAACAAGGAAAATAGAATATAGAATACCGAATGCAGAATATAGAATACAGAAGATAGAATATAGAATACAGAATATACAATATGGAAAATAGAATACAAAACCCAGAATTGAGAACAGGGAAAGAAGAACACAGTATTTAGAATATAGAAAACAGAATACTGAATGTAGAATTTCATATATAGAATGTTGAACACAGAATTTAGAATATAGAATAAAGAACACTGAATATTGAATTTGGAATGTAGAATGTAAAACACAGTATATAGAATATATATTAGAGAATATAGAACACAGAATTTAGCACATGGAATTCAGAACACAGAATTTAGAATATAGAATACAGATACTGAATATATAATTTTGAAAGTAGAATGTAGAACACAGAATATAGAATATAGAATACGTAATGCAGAATATAGAACATAGAGTATAGAATGATGAACACAAATTATAGAATATAGAATACAGAATATAGAACCCAAAATTAAGAACATGGAATGTAGAACACACAATTTAGAATATAGAATACAGAATATAGAATTTCGAATTTAGAATATAGAATGTAGAACATAGAATATGGAATGTAGAATACAGAATGCAGAATATTGAATACAGAATATAGAACGTAGAACACAGTATAGAGAATATAGTTTAAAGAATATAGAAACTAGAATTTAGAACATGGAATGCAGAACACAGAATTTAGAATATAGAATACAGATTACTGAATATAGAATTTAGAATATAGAATATAGAACACAGAGTATAGAATATAGAATACAGAATACTGAATATAGAATATAGAATGTAGAACACAAAATATAGAATATAGAATATGGAATGCAGAATTTAGAATACAGAATATAGAATGTAGAAGGCAGAATATAGAATATAGAATAGAGTATATGGAACGCAAAATTTAGAACATGGAATGCAGAACACACAATATAGAATATAGAATACACAATACTGAATATAGAATTTAGAATATAGAATGTAGAACACAGAATATTGAATATAGAATAAAGAATATAGAACCCATAAATTAGAACATGGAATGCAGAACAGAGAATTTAGAATATAGAATACCGAATACATATATAGAATATGAACATACAATGTAGAACACAGAATTTAGAATATAGAATACAGAATACTGAATATAGAATTTAGAATATACAATGTAGAACACAGAATTTAGAATATAGAATACAGAATACTGAATATAGAATTTAGTATATAGAATGCAGAACACAGGATTTAGAATGTAGTGTGCAGAATACTGAGTATAGAATTTAGAACATTGAATGCACAACACAGAATTTAGGATATAGGATGCAGAATACTGTATATAGAATTTAGAATATAGAATGCATAACACAGAATATAGAATATTGACAAAGGAATGGGGAATATAGGATATAGATTATAGAATGAAGAACACAAAAAATAGAATATAGAATAGAGAATATAGAACCCAGAATAGAGAAATGGAATTTAGAACAGAGAATTTAGAATATAGAATTCAGAATACTAAAAAAATATTTTAAAATGTAGAATGTAGAACAAAGAATATAGAATATAGAATAGGGAATGCAGAATATAGTATGTAGAATATAGAATGAAGAACAAAAACATAGAATATACAATAGTGGATATAGAACCCAAAATTAGAACACGGAACACAGAACACAGAATTAAAAATATAGAACACACAATACTTAATATAAAATTTAGAATATAGAATGTAGAACACAGGTTATAGAATATAGAATACGGAATACTGAATATAGAATTTAGAATATAGAATATAGAACACAGAATATAGAATACGGAATGCAGAATATACAATACAGAATATAGAATGCAGACCGCAGAATATAAAATATGGATAACAGAATACAGACTCAAAATTTAGAACATGGAATGCAGAGCACAGTATTTAGAAAATAGTATACAGAATACTCAATATAGAATTTAGAACATTGAATGCAGAACATAGAATTTAGAATATAGAATTCAGAATAATGTATATAGAATTCAGAATATAGAAAGAATAACACAGAATATAGAATATAGATTACGGAATCGAGAATATAGGAGGTTGAATATAGAAGGAAGAACAGAAAATATAGAATATAGAATTCAGAATATAGAAACCAGAATTTAGAAATGGAATACAGAACAGAGAATTTAGAATCTAGAATACAGAATACTGAATAAAGATTTTAGAATATAGAATGTAGAACACACAATATAGAATATAGAATAAGGAATGCAAAATATAGTATGTAGATTATAGAATGAAGAACACAAATATACAATATATAATAGTGAATATTGAAACAAGAACTTAGAAAACGGATAGCAGAACACAGAATTTAGAATATAGAATACAGAATACTTAAAATAAAATTTAGAATACAGAATGTAGAACACAAAGTATAGAATATAGAATACGGAATACTGAATATAGAATTTAGAATATAGAATTTAGAACAGAAAATAGAATATAGAATACGGAATGCAGAATATAGAATACAGAATATAGAATGTAGAACACACAATATAGAATATAGAATAGAGTATATGGAATCCAAAATTTTGAACATGGAATGCAGAACACAGAATTTAGAATATAGAATACAGAATACTGAATATAGAATTTAGAATATAGAATGTAGAACACAGAATTTAGAATATATAAAAAAAGAATACTGAATATAGTATTTAGAATATAGAATGTAGAACACAGAATATAGAATATAGAATAGAGAATATAGAACCCAGAATTTAGAACATGGAATGCAGAACACAGAATATAGAATATAGAATACAGAATACTAAATATAGAATTTAGAATAAAGAATGCAGAACACAGAATTTAGAATATAGGATACGGAATGTAGAATATAGAATACAGAATATAGAATGTAGAACACAAAATATAGAATATGGAAAACAGAATACAGAACCCCAAATTTAGATCATGGAATGTAGAACGCAGAATGAGGATTATATAATACAGAATACTGAATATAAATTTTAGATTATAGAATGTAGAACACAGAATATGGAATGTAGACTACGGAATGCAGAATATAGGATATAGAATGTAGAGTAATGAGCACAAAATATTGAATAGAAAATATAGAACCCAGAATTTAGAACATGGAATGTAGAACAAAGAATATAGAATAAAGAATACAGAATACTTAATATCGAATTTAGAAAATAGAATGTAGAACACAGAATATGGAATGTAGAATACGGAATGCCTAATATTGAATACAGAATATAGAATGTAGTACACAGAATTTAGAATATGTAAAACAGAATATAGAACGAACAATTTAGAACATGGAATGCAGAACAAAGAATTTAGTATATAGAATGCAGAATACTGAATATAGAATTTAGAATATAGAATGCAGAACACAGAATTTAGAATATAGAATACAGAATACTGAATATAGAATTTAGGATATTCAATGTAGAACACAGAATATAGAATATGGAAAACAGAATACGAAACCCAGAATTTAGAACATGGAATGAAGTACAGGGAATTTAGAATATAGAAAACAGAATACTGAATATAGAATTTAGAATATAGAATGAAGAACACAGAATATGGAATGTAGAATACGGAATGCAGAATATTGAAAACAGAATATAGAATGTAGAACACAGAATTTAGAATATAGACTATAGAATACTGTATATAGAAGTTAGAATATAGAAAGTTGAACACAGAATTTAGAATATAGAATAAAGAATACTGAATATTGAATTTAGAATATAGAATGTAGAACACAGTATATAGAATATAGATTACAGAATATAGAACCCAGAATTTAGAACATGGAATGCAGAACACAGAATTTAGAATATAGAATACAGAATACTGAATATAGAATTTAGAATATAGAATGTAGAACACAGAATATAGAATCTAGACTACGGAATGCAGAATATAGAATATAGAGTATAGAATGATGTACACAAATTATTAAATATAGAATAGAGAATATAGAACCTAGAATTAAGAACATGGAATTTAGAACACAGAATGTAGTATATAGAATACATAATAAAGAATTTTGAAATTAGAATTTAGAATGTAGAACACAGAATATGGAATGTAGAATACGGAATGCAGAATATTGAATACAGAATATAGAATGTAGAACACAGAATTTAGAATATGGAAAAAAGTATATAGAAACCAGAATTTAGAACATGGAATGCAGAACACAGAATTTAGAATATTGAATACAGATTACTGAATACAGGATTTATAATATAGAATGTAGAACACAGAATATATAATAAAGAATACGGAATGCAGAATATAGAATACAGAATATAGAATGTAGAACACAGAATATAGAGTATAGAAAACAGAATACAAAACACAGAATTGAGAACATGGAATGCACAACACAGAATTTAGAATATAGAATACCGAATACTGAATATAGAATATTAATATACAATGTAGAACACAGAATTTAGAATATACAATACAGAATACTTAATATAGGATCTAGAATATAGAATGTAGGACACAGACTATAGAATATAGAATATGGAATGCAGAATAAAGAATACAGAATATAAAATTTTGAACACAGAATACACAATATAGAATAGAGTATATGGAACACAAAATTTAGAACATGGAATGCAGAACACAGAATTTAGAATATAGAATACAGAATACTGAATATAGAATTTAGAATATAGAATTTAGAACACAGAATATGGAATGTAGGATACGGAATGCAGAATACTGTATACAGAATATACAATGTAAAACACAGAATTTAGAATATGGAAAGCAGAATATGGAACACGGAATTTAGAAGAGGAATGCAGAACACATAAATTAGAATATACAATAAAGATTACTGAATATTGAATTTAGAATATAGAAAGTAAAACACAGAATTTAGTATATAGAATACAGAATACTGAATATAGAATTTAGAATATAGAATGTAGAACACAGAATATAGAATATAAAATACAGAATATGGAACACAAAATTTAGAACTTGGAATGCAGTACACAGAATTTAAAAAATAGAACACCGAATACTGAAAATAGAATATGAATATACAATGTACAACACAGAATATAGAATATAAAATACAGATTACTGCATATAGAATTTAGAATATAGAATGTAGAACACAGAATTTAGAATAGAGAGTATAGAATACTGAAAATAGAATTTAGAATATAGAATGTAGAACACAGATTATAGAAAAAAGATTACAGAATATAGAACACAAAATTTACATCATGGAATGCACAACACAGAATATACTATATAGAATACCGAATACTGAATATAAATATGAATATACAATGTAGAACACAGAATTTTGGATATAGAATACAGAACACTTAATATAGAATTTAGAATATACAATGTAGAACAAAGAATATAGAATATAAAATACGGAATGAAGAATATAGAATAAAGAATATAGAACACAAAATTTAGAACATGGAATGCACAACACAGAATTTATAATATAGAATAGAGAATACTGAATATAGAATTTAGTAAATAGAATGTAGAACACAGAGTATAGATTATAGAATACGGAATACTAAATATAGAATTTAGAATATAGAATATAGAACACAGAATATAGAATATAGATTATGGAATGCAGAATATATTATACAGAGTATGGAATGTAGAACACAGAATATAGAATATAGAATAGAGTATATGGAACACAAAATTTAAAACATGGAATGCAGAACACAGAATTTAGAATATAGAATACAGAATACTTAATATAAAATTTAGAATACAGAATGTAGAACACAAAGTATAGAATATAGAATACGGAATACTGAATATTGAATTTAGAATATAGAATTTAGAACAGAAAATAGAATATAGAATACGGAATGCAGAATATAGAATACAGAATATAGAATGTAGAACACAGAATATAGAATATAGAATAGAGTATATGGAATCCATAATTTTGAACATGGAATGCAGAACACAGAATTTAGAATATAGAATACAGAATACTGAATATAGAATTTAGAATATAGAATGTAGAACACAGAATTTAGATTATAGAATACGGAATGCAGAATATAGAATACAGAATATGGAATTTAGAACACAGAATATAGAACATAGAATAGAGTATATGGAACACAAAATTTAGAACCTGCAATGCAGAACTCAGAATGTAGAATATATAATACAGAATACTGAATATAGAATTTAGTATATAGAATGCAGAACACAGGATTTAGAATGTAGTATGCAGAATACTGAGTATAGAATTTAGAACATTGAATGCAGAACACAGAATTAAGTATATAGGATGCAGAATACTGTATACAGAATTTAGAATATAGAATGCATAACACAGAATATAGAATATTGACAAAGGAATGGTGAATATAGGATATAGAATATAGAATGAAGAACACAAAATATAGAATATAGAATAGAGAATATAGAACCCAGAATTGAGAAATGGAATTCAGAACAGAGAATTTAGAATATAGAATAGAGAATACTAAAAAAATATTTTAAAATGTAGAATGTAGAACAAAGAATATAGATTATAGAATAGGGAATGCAGAATAAAGTATGTAGAATATAGAATGAAGAACAAAATCATAGAATATACAATAGTGGATATAGAACCCAAAATTAGAACACGGAATGCAGAACACAGAATTTAAAATATAGAACACACAATACTTAATATAAAATTTAGAATATAGAATGTAGAACACAGGGTATAAAATATAGAATACGGAATACTGAATATAGAATTTAGAATATACAATGTAGGACACAGAATATAGAATACGGAATGCAGAATATACAATACAGAATATAGAATGCAGACCGCAGAATATAAAATATGGATAACAGAATACAGACTCAAAATTTAGAACATGGAATGCAGAGCACAGTATTTAGAAAATAGTATACAGAATACTCAATATAGAATTTAGAACATTGAATGCAGAACATAGAATTTAGAATATAGAATTCAGAATAATGTATATAGAATTCAGAATATAGAATGAATAACACAGAATATAGAATATAGATTATGGAATCGAGAATATAGGAGGTTGAATATAGAAGGAAGAACACAAAATATAGAATATAGAATTCAGAATATAGAAACCAGAATTTAGAAATGGAATACAGAACAGAGAATTTAGAATCTAGAATACAGAATACTGAATAAAGATTTTAGAATATAGAATGTAGAACACAGAATATAGAATATAGAATAGGGAATGCAGAATATAGTATGTAGAATATAGAATGAAGAACACAAATATAGAATATATAATAGTGAATATTGAAACCACAACTTAGAAAACGGATAGCAGAACACAGAATTTAGAATATAGAATACAGAATACTTAATATAAAATTTAGAATACAGAATGTAGAACACAAAGTATAGAATATAGAATACGGAATACTGAATATAGAATTTAGAATATAGAATTTAGAACAGAAAATAGAATATAGAAAACGGAATGCAGAATATAGAATACAGAATATAGAATGTAGAACACACAATATAGAATATAGAATAGAGTATATGGAATCCAAAATTTTGAACATGGAATGCAGAACACAGAATTTAGAATATAGAATACAGAATACTGAATATAGAATTTAGAATATAGAATGTAGAACACAGAATTTAGAATATATAATAAAAGAATACTGAATATAGAATTTAGAATATAGAATGTAGAACACAGAATATAGAATATAGATTAGAGAATATAGAACCCAGAATTTAGAACATGGAATGTAGAACAAAGAATATAGAATATAGAATACAGAATACTTAATATCGAATTTAGAAAATAGAATGTAGAACACAGAATATGGAATGTAGAATACGGAATGCCTAATATTGAATACAGAATATAGAATGTAGTACACAGAATTTAGAATATGTAAAACAGAATATAGAACTAAGAATTTAGAACATGGAATGCAGAACAAAGGATTTAGTATATAGAATGCAGATTACTGAATATAGAATTTAGAATATAGAATGCAGAACACAGAATTTAGAATATAGAATAAAGAATACTGAATATTGAATTTAGAATATAGAATGTAGAACACAGTATATAGAATATAGATTACAGAATATAGAACCCAGAATTTAGAACATGGAATGCAGAACACAGAATTTAGAAAATAGAATACAGAATACTGAATATAGAACTTAGAATATAGAATGTAGAACACAGAATATAGAATCTAGACTACGGAATGCAGAATATAGAATATAGAGTATAGAATGATGTACACAAAATATAGAATATAGAATAGAGAATATAGAACCCAGAAATAAGAACATGGAATTAAGAATACAAAATGTAGTATATAGAATACATAATACAGAATTTCGAAATTAGAATTTAGAATGTAGAACACAGAATATGGAATGTAGAATACGGAATGCAGAATATTGAAAAAAGTATATAGAATGTAGAACACAGAATTTAGAATATGGAAAACAGAATATAGAACCCAGAATTTAGAAAATTGAATGCACAACAGAATTTAGAATATAGAATACAGATTACTGAATACAGAATTTATAATATAGAATGTAGAACACAGAATTTAGAATATAGAGTACAGAATACTGAATATAGAAGTTAGAATATAGAATGCAGAACACAGAATATAGAGTATAGAATACAGAATATAGAACACAAAATTTAGAACATGGAATGGACAACACAGAATTTAGAATATAGAATACAGAATACTGAATATACAATATGAATATGCAATGTAGAACACAGAATTTAGAATATAGAATAGAGAATACTGAATATAGAATTAAGAATATTCAATGTAGAACACAGAATATAGAATAAAGAATACGGAATGCAGAATATAGTATACAGAATATAGAATGTAGAACACAGAATATGGAAAACAGAATACAAAACACAGAATTGAGAACATGGAATGAACAACACAGAATTTAGAATATAGAATACATAATACTGAATATAGAATTTCGATATAGATTGTAGAACACAGAATTTACATTATAGAATAAAGAATACTGAATATAAAATTTAGAATATAGAATGTAGAACACAGAATATAGAATATAGAACCCAGAATTTAAAACACGGAAAGCAGAACACAGAATTTAGAATATAGAATACTGAATACTTATATAAAATTTACAATATAGAATGTTGAACACAGAGTATAGAATATAGAATACGGAATACTGAATATAGAAATTAGAATATAGAATGTAGAACACAGAATATAGAATATAGAATACGGAAAGCAGAATATAGAATACAGAATATAGAATGTATAAAGAGAATATAGAACATAGAATAGAGTATATGGAGAACAAAATTTAGAACATGGAATGCAGAACACAGAATGTAGAATATAGAATACAGAATACTGAGTATAGAATTTAGAACATTGAATGCAGAACACAGAATTTAGAAAAAAGGATGCAAAATACTGTATGTAGAATATAGAATATAGAATGAATAACACAGAATATAGAATATAGACAAAGAAATGGGGAACATAGAATACAGAATATAGGATGAAGAACACAAAATATAGAAAATAGAATAGAGAATATAGAACACAGAATTGAGAAATGGAATGCAGAACAGAGAATTTAGAATATAGAATACAGAATACTGAAAAAATATTTTAAAATATAGAATGTAGAACAAAGAATATAGAATATAGAATAGGGAATGCAGAATATAGTATGTAGAATATGGAATGAAGAACACAAATATAGAATAGAGAATAGTGAATATAGAACCCAGAAATTAGAACAC
Source organism: Vicugna pacos (assembly GCF_048564905.1). Lineage (NCBI taxonomy): Eukaryota > Metazoa > Chordata > Mammalia > Artiodactyla > Camelidae > Vicugna > Vicugna pacos. The sequence goes on along the minus strand of NW_027328736.1, from coordinate 2,607,321 downwards.
GGAATGCAGAACACAGAATTTAGAATATAGAATACATAATACTTAATATAAAATTAGAATATAGTATGTAGAACTCAGAGTATAGAATATAGAATACGGAATACTGAATATAGAATTTAGAATATAGAATGTAGAACAGAGAATATAGAATACGGAATGCAGAATATACAAAACAGAATATAGAATGCAGACCACAGAATATAGAATAGAGAATACAGAATATAGAACACAAAATTTAGAACATGGAATGCAGAACACAGAATTTAGAATATAGAATGTAGAACACAGTATATAGATTACGGAATGCAGAATATACAATACAGAATATAGAATGCAGAGCAGAGAATATAGAATATGGAAAAAAGAATACAGAACTCAGAATTATAACATGGAATGCAAAACACAGAATTTAGTATATAGTATACAGAATACTCAATATAGAATTTACAACATTGAATGCAGGACATAGAATTTAGAATATAGAATTCAGGATAATTTATATTGAATTCAGAATATAGAATGAATAACACAGAATATAGAATATAGATTAAGGAATCGAGAATATAGAAGGATGAATATAGAATGAAGAACACAAAATAAAGAATATAGAATACAGAATATAGAAACCAGTATTTAGAAATGGAAAACGGAACAGAGAATTTAGAATATAGAATACAGAATACTGAAAAAGATTTTAGAATACAGAATGAAGAACACAAATATAGAATATATAATAGTGAATATAGAACCCAGAATTTAGAACATGGAATGCAGAACACAGAATATAGAATATAGAATACAGAATACTGAATATAGAATTTAAAATAAAGAATGCAGAACAAAGAATTTAGAATATAGGATACCGAATGTAGAATATAGAATACAGAATATAGAATATAGAACACAAAATATAGAATCTGGAATACACAATACAGAACCCAAAATTTAGTACATGGAATGCAGAACACAGAATTCAGCGTATATATTACAGAATACAGAATATAAATTTTAGATTATAGAATGTAGAACACAGAATATGGAATGTAGAATACGGAATGCAGAATATTGAATACAGAATATAGAATTTAGAACACAGAATTTAGAATATGGAAAACAGAATATAGAACCCAGAATTTAGAACATGGAATGCAGAACACAGAATTTAGAATATAGAATACAGATTACTGAATATAGAATTTAGAATTTAGAATGTAGAAAACACAATTTAGAATATATAATAGCGAATATTGAATATAGAATTTAGAATATAGAATATAGAACACAGAATATAGAATATAGGCTACGAAATGCAGAATATAGAATATAGAATGTAGAATAATGAGCACAAAATATACAATAGAAAATATAGAACCCAGAATACAGAACATGGAATGTAGAACAAATAATATAGAATATAGAATACAGAACACTTAATATCGAATTTAGAATATAGAATGTAAAACACAGAATATGGAATGTAGAATAAGGAATGCCTAATATTGAATACAGAATATAGAATGTAGAACACAGAATTTAGAATATGGAAAAAAAATATATAACCCAGAATTTAGAACATGGAATGTAGAACACAGAATTTAGAATATAGAATAGAGATTACTGAATATAGTATTTAGAATATAGAATGTAGAACACAGAATATAGAATATAGAATACAGAATATAGAACCCAAAATTTACAACATGGAATGCACAACACAGAATTTAGGATATAGAATAAAGAATACTGAATATTGAATTTAGGATATAGTATGTAGAACACAGTATATAAAATATAGATAAGAGAATATATAACGCAGAATTTTGAACATGGAATGCAGAACACAGAATTTAAAATATAGTATACAGAATACTGAATATAGAATTTAGAATATAGAATGTATAACACATAATATATAATATAGAATATGGAAAGCAGAATATTGAATACAGAATATAGAATGTAGAACACAGAATATAGAATATAGACAACGGAATGCAGAATATAGAATATAGATTATAGAATGATGAACACAAAGTTTAGAATATAGAATAGAGAATATAGAACACAGAATTAAGAACATGGAAGGTAGAACACAGAATTTAGAATATAGAATACAGAATACTGAATTTCGAATTTAGAATATAGAATGTAGAACACAGAATATGGAATGTAGAATACGGAATGCAGAATATTGAATACAGAATATAGAATGTACAACACAGAATTTAGAATATGGAAAAAAGAATATATAACCCAGAATTTAGAACATGGAATGCCGAACACAAAATTTAGAATATAGAATACAGATTACTGAATATAGAATTTAGAATATAGTTGTAGAAAACAGAATATAGAATATAGAGCATTGAATACTGAATATAAAATTTAGAATATAGAATGTAGAACACAGAATATAGAATATAGAATACAGAATATAGAACACTAAATTTAGAACATGGAATGCACAACACAGAATTTAGAATATAGAATACCGAATACTGAATATAGAATTTGAATATACAAAGTAGAACACAGAATTTAGAATATACAAAACAGAATACTTAATATAGGAATTAGAAAATAGAATGTAGAACACAGAATATAGAATATAGAATATGGAATGCAGAATATAGAATACAGTATATAGAATGTAGAACACAGAATACAAAATATAGAATAGAGTATATGGAAACCAAAATTTAGAACATAGAATGCAGAACACTGAAGTTAGAATATAGGATACAGTATACTGAATATTGAATTTAGAATATAGAATTTAGAACATAGAATATGGAATGTAGGATACGGAATGCAGAATATTGTATACAGAATATACAAAGTAGAACACAGAATTTAGAATATGGAAAGCAGAATATGGAACACGGAATTTAGAACATGAATGCAGAACACAGAATTTAGAATATAGAATACAGATTACTGAATATTGAATTTAGAATATAGAAAGTAGAACACAGAATTAAGTATATAGAATACAGAATACTGAATATAGAATTTAGAATATAGAATGTAGAACACAGAATATAGAATATAAAATACATAATATGGAACACAAAATTTAGAACTTGGAATGCAGTACACAGAATTTAAATTATAGAACACCGAATACTGAATTTAGAATCTGAATACACAATGTAGAACACAGAATATAAAATATAGAATACAGATTACTGAATATAGAATTTAGAATATAGAATGAAGAACACAGAATTTATCATATAGAGTATAGAATACTGAAAAAAGAATTTAGAATATAGAATGTAGAACACAGAATATAGAATATAGAATACAGAATATAGAACACAAAATTTAGAACATGGAATGCACAACACAGAATTTAGTATATAGAATACCGAATACTGAATATAGAATATGAATATACAATGTAGAACACAGAATTTAGAATATAGAATACAGAACATTTAATATAGTATTTAGAATATACAATGCAGAACACAGAATATAGAATATAGAATACGGAATGCAGAATTTAAAATACAGAATATAGAACACAATATTTAGAACAAGGAATGAACAACACAGAGTTTAAAAGATAGAATAAAGAATCCTGAATATAGAATTAAGAATATAGAATGTAGAACACAGAATATAGAATATAGACTACAGAAGGCAGAATATAGAATATAGAATATAGAATTATGAACACAAAATCGGCAATATAGAATAGAGAATATAGAACCCAGAATTAAGAACATGGAATGTAGAAAACAGAATTTATTATATAGAATACGGAATACTGAATATCGAATTTAGAATATAGAATGAAGAACACAGAATAAGGAATGTAGAATACGGAATGCAGAATATTGAATACATTATATACAATGTAGAACACAGAATTAAGAATATAGAGTATAGAATACTGAATATAGAATTTTTAATATAGAATGTAGAACACAGAATATAGAATATAGAATACAGAATATAGAACCCAAAATTTAGAACATAGAATGCAGAAAAGAGAATTTAGAATATAGAATACCGAATACAAATATAGAATTTGAATATACAATGTAGAACACAGAATTTAGAATATAGAATACAGAATACTGAATATAGAATTTAGAATATACAATGTAGAACACAGAATATAGAATATGGAAAACAGAATACAAAACCCAGAATTGAGAACATGGAATGAAGTACAGAGAATTTAGAATATAGAAAACAGAATACTGAATGTAGAATTTCGAATATAGAATGAAGAACACAGAATATAGAATATAGAGTATAGAATACTGAATATAGAATTTAGATATAGAATGTAGAACACAGAATATAGAATATAGAATACAGAAAACAGAACACAAAATTTAGAACATGGAATGGACAACACAGAACTTAGAATATAGAATACAGAATACTGAATATAGAACATGAATATACAATGTAGAACACAGAATTAAGAATATAGAATACAGTATACTTAATATAGAATTTAGAATATACAATGTAGAACACAGAATGTAGAATATAGAATACGGAATGCAGAATATAGAATACAGAATATAGAACACAAAATTTAGAACATGGAATGCACAACACATAATTAAGAATATTGAATACAGAATACTGAATATAGAATTTAGAATATACAATGTACAACACAGAATATAGTATATGGAATGCAGAATATACAATACAGAATATTGAATGCAGACCACAGAATATAGAATACGGAAAACAGAAAACAGACTCAAAATTTAGAACATTGAATGCAGAACATAGAATTTAGAATATAGAATTCAGAATATTGTATATAGTATTAAGAATATACATGAATAACACAGAATATAGAACATAGATTACGGAATCGAGAATATAGGAGGTTGAATATAGAAGGAAGAACACAAAATATAGAATATAGAATTCAGAATATAGAAACCAGAATTTAGAAATGGAATACAGAACAGAGAATTTAGAATAGAGAATACAGAAAACTGAATAAAGATTTTAGAATATAGAATGTAGAACACAGAATATAGAATATAGAATAGGGAATGCAGAATATAGTATGTAGAATATAGAATGAAGAACACAAATATAGAATATATAATAGTGAATATTGAACCTAGAACTTAGAAAAAGGATAGTAGAACACAGAATTTAGAATATAGAATACAGAATACTTAATATAAAATTTAGAATACAGAATGTAGAACACAAAGTATAGAATATAGAATACGGAATACTGAATATAGAATTTAGAATATAGAATTTAGAACAGAAAATAGAATATAGAATACGGAATGCAGAATATAGAACACAGAATATAGAATGTAGAACACAGAATATAAAATATAGAATACAGTATATGGAATTCCAAATTTAGAACATGGAATGCAGAACACAGAATTTAGAATATAGGATATAGAATACAGAATACTGAATACAGAATTTAGAATATAGAATGTAGAATGTAGAACACAGAATTTAGAATATATAATAAAAGAATACTGAATATAGAATTTAGAATATAGAATGTAGAACACAGAATATAGAATATAGAATAGAGAATGTAGAACCCAGAATTTAGAACATGGAATGCAGAACACAGAATATAGTATATAGAATACAGAATACTGAATATAGGATTTAGAATAAAGAATGCAGAACACAGAATTTAAAATATAGGATACGGAATGTAGAATATAGAATACAGAATATAGAATGTAGAACACAAAATATAGAATGTGGAAAACAGAATACAGAACCCCAAATTTAGATTATGGAATGTAGAACACAGAATTAAGATTATATAATACAGAATACTGAATGTAAATTTTAGATTATAAAATGTAGAACACAGAATATGGAATGTAGACAACGGAATGCAGAATATAGGATATAGAATGTAGAATAATGAGCACAAAATATAGAATAGAGAATATAGAACCCAGAATTTAGAACATGGAATGTAGAACAAAGAATATAGAATATAGAATACAGAATTCTGAATATAGAATTTAGAATATAGAATTTAGAACACACAATATGGAATGTAGCATACGGAATGCAGAATATTGTATACAGAATATACAATGTAGAACACAGAATTTAGAATATAGAAAGCAGAATATGGAACACGGAATTAAGAAGAGGAATGCAGAACACAGAAATTAGAATATAGAATACAGATTACTGAATATTGATTTAGAATATAGAAAGTAGAACTCAGAATTTAGTATATAGAATACAGAATACTGAATATAGAATTTAGAATATAGAATGAAGAACACAGAATATAGAATATAAAATACAGAATATAGAACACAAAATTTAGAACTTGGAATGCAGTACACAGAATTTAAAATATAGAACACCGAATCCTGAAAATAGAATATGAATATACAATGTAGAACACAGAATATAGAATATAGAATACAGATTACTGAATTTAGAATTTAGAATATAGAATGTAGAACACAGAATTTAGAATATAGAGTAAAGAATACTGAATATAGAATTTAGAATATAGAATGTAGAACACAGAATATAGAATATAGAATACAAATTATAGAACACAAAATTTAGAACATGGAATGCACAACAGAGAATATACTATGTAGAATTCAGAATACTGAATATAGAATATGAATATACAATATAGAACACAGAATTTAGAATATAGAATACATAACACTTAATATAGAATTTAGAATATACAATGTAGAACAAGGAATATAGAATATAAAATACGGAATTCAGAATACAGAATACAGAAAATAGAACACAAAATTTAGAACATGGAATGCACAAGACAGAATTTAGAATATAGAATAAAGAATACTGAATATAGAATTTAGTATATAGAATGTACAACACAGAGTATAGAGTATAGAATACGGAATACTAAATATAGAATTTACAATATAGAATGTAGAACACAGAAAATAGAATATAGAATATGGAATGCAGAATATAGTATACAGAGTATAGAATGTAGAACACAGAATATAGAATATAGAATAGATTATATGGAACACAAAATTTAGAACATGGAATGCAGAACACAGAATTTAGAATATTGAATACAGAATACTGAATATAGAATTTAGAATATATAATTTAGAACAGAAAATAGAATATAGAATACGGAATGCAGAATATAGAATACAGAATATAGAATGTAGAACACAGAATATAGAATATAGAATAGAGTATATGGAATCCATAATTTTGAACATGGAATGCAGAACACAGAATTTAGAATATAGAATACAGAATACTGAATATAGAATTTAGAATATAGAATGTAGAACACAGAATTTAGATTATAGAATACGGAATGCAGAATATAGAATACAGAATATGGAATTTAGAACACAGAATATAGAACATAGAATAGAGTATATGGAACACAAAATTTAGAACCTGCAATGCAGAACTCAGAATGTAGAATATATAATACAGAATACTGAATATAGAATTTAGTATATAGAATGCAGAACACAGGATTTAGAATGTAGTATGCAGAATACTGAGTATAGAATTTAGAACATTGAATGCAGAACACAGAATTAAGTATATAGGATGCAGAATACTGTATACAGAATTTAGAATATAGAATGCATAACACAGAATATAGAATATTGACAAAGGAATGGTGAATATAGGATATAGAATATAGAATGAAGAACACAAAATATAGAATATAGAATAGAGAATATAGAACCCAGAATTGAGAAATGGAATTCAGAACAGAGAATTTAGAATATAGAATAGAGAATACTAAAAAAATATTTTAAAATGTAGAATGTAGAACAAAGAATATAGATTATAGAATAGGGAATGCAGAATAAAGTATGTAGAATATAGAATGAAGAACAAAATCATAGAATATACAATAGTGGATATAGAACCCAAAATTAGAACACGGAATGCAGAACACAGAATTTAAAATATAGAACACACAATACTTAATATAAAATTTAGAATATAGAATGTAGAACACAGGGTATAAAATATAGAATACGGAATACTGAATATAGAATTTAGAATATACAATGTAGGACACAGAATATAGAATACGGAATGCAGAATATACAATACAGAATATAGAATGCAGACCGCAGAATATAAAATATGGATAACAGAATACAGACTCAAAATTTAGAACATGGAATGCAGAGCACAGTATTTAGAAAATAGTATACAGAATACTCAATATAGAATTTAGAACATTGAATGCAGAACATAGAATTTAGAATATAGAATTCAGAATAATGTATATAGAATTCAGAATATAGAATGAATAACACAGAATATAGAATATAGATTATGGAATCGAGAATATAGGAGGTTGAATATAGAAGGAAGAACACAAAATATAGAATATAGAATTCAGAATATAGAAACCAGAATTTAGAAATGGAATACAGAACAGAGAATTTAGAATCTAGAATACAGAATACTGAATAAAGATTTTAGAATATAGAATGTAGAACACAGAATATAGAATATAGAATAGGGAATGCAGAATATAGTATGTAGAATATAGAATGAAGAACACAAATATAGAATATATAATAGTGAATATTGAAACCACAACTTAGAAAACGGATAGCAGAACACAGAATTTAGAATATAGAATACAGAATACTTAATATAAAATTTAGAATACAGAATGTAGAACACAAAGTATAGAATATAGAATACGGAATACTGAATATAGAATTTAGAATATAGAATTTAGAACAGAAAATAGAATATAGAAAACGGAATGCAGAATATAGAATACAGAATATAGAATGTAGAACACACAATATAGAATATAGAATAGAGTATATGGAATCCAAAATTTTGAACATGGAATGCAGAACACAGAATTTAGAATATAGAATACAGAATACTGAATATAGAATTTAGAATATAGAATGTAGAACACAGAATTTAGAATATATAATAAAAGAATACTGAATATAGAATTTAGAATATAGAATGTAGAACACAGAATATAGAATATAGATTAGAGAATATAGAACCCAGAATTTAGAACATGGAATGTAGAACAAAGAATATAGAATATAGAATACAGAATACTTAATATCGAATTTAGAAAATAGAATGTAGAACACAGAATATGGAATGTAGAATACGGAATGCCTAATATTGAATACAGAATATAGAATGTAGTACACAGAATTTAGAATATGTAAAACAGAATATAGAACTAAGAATTTAGAACATGGAATGCAGAACAAAGGATTTAGTATATAGAATGCAGATTACTGAATATAGAATTTAGAATATAGAATGCAGAACACAGAATTTAGAATATAGAATAAAGAATACTGAATATTGAATTTAGAATATAGAATGTAGAACACAGTATATAGAATATAGATTACAGAATATAGAACCCAGAATTTAGAACATGGAATGCAGAACACAGAATTTAGAAAATAGAATACAGAATACTGAATATAGAACTTAGAATATAGAATGTAGAACACAGAATATAGAATCTAGACTACGGAATGCAGAATATAGAATATAGAGTATAGAATGATGTACACAAAATATAGAATATAGAATAGAGAATATAGAACCCAGAAATAAGAACATGGAATTAAGAATACAAAATGTAGTATATAGAATACATAATACAGAATTTCGAAATTAGAATTTAGAATGTAGAACACAGAATATGGAATGTAGAATACGGAATGCAGAATATTGAAAAAAGTATATAGAATGTAGAACACAGAATTTAGAATATGGAAAACAGAATATAGAACCCAGAATTTAGAAAATTGAATGCACAACAGAATTTAGAATATAGAATACAGATTACTGAATACAGAATTTATAATATAGAATGTAGAACACAGAATTTAGAATATAGAGTACAGAATACTGAATATAGAAGTTAGAATATAGAATGCAGAACACAGAATATAGAGTATAGAATACAGAATATAGAACACAAAATTTAGAACATGGAATGGACAACACAGAATTTAGAATATAGAATACAGAATACTGAATATACAATATGAATATGCAATGTAGAACACAGAATTTAGAATATAGAATAGAGAATACTGAATATAGAATTAAGAATATTCAATGTAGAACACAGAATATAGAATAAAGAATACGGAATGCAGAATATAGTATACAGAATATAGAATGTAGAACACAGAATATGGAAAACAGAATACAAAACACAGAATTGAGAACATGGAATGAACAACACAGAATTTAGAATATAGAATACATAATACTGAATATAGAATTTCGATATAGATTGTAGAACACAGAATTTACATTATAGAATAAAGAATACTGAATATAAAATTTAGAATATAGAATGTAGAACACAGAATATAGAATATAGAACCCAGAATTTAAAACACGGAAAGCAGAACACAGAATTTAGAATATAGAATACTGAATACTTATATAAAATTTACAATATAGAATGTTGAACACAGAGTATAGAATATAGAATACGGAATACTGAATATAGAAATTAGAATATAGAATGTAGAACACAGAATATAGAATATAGAATACGGAAAGCAGAATATAGAATACAGAATATAGAATGTATAAAGAGAATATAGAACATAGAATAGAGTATATGGAGAACAAAATTTAGAACATGGAATGCAGAACACAGAATGTAGAATATAGAATACAGAATACTGAGTATAGAATTTAGAACATTGAATGCAGAACACAGAATTTAGAAAAAAGGATGCAAAATACTGTATGTAGAATATAGAATATAGAATGAATAACACAGAATATAGAATATAGACAAAGAAATGGGGAACATAGAATACAGAATATAGGATGAAGAACACAAAATATAGAAAATAGAATAGAGAATATAGAACACAGAATTGAGAAATGGAATGCAGAACAGAGAATTTAGAATATAGAATACAGAATACTGAAAAAATATTTTAAAATATAGAATGTAGAACAAAGAATATAGAATATAGAATAGGGAATGCAGAATATAGTATGTAGAATATGGAATGAAGAACACAAATATAGAATAGAGAATAGTGAATATAGAACCCAGAAATTAGAACACGGAATGCAGAACACAGAATTTAGAATATAGAATACATAATACTTAATATAAAATTAGAATATAGAATGTAGAACTCAGAGTATAGAATATAGAATACGGAATACTGAATATAGAATTTAGAATATAGAATGTAGAACAGAGAATATAGAATACGGAATGCAGAATATACAAAACAGAATATAGAATGCAGACCACAGAATATAGAATAGAGAATACAGAATATAGAACACAAAATTTAGAACATGGAATGCAGAACACAGAATTTAGAATATAGAATGTAGAACACAGTATATAGATTACGGAATGCAGAATATACAATACAGAATATAGAATGCAGAGCAGAGAATATAGAATATGGAAAAAAGAATACAGAACTCAGAATTATAACATGGAATGCAAAACACAGAATTTAGTATATAGTATACAGAATACTCAATATAGAATTTACAACATTGAATGCAGGACATAGAATTTAGAATATAGAATTCAGGATAATTTATATTGAATTCAGAATATAGAATGAATAACACAGAATATAGAATATAGATTAAGGAATCGAGAATATAGAAGGATGAATATAGAATGAAGAACACAAAATAAAGAATATAGAATACAGAATATAGAAACCAGTATTTAGAAATGGAAAACGGAACAGAGAATTTAGAATATAGAATACAGAATACTGAAAAAGATTTTAGAATACAGAATGAAGAACACAAATATAGAATATATAATAGTGAATATAGAACCCAGAATTTAGAACATGGAATGCAGAACACAGAATATAGAATATAGAATACAGAATACTGAATATAGAATTTAAAATAAAGAATGCAGAACAAAGAATTTAGAATATAGGATACCGAATGTAGAATATAGAATACAGAATATAGAATATAGAACACAAAATATAGAATCTGGAATACACAATACAGAACCCAAAATTTAGTACATGGAATGCAGAACACAGAATTCAGCGTATATATTACAGAATACAGAATATAAATTTTAGATTATAGAATGTAGAACACAGAATATGGAATGTAGAATACGGAATGCAGAATATTGAATACAGAATATAGAATTTAGAACACAGAATTTAGAATATGGAAAACAGAATATAGAACCCAGAATTTAGAACATGGAATGCAGAACACAGAATTTAGAATATAGAATACAGATTACTGAATATAGAATTTAGAATTTAGAATGTAGAAAACACAATTTAGAATATATAATAGCGAATATTGAATATAGAATTTAGAATATAGAATATAGAACACAGAATATAGAATATAGGCTACGAAATGCAGAATATAGAATATAGAATGTAGAATAATGAGCACAAAATATACAATAGAAAATATAGAACCCAGAATACAGAACATGGAATGTAGAACAAATAATATAGAATATAGAATACAGAACACTTAATATCGAATTTAGAATATAGAATGTAAAACACAGAATATGGAATGTAGAATAAGGAATGCCTAATATTGAATACAGAATATAGAATGTAGAACACAGAATTTAGAATATGGAAAAAAAATATATAACCCAGAATTTAGAACATGGAATGTAGAACACAGAATTTAGAATATAGAATAGAGATTACTGAATATAGTATTTAGAATATAGAATGTAGAACACAGAATATAGAATATAGAATACAGAATATAGAACCCAAAATTTACAACATGGAATGCACAACACAGAATTTAGGATATAGAATAAAGAATACTGAATATTGAATTTAGGATATAGTATGTAGAACACAGTATATAAAATATAGATAAGAGAATATATAACGCAGAATTTTGAACATGGAATGCAGAACACAGAATTTAAAATATAGTATACAGAATACTGAATATAGAATTTAGAATATAGAATGTATAACACATAATATATAATATAGAATATGGAAAGCAGAATATTGAATACAGAATATAGAATGTAGAACACAGAATATAGAATATAGACAACGGAATGCAGAATATAGAATATAGATTATAGAATGATGAACACAAAGTTTAGAATATAGAATAGAGAATATAGAACACAGAATTAAGAACATGGAAGGTAGAACACAGAATTTAGAATATAGAATACAGAATACTGAATTTCGAATTTAGAATATAGAATGTAGAACACAGAATATGGAATGTAGAATACGGAATGCAGAATATTGAATACAGAATATAGAATGTACAACACAGAATTTAGAATATGGAAAAAAGAATATATAACCCAGAATTTAGAACATGGAATGCCGAACACAAAATTTAGAATATAGAATACAGATTACTGAATATAGAATTTAGAATATAGTTGTAGAAAACAGAATATAGAATATAGAGCATTGAATACTGAATATAAAATTTAGAATATAGAATGTAGAACACAGAATATAGAATATAGAATACAGAATATAGAACACTAAATTTAGAACATGGAATGCACAACACAGAATTTAGAATATAGAATACCGAATACTGAATATAGAATTTGAATATACAAAGTAGAACACAGAATTTAGAATATACAAAACAGAATACTTAATATAGGAATTAGAAAATAGAATGTAGAACACAGAATATAGAATATAGAATATGGAATGCAGAATATAGAATACAGTATATAGAATGTAGAACACAGAATACAAAATATAGAATAGAGTATATGGAAACCAAAATTTAGAACATAGAATGCAGAACACTGAAGTTAGAATATAGGATACAGTATACTGAATATTGAATTTAGAATATAGAATTTAGAACATAGAATATGGAATGTAGGATACGGAATGCAGAATATTGTATACAGAATATACAAAGTAGAACACAGAATTTAGAATATGGAAAGCAGAATATGGAACACGGAATTTAGAACATGAATGCAGAACACAGAATTTAGAATATAGAATACAGATTACTGAATATTGAATTTAGAATATAGAAAGTAGAACACAGAATTAAGTATATAGAATACAGAATACTGAATATAGAATTTAGAATATAGAATGTAGAACACAGAATATAGAATATAAAATACATAATATGGAACACAAAATTTAGAACTTGGAATGCAGTACACAGAATTTAAATTATAGAACACCGAATACTGAATTTAGAATCTGAATACACAATGTAGAACACAGAATATAAAATATAGAATACAGATTACTGAATATAGAATTTAGAATATAGAATGAAGAACACAGAATTTATCATATAGAGTATAGAATACTGAAAAAAGAATTTAGAATATAGAATGTAGAACACAGAATATAGAATATAGAATACAGAATATAGAACACAAAATTTAGAACATGGAATGCACAACACAGAATTTAGTATATAGAATACCGAATACTGAATATAGAATATGAATATACAATGTAGAACACAGAATTTAGAATATAGAATACAGAACATTTAATATAGTATTTAGAATATACAATGCAGAACACAGAATATAGAATATAGAATACGGAATGCAGAATTTAAAATACAGAATATAGAACACAATATTTAGAACAAGGAATGAACAACACAGAGTTTAAAAGATAGAATAAAGAATCCTGAATATAGAATTAAGAATATAGAATGTAGAACACAGAATATAGAATATAGACTACAGAAGGCAGAATATAGAATATAGAATATAGAATTATGAACACAAAATCGGCAATATAGAATAGAGAATATAGAACCCAGAATTAAGAACATGGAATGTAGAAAACAGAATTTATTATATAGAATACGGAATACTGAATATCGAATTTAGAATATAGAATGAAGAACACAGAATAAGGAATGTAGAATACGGAATGCAGAATATTGAATACATTATATACAATGTAGAACACAGAATTAAGAATATAGAGTATAGAATACTGAATATAGAATTTTTAATATAGAATGTAGAACACAGAATATAGAATATAGAATACAGAATATAGAACCCAAAATTTAGAACATAGAATGCAGAAAAGAGAATTTAGAATATAGAATACCGAATACAAATATAGAATTTGAATATACAATGTAGAACACAGAATTTAGAATATAGAATACAGAATACTGAATATAGAATTTAGAATATACAATGTAGAACACAGAATATAGAATATGGAAAACAGAATACAAAACCCAGAATTGAGAACATGGAATGAAGTACAGAGAATTTAGAATATAGAAAACAGAATACTGAATGTAGAATTTCGAATATAGAATGAAGAACACAGAATATAGAATATAGAGTATAGAATACTGAATATAGAATTTAGATATAGAATGTAGAACACAGAATATAGAATATAGAATACAGAAAACAGAACACAAAATTTAGAACATGGAATGGACAACACAGAACTTAGAATATAGAATACAGAATACTGAATATAGAACATGAATATACAATGTAGAACACAGAATTAAGAATATAGAATACAGTATACTTAATATAGAATTTAGAATATACAATGTAGAACACAGAATGTAGAATATAGAATACGGAATGCAGAATATAGAATACAGAATATAGAACACAAAATTTAGAACATGGAATGCACAACACATAATTAAGAATATTGAATACAGAATACTGAATATAGAATTTAGAATATACAATGTACAACACAGAATATAGTATACGGAATGCAGAATATACAATACAGAATATTGAATGCAGACCACAGAATATAGAATACGGAAAACAGAAAACAGACTCAAAATTTAGAACATTGAATGCAGAACATAGAATTTAGAATATAGAATTCAGAATATTGTATATAGTATTAAGAATATACATGAATAACACAGAATATAGAACATAGATTACGGAATCGAGAATATAGGAGGTTGAATATAGAAGGAAGAACACAAAATATAGAATATAGAATTCAGAATATAGAAACCAGAATTTAGAAATGGAATACAGAACAGAGAATTTAGAATAGAGAATACAGAAAACTGAATAAAGATTTTAGAATATAGAATGTAGAACACAGAATATAGAATATAGAATAGGGAATGCAGAATATAGTATGTAGAATATAGAATGAAGAACACAAATATAGAATATATAATAGTGAATATTGAACCTAGAACTTAGAAAAAGGATAGTAGAACACAGAATTTAGAATATAGAATACAGAATACTTAATATAAAATTTAGAATACAGAATGTAGAACACAAAGTATAGAATATAGAATACGGAATACTGAATATAGAATTTAGAATATAGAATTTAGAACAGAAAATAGAATATAGAATACGGAATGCAGAATATAGAACACAGAATATAGAATGTAGAACACAGAATATAGAATATAGAATACAGTATATGGAATTCCAAATTTAGAACATGGAATGCAGAACACAGAATTTAGAATATAGGATATAGAATACAGAATACTGAATACAGAATTTAGAATATAGAATGTAGAATGTAGAACACAGAATTTAGAATATATAATAAAAGAATACTGAATATAGAATTTAGAATATAGAATGTAGAACACAGAATATAGAATATAGAATAGAGAATGTAGAACCCAGAATTTAGAACATGGAATGCAGAACACAGAATATAGTATATAGAATACAGAATACTGAATATAGGATTTAGAATAAAGAATGCAGAACACAGAATTTAAAATATAGGATACGGAATGTAGAATATAGAATACAGAATATAGAATGTAGAACACAAAATATAGAATGTGGAAAACAGAATACAGAACCCCAAATTTAGATTATGGAATGTAGAACACAGAATTAAGATTATATAATACAGAATACTGAATGTAAATTTTAGATTATAAAATGTAGAACACAGAATATGGAATGTAGACAACGGAATGCAGAATATAGGATATAGAATGTAGAATAATGAGCACAAAATATAGAATAGAGAATATAGAACCCAGAATTTAGAACATTGAATGTAGAACAAAGAATATAGAATATAGAATACAGAATTCTGAATATAGAATTTAGAATATAGAATTTAGAACACACAATATGGAATGTAGCATACGGAATGCAGAATATTGTATACAGAATATACAATGTAGAACACAGAATTTAGAATATAGAAAGCAGAATATGGAACACGGAATTAAGAAGAGGAATGCAGAACACAGAAATTAGAATATAGAATACAGATTACTGAATATTGATTTAGAATATAGAAAGTAGAACTCAGAATTTAGTATATAGAATACAGAATACTGAATATAGAATTTAGAATATAGAATGAAGAACACAGAATATAGAATATAAAATACAGAATATAGAACACAAAATTTAGAACTTGGAATGCAGTACACAGAATTTAAAATATAGAACACCGAATCCTGAAAATAGAATATGAATATACAATGTAGAACACAGAATATAGAATATAGAATACAGATTACTGAATTTAGAATTTAGAATATAGAATGTAGAACACAGAATTTAGAATATAGAGTAAAGAATACTGAATATAGAATTTAGAATATAGAATGTAGAACACAGAATATAGAATATAGAATACAAATTATAGAACACAAAATTTAGAACATGGAATGCACAACAGAGAATATACTATGTAGAATTCAGAATACTGAATATAGAATATGAATATACAATATAGAACACAGAATTTAGAATATAGAATACATAACACTTAATATAGAATTTAGAATATACAATGTAGAACAAGGAATATAGAATATAAAATACGGAATTCAGAATACAGAATACAGAAAATAGAACACAAAATTTAGAACATGGAATGCACAAGACAGAATTTAGAATATAGAATAAAGAATACTGAATATAGAATTTAGTATATAGAATGTACAACACAGAGTATAGAGTATAGAATACGGAATACTAAATATAGAATTTACAATATAGAATGTAGAACACAGAAAATAGAATATAGAATATGGAATGCAGAATATAGTATACAGAGTATAGAATGTAGAACACAGAATATAGAATATAGAATAGATTATATGGAACACAAAATTTAGAACATGGAATGCAGAACACAGAATTTAGAATATTGAATACAGAATACTGAATATAGAATTTAGAATATATAATTTAGAACACAGAATATAAAATTTAGAATACGGAAAGCATAATATTTTATACAGAATATAAAATGTAGAACACAGAATTTAGAATATGGAAAACAGATTATAGAACTCAGAATTTAGAACATGGAATGCAGAACACAGAATTTAGAATACAGAATACAGAATACTGAATAAACATTTTAGAATATTGAATGTAGAAAACAGAATACAGAGTGGAGAATACGGAATGAAGAATATAGCATGTAGAATATAGAACAAAGAACACAGAATTTAGAATATAGAATACAGAACACAGAATATAGAATTTAAAACATGGAATGCAGAACTCAGAATTTAGAATATAGAATACAGAATACTGAATACAGATTTAAGAACATGGAATGCAGAACCCAAAATATAGAATATAGAATACGGAATACTGAATATAGAATGTAGAACACAGAATATAGAATATAGAGTATAGAATATAGAACCCAGAATTTAGAACATGGAATGCAGAACACAGAAATTACAATATAGAATGCAGAATACTGAATATGGAATTTAGAATATAGAATGTAGAACACAAGGTATAGAATATAGAATACGGAATACTGAATATGGAATTTAGAGTATAAAATATAGGACACAGAATATAGAATGTAGAATACACAATGCAAAATATAGAATACAGAATATAGAATGTAGAACACAGAATGTAGAATATGGAAAACAGAATATAGAACCGAGAATTTAGAAAATGGAATGCAGAACACAGAATTTAGAATATAGAAAACTGAATACTGAATATACAATTTCGAATATAGAATGTAGAACACAGAATAAAGATTATAGAATAAACAATACTGAATATTGAATTTAGAATATAGAATTTAGGACACAGTATATAGAATACAGATTAGAGAATATAGAACCCGAATTTAGAACATGGAATGCAGAACACAGAATTTAGAATACAGAATACAGAATACTGAATATAGAATTTAGGATATAGAATATAAAACACAGAGAATAGAATATAGAATACGGAATACTGAATATAGAATATAGAAAATACAATGTAGAACACAGAATATAGAATGTAGAAAATGGAATGCAGAATATAGAATACAGAATATAGAATGTAAAACACAGAATATAGAATATAGAATAGAGAATATGGAACCCAAAATTTAGAACATGGAATGCAGAACACAGAATTTAGAATATAGAATACAGAATACTGAATATAGAATTTAGAATATAGAATTTAGAACACAGATTATGGAATGTAGAACACGGAAAACAGAATATTGTATACAAAATATACAATGTAGAATACAGAATTTAAAATATAGAAAGCAGAATATAGAACACAGAATTTAGAACCGGAATGCAGAACACAGAATTTAAAATGTAGAATACAGATTTCTGAGTATAAAATTAAAATATAGAAAGTAGAACACAGAATTTAGTATATAGAATACAGAATACTGAATATACAATTTAGAATATAGAATGTAGAACTCAAAATATAGAATATAAAATACAGAATATAGAACACAATATTAAGATCATGGAATGCAGTACACAGAATTTATAATATAGAACACCAAATACAGAATGTAGAATATGAATATACAATTAGAAAACAGAATATAGAATATAGAATAGAGAATACTCAATATAGAATTTAGAATATAGAATGTTGAACACAGAATATAGAATATAGAATACAGAATATAGAACACAGAATTTAGAAAAATGAATGCACAACACAGAATTTAGAATATAGAATACCGAATACTGAATATAGAATATGAATATACAATGTAGAAAACAGAATTTAGAATATAGAATACAGAAAAATGAATATAGAATTTAGAATATACAATGAATTACACAGAATATAGAATATAAAATACGGAATATAGCATATAGTATACAGAGTATAGAACACAAAATTTAGAACATGGAATGCACAACATAGAATTTAGAATATAGAATACCGAATACTGAATATAGAATATGAATATACAATGTTGAGCACAGAATTTAGAATATAGAATAAATTATACTGAATATAGAATTTACAATATACAATGTAGAACACAGAATATAAAATATAGAATAAAGAATATAGAACCCAGAATTTAGAACATGGAATGCAGAACACAGAATTTGGAATATAGAATACAGAATACTGAGTATAGAATTTAGAATATGGAATGTAGAACACAGAATATAGAATATAGACTACAGAATGCAGAATATAGAATATAGAATATAGAATGATGAACACAAAATCTGGAATGTAGAATAGAGAATATGGAACCCAGAATTAACAACATGGAATGTAGAAAACAGAATTTAGAATATATAACACAGAATACTGAATATCCAATTCAGAATAAAGAATGTAGAACACAGAATATGGAATGTAGAACACGGAATGCAGAATATTAAATACACAATATAGAATGTAGAACACAGAATTTAGAATATAGAGTATACAATACTGAATTTAGAATTAAGAATACAGAATGTAGAACACAGAATATAGAATATGGAATACAGAATATAGAACCCAAAATTTAGAACATGGAATGGAGAACGGACAATTTAGAATATTGAATACCGAATACAAATATAGAATATGAATATACAATGTAGAACACAAAATTTAGAATATAGAATACAGAATATTGAATATAGAATTTAGAATATACAATGTAGAACACAGAATATAGAATATACTGTACGGAATGCAGAATATAGAATACAGAAGATAGAATATAGAACACAGAGTATAGAATATTGAAAACAGATTACAAAACACAGAATTGAGGACATGGAATGAAGAACACAGAATTTAGAATATAGAAAACAGAATACTGAATATAGAATATCAAATATAGAATTTTGAACACAGAATTTAGAATATAGAATAAAGGATACTGAATATTGAATTTAGAATATAGAATGTAGAACACAGTATGCAGAATACAGATTAGAGAATATAGAACCCAGAATTTTGAACATGGAATGCAGAACACAGAATTTACAATATAGAATACAGAATACTGAATATAGAAGTTAGAATATAGAATGTAGAACACAGAATATAGAATATAGAATTCAGAATGCAGAATATAGTATATACAGTATAGAATGATGAACACAAAATATAGAATATAGAATAGAGAATATACAACCCAGAATTAAGAACATGGAATGTAGAACACAGAATTTAGAATATAGAATACAGAATAATGAAATTCGAATTTAGAATATGGAATGTACAACACAGAATATGGAATGTAGAATACGGAATGCAGAATATTGAATACAGAATATAGAATATAGAACACAGTATATAGAATATAGATTAGAGAATATAGAAACCACAATTTAGAACATGGAATGCAGAACACAGAAATTATAATATAGAATACAGAATACGTTATATAGAATTTAGAATATAAATTGTGGAGCACAGAATATAGAATATAGACTACGGAATGCAGAATATAGTATATAGTATATAGAATGATGAACAAAAATTATAGAATATAGAATAGAGAATATAGAACCCAGAATTAAGAACATTGAATGCAGAACACAGAATTTAGAATATAGAATACAGAATACTGAATATAGAATTTAGAATATAAAATTTAGGACACAGAATATGGAATGCAGAATACGGAATGCAGAAATTGTATACAGAATATAAAATGTAGAACACAGAATTTAGAATATGGAAAGCAGAATATAGAACACGGAATTTAGAACAGGAATGCAGAACAAAGAAATTAGAATATAGAATACAGAATACTGAATATAGAATTAAGAATATAAAATGTAGGACACTGAATATATAATATAAAATACAGAATATAGAACACAAATTTAAGAACATGGAATGCAGTACACAGAATTTAAATTATAGAACACCGACTACTGAATATAGAATATGAATATACAAAGTAGAACACAGAATATAGAATATAGAATACAGAATACTGAATATAGAATTTGAATATAGAATGTAGAACACAGAATATAGAATAAAGAATATAGAATACTGAATATAGAATTTAGAATATAGAATGTAGAACACAGAATATAGAATATATAATACAGAATATAGAACACAAAATTTAGAACATGGAATGCACAACACAGAATTTAGAATATAGAATACCGAATACTGAATATAGAATATTAATAAACAATGTAGAACACAGAATTTAGAATTTGGAATACACAATACTGAATATAGAATTTAGAATATACAATGTAGAACACAGAATATAGAATATAAAATACGGAATGCAGAATATAGAATACAGAGTATAGAACACAAAATTTAGAACATGGAATGCACAAAACAGAATATAGAATATAGAATACTGAATACAGAATATTGATATCAGAATATAGAATATTGATATCAGAATATAGAATGTAGAATAGAGTATATAGAACACAAAATTTATAACATGGAATGCAGAACTCAGAATTTAGTATATAGAATGTAGAACAGAGAATGTAGAATGCTGAATGCAGAATATACAATACAGAATATAGAATGCAGAGCACAGAATATAGAATATGGAAAACAGAATACAGAACTCAGAATTATAACATGGAATGCAGAACACAGAATTAAGAATATAGTACACAGAATACTCAATATAGAATTTAGACCATTGAATGCAGAACACAGAATTTAGAATATAGAATTCAGAATAATGTATATAGAATTTAGATTATAGAATGAGTAAAAAAGAATATAGAATATAGACTATGGAATGCAGAATATAGAAGATAGAATATAGAATGAAGAACACAAAATATAGAATATAGAATACAGAATATAGAATCCAGAATTTAGAAATGGAATGCGGAACAGAGAATTTACAATATAGAATACAGAATACTGAATAAAGATTTTAGAATATAGAATGTAGAACAAAGAATATAGAATATAGATTATGGAATGCAGAATATAGTAGTTAGAATATGGAATGAAGAACACAAATATAGAATATATAATATTGAATATAGAACCTAGAACTTAGAATACGTAAAGCAGAACACGGAATTTTGAAAATAGAATACAGAATACTTAAAATAAAATTAAGAATAAAGAATGTTTTACACAGAGTATAGAATATAGAATACGGAATATAGAATGTAGAACACAGAATATAGAATATAGAATAGAGAATATAGAACCCAAAATTTAGAACATGGAATGCAGAACACAGAATTTAGAATATAGAATACACAATAATGAATATAGAATTTAGAATATAGAATGTAGAACACAGAATATACATATATAATAAAGAATACTGAATATAGAATTTAGAATATGGAATGTAGGACACAGAATATAGAATATAGAATAGAGAACATAGAACACAGAATATAGAACATGGAATGCAGAACACAGAATATAGAATATAAAATACAGAATACTGAATATAGAATTTAGAATAAAGAATTTAGAACACAGAATATGGAATGTAGAATATGGAATGGAGAATATTTAATACAGAATATAGAAAGTAGAACACAGAATTTAGAATATGGAAAACAGAATATAGAACCCAGAGTTTAGAACATGCAATGCAGAACACAGAATTTAGAATATAGAATACAGATTACTGAATATAGAATTTAGAAATTAGAATGTAGAACACTGTATTTAGAATATAGAATACAGAATACTGAATATATAATTTAGAATATAGAATTTAGAACACAGAATATAGAATATAGACTACGGAATGCAGAATATAGAATATAGAATGTAGAATAAAGAGCACAAAATATAGAATTTAGAATATAGAACCCAGAATTCAGAACATGGAATGAAGAACACAGAATATAGAATATTGAATACAGAATACATAATATCGAATTGAGAATATAGAATGTAGAACTCAGAATATGGAATGTAGAATATGGAATTCAGAATATTTAATACATAATATAGAATGTAGAACACAGAATTTAGAATATGGAAAACAGAATATAGAACACAGAATTTAGAATATAGTATTCAGATTACTGAATATATAATTTAGAATATAGAATGTAGAACACAAAATTTAGAATATAGAGTATTGAATACTGAATATAGAATTTACAATATAGAATGTAGAACACAGAATACAGAATATAGAATACAGAATATAGAACCCAAAATTTCGAACATGGAATGCAGAACAGAGAATTGAGAATATAGAATACCGAATACTGAATATGGAAATTGATTATACAATATACAACACAGAATTTAGAATATAGAATACAGAATGCTGAATATAGATTTAAGAATATACAATGTAAAACACAGAATATAGAATATAGAATACGGAATGCAGAATATAGAATACAGAATATAGAATGTAGAACACAGAATATAGAATATGGAAAACAGAATACAGAATCCAAAATTTATAACATTGAATGCAAACACAGAATTTAGAATATAGAAAACAGAATACTGAATATAGAAATTCGAATATAGGATGTATAACTCAGAATTTAGAATATAGAATAAAGAATACTGAATATAGAATTGAGAATATAGAATATAGAACACAGAATATAGAATATAGATTAGAGAATATAGAACCCAGAACTTAGAACACGGAAGGCAGAACACAGAATTTATATTATAGAATACAGAATACTGAATGTAGTATTTAGAATATAGAATGTAGAACACAGAATATAGAATATAGAGTACAGAATGCAGAATATAGAACATACTATATAGAATGATGAACACAAAATATAGAATATAGAATAGAGAATATAGAACCCAGAATTAAGTACATGGAATGCAGAACACAGAATTTAGAATAAAGAATACAGAATACTTAATATGAAATTTAGAATATAGAATGTAGAAACCAGAGTATAAAATATAGAATACGGAATACTGAATATAGAATTTAGAATATAGAATGTAGAATGCAGAATATAGAATATAGAATATGGAATGCAGAATATAGAATACAGAATATAGAATGTAGAACACAGAATATAGAATATAGACTCCGGATTGCAGAATATAGAATGTAGAATAATAAGCACAAAATATAGATTAGAGAATATAGAACTCAGAATTTAGAACATGGAATGTAGAACTCAGAATATACAATTTAGAATACAGAATACTTAATATCGAATAAAGAAAATAGAATGTAGAACACAGAATATGGAATGAAGAGTATAGAATACTGAATATAGAATTTAGAATATACAATGTAGAACACAGAATATAGAATATAGAACATAGAATACAGAACCCAGAATTTAGAACATGGAATGCAGAACACAGAATTTATATTATAGAAAACAGAATACTGAATATAGAATTTCGAATATACCATGTTGAACACAGAATTTAGAATATAGAATAAAGAATACTGAATATAGAATATAGAATGTAGAACACAGAATAGAGTTTATAGGATAGAGGATATAGAATCCAGAATATAGAGCATGGAATGCCGAACACAGAATTTAGAATATAGAATACAGAATACTTAATATAGAATTTAGAACATAGAATAAGGAACACAGCAATTAGAATATATAATACAGAATTCTGAATATAGAATTTAGAACATGGAAAGCAGAAATCAGAATTTAGAATATAGAATACAGAGTACTGAATATAGATTTTAGAACATAGAAAGCAGAACCCAGAATATAGAATATACAATACGGAATACTGAATAGAGAATTTGGATTATAGAATGTAGAACACAGAATATGGAATGTAGAATACGGAATACTGAATATAGAATTTAGAATTTAGAATTTAGAACAGAATATATAGAATATGGAAAACAGAATACAGAACCCAATATTCAGATCTTTGAATGCAGAACACAGAATTTAGAGTATAAAGTACAGAATACTGAATATAAAATTTAGATTATAGAATGTAGAACACAGAATATGGAAAATAGAACACGGAATGCAGAATATTGAATACAGAATATAGAATATAGAACACAGAATTTAGAATATGGAAACAGGATATAGAACCGAGAATTTAGAACATGGAATGCAGAACACAGAATTTAGAATATAGAATACAGATTACTGAATATAGGATATAGAATTTACAATGTAGAACACAGAATTTATAATATAGAATACAGAATACTGAATATAGAATTTAGAATGAAGAATGTAGAACACAGAATATAGAATATAGACAACGGATAGCAGAATATAGAATATAGAATGTAGAATAATGAGCACAAAATATAGATTAGAGAATATAGAACACAGAATTTAGAACATGGAATGCAGAACACAGAACTTAGAATATAGAATACAGAATACTGTATATTTAATTTAGAGTATAGAATGTAGAACACAGAATATAGAATATAGACTACGGAATGCAGAATATAGAATATAGAATATAGAATGATGAACACAAATTATAGAATAAAGAATAGAGACTATAGAACCCAGAATTAAGAACATGGAGTGTACAACACAGAATTTAGAATATAGAATACAGAATACTGAAATCCGAATTTAGAATATAGAATGTAGAACACAGAATTTTGTATGTAGAATACGGAATGCAGAATATTGAATACAGAATATAGAATGTAGAACACAGTATATAGAATATAGAATAGAGAATATAGAACCCAGAATTTACAACATGCAATGCAGAACACAGAATTTAGAATATAGAATTCAGAAAAATTTATATAGAATTTAGAATATAGAATGTAGAACACAGAATATGGAATATAGACTACGGAATGCAGAAAATAGAATATACAATATACAATGATGAACACAAATTATAGAATATAGAATAGAGAATATAGAACCCAGAATAAAGAACATGGAATGTTGAACACAGAATTTAGAATATAGAATACAGAATACTGAATTTCGAATTTAGAATATAGAATGTAGAACACAGAATATGGAATGTAGAATACGAAAAGCAGAATATTGAATACAGAATATAGAATGTAGAACACAGAATTTAGAATATGGAAAACAGAATATAGAACCCAGAATTTAGAACATGGAATGCAGAACACAGAATTTATATTATAGAATACAGTTTACTGAATATAGAATTTAGAATATAGAATGTAGAACACAGAATTTAGAATACAGAATACAGAATATTGTATATAGAATTTAGAATATAGAATGTAGAACACAGAATATAGAATATAGACTACGGAATGCAGAATATAGAATATAGAATATAGAATAATGAGCACAAAATATAAAATAGAGAATATAGAACCCAGAATTTAGAACATGGAATGCAGAACACAAAATTTAGAATATAGAATACCGAATATTGAATATAGAATATGAATATACAATGTAGAAAACCGAATTTACAATATAGAATACAGAAAACTGAATATAGTATTAAGAATATACAATGTAGAACACAGAATATAGAATATAGAATACGGAATGTAGAATATAGAATACAGAATATAGAATGTAGAACACAGAATATTGAATATGGAAACAGAATACAAAACCCAGAATTGAGAACATGGAATGCAGAACACAGAATTTAATATATAGAAAACAGAATACTGAATATAGAACTTCGAATATAAGATGTATAACACAGAATTTAGAGTATAGAATAAAGAATACTGAATATAGAATTTAGAATATAGAATGTAGAACACAGAATATAGAATATAGAATAGGGAATGCATACTATAGTATGAAGAATATAGAATGAAAAACACAAATATAAAATATTGAATATAAAACCCAAAAATTAGAACACGGAATGCAGAACACAGAATTTAGAATATAGATTACAGAATACTTAATATAAAATTTAGAATAAAAATGTAGAAAACAGAGTAGAGAATATGGAATACGGAATACCGAATATAGAATTTAGAATATAGAATCTAGAACACAGAAAATAGAATATAGAATAAGGAATGCAGAATATAGAATTAGAATATAGAATGTAGAACACAGATATAGAATATAGAATAGAGTATATGGAACCCAAAATTTAATACATGGAAAGAAGGTCACTGAATTTAGAGTACGGAAAACAGAATATAAAGCCCAGAATTTAGGACATGGAATGCAGAACACAGAATTTAGAATATAGAATACATAATACTGAATATAGAATTTAGAATATAGAATGAAGAAAACAGAATTTATTATATAGAATACAGAATATTGAATATAGAATTTAGAATATAGAATGTAGAACACAGAATATAGAATATAGAATAAAGCATATAGAACACAAAATTTAGAACATTGAATGCAGTACACAGAATTTAAAATATAGAACACGGAATACTGAATATAGAATATGAATATACAATGTAGAACACAGAATTTAGAA
This sequence comes from Vicugna pacos, assembly GCF_048564905.1. Taxonomy (NCBI): domain Eukaryota; kingdom Metazoa; phylum Chordata; class Mammalia; order Artiodactyla; family Camelidae; genus Vicugna; species Vicugna pacos. The sequence goes on along the minus strand of NW_027328736.1, from coordinate 2,578,724 downwards.
TATAGAATACTGAATATAGAAATTAGAATATACAATGTAGGACACCCAATATAGAATATAGAATACGGAATGCAGAATATTGAATGCAGAATATAGAATGTTGAACACAGAATATAGAATATAGAATACAGTATATAGAACCCAAAATTTAGAATATGGAATGCAGAACACAGAATTTAGAATGTAGAATACAGAATACTGAATATAGAATTTAGAATATAGAATGTAGAACACAGAATATAGAATAAGAAAAACAGAATACAGAACTCAGAATTTAGAACATGGAATGCAGGACACAGAATTTACTATATAGTATACAGAATACTGAATATAGAATTTAGAATATAGAATTTAGAACACAGAATATGGAATACAGACTACGGAATGGAGAATAAAGAAGGAAACATATAGAATGAAGAACACAAAATATAGAATATAGAATAGAGAATATAGAACTCAGAATTAAGTACATGGAATGCAGAACACAGAATTTAGAATAAAGAATACAGAATACTTAATATGAAATTTAGAATATAGAATGTAGAAACCAGAGTATAAAATATAGAATACGGAATACTGAATATAGAATTTAGAATATAGAATGTAGAATGCAGAATATAGAATATAGAATATGGAATGCAGAATATAGAATACAGAATATAGAATGTAGAACACAGAATATAGAATATAGACTCCGGATTGCAGAATATAGAATGTAGAATAATGAGCACAAAATATAGATTAGAGAATATAGAACCCAGAATTTAGAACATGGAATGTAGAACACAGAATATACAATATAGAATACAGAACACTTAATATCGAATTAAGAAAATAGAATGTAGAACACAGAATATGGAATGAAGAGTATGAAATACTGAATATAGAATTTAGAATATACAATGTAGAACACAGAATACAGAATATAGAATAGAGAATACAGAACACAGAATTTAGAACATGGAAGGCAGAACACAGAATTTATATTATAGAATACAGAATACTGAATGTAGAATTTAGAATATAGAATGTAGAACACAGAATATAGAATATAGACTACAGAATGCAGAATACAGAACATAGTATATAGAATGATGAACACAAAATATAGAATATAGAATAGAGAATATACAACCCAGAATTAAGTACATGGAATGCAGAACACAGAATTTAGATTATAGAATACAGAATACTGAATATCGAATTTAGAATATAGAATGTAGAACACAGAATATGGAATGTAGAATACAGAATGCAGAATATTGAATACTTAATATAGAATGTAGAACACAGAATTAAGAATATAGGGTATAGAAGTGTGAATAAATTATTTAGAATATAGACTGTAGAGCACAGAATATAGAATATAGAATACAGAATAAAGAACCCAAAATTTAGAACATGGAATGCAGAACAGAGAATTTAGAATATAGAATACCGAATACTGAATATAGAATATGAATTTACAATGCAGAACACAGTATTTATATTTAGAATACAGAAAACTGAATATAGAATTTAGAATATAAAATGTAGAACACATAATATAGAATATAGAATACGGAATGCAGAATATAGAATACAGAAGATAGAATATAGAACACAGAATATAGAATATGGAAAACAGAATACAAACACAGAATTGAGAACATGGAATGCAGAACACAGAATTTAGTATATAGAAAACAGAATACTGAATATAGAATTTCGAATATACCATGTTGAACACAGGATTTATAATATAGAATAAAGAATACTGAATATAGAATTTAGAATATAGAATGTAGAACACAGAATATAGAATAGAGAATATAGAACCCAGTATTTAGAACATGGAATGAAGAACACAGAATTTAGAATATAGAATACTGAATACTGAATATAGAATTTAGAATATAGAATGTAGAACACAGAATCTAGAATATAGACAACGGAATGCAGAATATAGAATATGGAATAAAGATAATGAGCACAAAATATCGAATAGAGAATATAGAACCCAGAATTTAGAACATGGAATACAGAACACAGAAATTAGATTATAGAATACCGAATATTGAATATAGAATATGAATATACAATGTAGAACACCGAATTTACAATATAGAATACAGAATACTGAATATAGATTTAAGAATATACAATGTAGAACACAGAATATATAATATAGAATACGGAATGCAGAATATAGAATACAGAATATAGAACGTAGAACACAGAATATAGAATATGGAAAACAGAATACAAAAACCCGAATTGAGAACATGGAATGCAGAACACAGTATTTAATATATAGAAAACAGAATACTGAATATAGAAATTTGAATATAGGATGTATAACACAGAATTTAGAATATAGAATAAAGAATACTGAATATAGAATTTAGAATATAGAATATAGAACACAGAATATAGAATATAGATTAGAGAATATAGAACCCAGTATTTAGAACATGGAATGAAGAACACAGAATTTCGAATATAGAATACCGAATACTGAATATAGAATTTAGAATATAGAATGTAGAACACAGAATCTAGAATATAGACTACGGAATGCAGAATATAGAATATAGAATAAAGATAATGAGCACAAAATATCGAATAGAGAATATAGAACCCAGAATTTAGAACATGGAATACAGAACACAGAACTTAGATTATAGAATACCGAATATTGAATATAGAATATGAATATACAATGTAGAACACCGAATTTACAATATAGAATACAGAATACTGAATATAGATTTAAGAATATACAATGTAGAACACAGAATATATAATATAGAATACGGAATGCAGAATATAGAATACAGAATATAGAATGTAGAACACAGAATATAGAATATGGAAAACAGAATACAAAACCCCGAATTGAGAACATGTAATGCAGAACACAGTATTTAATATATAGAAAACAGAATACTGAATATAGAAATTCGAATATAGGATGTATAACACAGAATTTAGAATATAGAATAAAGAATACTGAATATAGAATTTAGAATATAGAATATAGAACACAGAATATAGAATATAGATTAGAGAATATAGAACCCAGAACTTAGAACACGGAAGGCAGAACACAGAATTTATATTATAGAATACAAAATACTGAATGTAGAATTTAGAATATAGAATGTAGAACACAGAATATAGAATATAGACTACAGAATGCAGAATATAGAACATAGTATATAGAATGATGAACACAAAATATACAATATAGAATAGAGAATATAGAACCCAGAATTAAGCACATGGAATGCAGAGCACAGAATTTAGAATAAAGAATACAGAATACTTAATATGAAATTTAGAATATAGAATGTAGAAGCCAGAGTATAAAATATAGAATACGGAATACTGAATATAGTATTTAGAATATAGAATGTAGAATGCAGAATATAGAATATAGAATACGGAATGCAGAATATGGAATAAAGAATATAGAATGTAGAACACAGAATATAGAATATAGACTCCGGATTGCAGAATATAGAATGTAGAATAATGAGCACAAAATATCGATTAGAGAATATAGAACCCAGAATTTAGAACATGGAATGTAGAACACAGAATATACAACATAGAATACAGAATAATTAATATCGAATTAAGAAAATAGAATGTAGAACACAGAATATGGAATGAAGAGTATAGAATACTGAATATAGAATTTAGAATATACAATGTAGAACACAGAATATAGAATATAGAATAGAGAATACAGAACCCAAAATTTAGAACATGGAAGGTAGAACACAGAATTTATATTATAGAATACAGAATACTGAATGTAGAATTTAGAATATAGAATGTAGAACACAGAATATAGAATATAGACTACAGAATGCAGAATACAGAACATAGTATATAGAAAGATGAACACAAAATATAGAATGTAGAATAGAGAATATAGAACCCAGAATTAAGTACATGGAATGCAGAACACAGAATTTAGAATAAAGAATAAAGAATACTTAATATGAAATTTAGAATATAGAATGTAGAAGCCAGAGTATAAAATATAGAATACGGAATACTGAATATAGAATACAGAATATAGATTGTAGAACACAGAATATAGAATATAGACTCCGGATTGCAGAATATAGAATGTAGAATAATAAGCACAAAATATAGATTAGAGAATATAGAACTCAGAATTTAGAACATGGAATGTAGAACTCAGAATATACAATTTAGAATACAGAATACTTAATATCGAATAAAGAAAATAGAATGTAGAACACAGAATATGGAATGAAGAGTATAGAATACTGAATATAGAATTTAGAATATACAATGTAGAACACAGAATATAGAATATAGAACATAGAATACAGAACCCAGAATTTAGAACATGGAATGCAGAACACAGAATTTATATTATAGAAAACAGAATACTGAATATAGAATTTCGAATATACCATGTTGAACACAGAATTTAGAATATAGAATAAAGAATACTGAATATAGAATATAGAATGTAGAACACAGAATAGAGTTTATAGGATAGAGGATATAGAATCCAGAATATAGAGCATGGAATGCCGAACACAGAATTTAGAATATAGAATACAGAATACTTAATATAGAATTTAGAATATAGAATGCGGCACACAGCAATTAGAATATAGAATACAGAATACAGAATATAGAATTTAGAACATGGAAATCAGAAATCAGAATTTAGAATATAGAATACAGAATACTGAACACAGATTTTAGAACATGGAATGCAGAACCCAGAATAAGAATATAGAATACGGAATACTGAATATAGAATTTAGAATATAGATTATAGAACACAAAATATAGAATATAGAGTATAGAATATAGAACCAAGTATACAGAACATGGAATTTAGAAAATAGAATACAGAATACTGAGTATCGAACTTTGAATATAGAATGTAGAACTCAGAATACAGAATATAGGATACAGAATATAGAATATAGAATGTAGAACACAAAATATAGAATATGGGAAACAGAATACAGAACACAAAATTTAGAACATGGAATGCAGAAAACTGAATTTAGAGTATATACTACGGAATACTGAATATATAATTTTGAATATAGAATGTAGAACACACAATATGGAATGTAGAATATGGAAATCAGAATATTGAACACAGAATATAGAATGTAGAACACAGAATTTAGAATATGGAAAATAGAATACAGAACCCAGAAATTAGAACATGAAATGCAGAACACAGAATTTAGAATAAAAAAACAGAATACTGAAAATAGAATTTCGAATATAGAATGTAGAACACAGAATTTAGAATATAGAATAAAGAATACTGAATATCGAATTTAGAATATAGAATATAGAACACAGAATATAGAATATAGAATAGAGAATGTAGAACCCAGAATTTAGAACATGGAATGCAGAACACGAATTTAGAATATAGAATACAGAATACTGAATATATAATTTAGAATATAGAATGTAGAACACAGTATATGGAATGTAGAATACGGAATAAAGAATATTGAATACAGAATACAGAATGTAGAACACAGAATTTAGAATATGGATAACAGAATATAGAACCCAGAATTTAGAACATGGAATGCAGAAAACAGTATTTGGAAAATAAAATACAGAATACTTAATATAGAATTTAGAACATAGAATGCGGAACACAGCAATTAGAATATAGAATACAGAATACTGAATATAGAATTTAGAACATGGAAAGCAGAACTCAGAATTCAGAATATAGAATACAGAATCCTGAATATAGATTTTAGAACATGGAAGTCAGAACCCAGAATATGGAATATAGAATACGGAATACTGAATATAGAATTTAGAATATAGAATGTAGAACAGAGAATATAGAATATAGATTATAGAATATAGAACCCAGAATTTAGAACATGGAATTTAGAACACAGAATTTAGAATTTAAAGTACAGAATACTGAGTATCGAAATTAGAATATAGAATGTAGAACTCTGAATATAGTATATAGGATACGGAATGAAGAATATAGGACACAGAATATAGAATGTAGAACACAAAATATAGAATATGGAAAACTATACAGATCCCAGAATATAGAACATGGAATGCAGAACACAGAATTTAGAATATTGAATAATGAATACTGAATATAAAATTTAGAATATAGAATGTAGAACACAGAATATGGTATGTAGAATACGGAATGCAGAAATTAGAATACAGAAAATAGAATGTAGAACACAGAATTTAGTATATGGAAAACAGAATATAGAACCCAGAATTTAGAAAATGCAATGCAGAACACAGAATTTAGAATATAGAATATAGAATTCAGAATATAGAATGTAGAACACAGGGTATAGAATATAGAATACGGAATACTGAATATAGAATGTAGAATATAGAATGTAGGACACAGAATATAGAATATAGAATACGGAAAGCAAAATATAGTATTAGAATATAGAATGTACAACAGAGAATGTAGAATATGGAAAACAGAATACAGAACCGAGAATTTAGAACATGGAATGCAAAACACTGAGTTTAGAATATAGAATACAGAATACTGAATATAGAATCTAGAATATAGAATGAAGAACACAGAATATAGAATATAGTATAGAGATTATAGAACCCAGAATTTAGAATTTGGAATGTAGAACACAGGATTTTGAATATAGAATAGACATTATAGACCCAGAAATTAGAACATGGAATGTAGAACACAGGATTGAGAATATAGAATACAGAATACTGAATATCGAATTTAGAATATAGAATGTAGAACACAGAATATAGAATATAGGATACGGAATGTAGAAAAGAATACAGAATATAGAATATAGAACACAAAATATAGAATATGGAAAACAGAATACATAACCCAGAACTTAAAACATGGAATGCAGAACACAGACTCTAGAATATAGAATACAGAATACTGAATAAAATATTTTGAATATAGAATGTAAAACACAGAATATAGAGTATAGACTACGGAATGCCGAATATAGTATGTAGAATATAGAATGAAGAACACAAATATAGAATATAGAATGGAGAATATAGAACATAGAATTTTGAACATGGAATGCAGAACACAAAATTTAGAATATAGATTACAAAATACTGAATATAGAAATTAGAATATAGAATTTAGAAAAAAGTATATAGAATATAGAATACTGAACGCAGAATATGGAATGTAGAAAATAGAATTAAGAACACAGAATATAGAATAGAGAATAGAGAATATACAACCCAGAATTTAGAACATTGAATGCCGAACACAGAATTTAGAATATAGAATACAGAATACTAAATATAGAATTTAGAGCATAGAATGCGGAAAACAGTATATAGAATACATAATACAGAATAGTGAATATAGAATTTAGAACATAGAATGCGGAACACAGAATTTAGAATATGAAACACAGAATGCTGAATATAGAATATAGAACATGGAATGCAGAACTCAGAATTTACAATATAAAATACAGAATACTGAATATAGATCTTAGAACATGGAATGCAGAACCCAGGATAGAGAATATAGAATACTTAATACTGAATATAGAATATAGGATATAGAATGATGAACACAAAATATAGAATACAGAATAGAGAATATAGAAACCAGAAGTAAGAACATGGAATGTAGAACACAGAATTTAGAATATAGAATACAGTATACTGAATAACGAATTTAGAATATAGAATGTAAAACACAGAATATGGAATGTAGAACACGGAATGCAGAATAGTGAATACAGAATATAGAATGTAGAACACAGAATCTAGAATATAGAGTGTAGAATACTGAATATAGAATTTAGAATATAGAATGTGGAACACAGAATATAGAATATAGAATACAGAATATAGAACACAAAATTTAGTACATGGAATGCAGAGCAGAGAATTTAGAATATAGAATACCGAATACTGAATATAGAATATGAATATACAATGTAGAAGACAGAATTTAGAATATAGAATACAGAATACTGAAAATAGAATTTAGAATATACAATGTAGAACACAGAATATAGAATATAGATTACGGAATGCAGAATGTAGAATACATAAGATAGAATGTAGAACACATAATATAGAATATGGAAAACAGAATACTAAACGCAGAATTGAGAACATGGAATGAAGAAAACAGAATTTAGAATATAGAAAACCGAATACTGAATATAGAATTTCGAATAAAGAATGTTGAACACAGAATATTGAAGAAACAATATAGAATACTGAATATAGAATTTAGAATATAGAATGTAGAACACAGAATATAGAATAGAGAATAGAGAATAGAGAATATACAACCCAGAATTTAGAACATTGAATGCCGAACACAGAATTTAGAATATAGAATACAGAATATAGAATTTAGAGCATAAAATGCGGAAAACAGTATATAGAATATATAATATAAAATACAGAATATAGAATTTGGAACATAGAATGCGGAACACAGAATTTAGAATATAAAATACAGAGTACTGAATATAGAGTTTAGAACATGGAATGCAGAACTCAGTATTTACAATATACAATACAGAAAACTGAATATAGAGTTTAGAACATGGAACGCAAAACACAGAATATAGAATATAGAATACGGAATACTGAATATAGAATTTAGAATATAGAATATAGAACACAGAATTTAGAATATAGAATACAGAATACTAAATATAGAATTTAGAATATAGAATGTAGAACACAGAGTATAGAATATAGAATAGAGAACACTGAATATAGAATTTAGAATATAGAATGTAGAACACAGAATATATCATATAGACTACGGAATGCAGAATATAGAATATACAATATAGAATGATGAACACAAAATTTAGAATATGGAATAGAGAATATGGAACAGAATTTTGAACATGGAATACCGAACACAGAATTTAGAATGTAGAATACAGAATACTGAATATAGAATTTAGAACATAGAATGCGGAACACAGAATTTACAATATAGAATACAGAATACTTAATATAGAATTTAGAATATAGAATGCGGCACACAGCAATTAGAATATAGAATACAGAAAACAGAATATAGAATTTAGAACATGGAATGCAGAAATCAGAATTTACAATATAGAATACAGAATACAGAATACAGATTTTAGAACATGGAATGCAGAACCCAGAATAAGAATATAGAATACGGAATACTGAAAATAGAATTTAGAATATAGATTCTAGAACACAAAATATAGAATATAGAGTATAGAATATAGAACCAAGTATTCAGAACATGGAATTTAGAAAATAGAATACAGAATACTGAGTATCGAACTTTGAATATAGAATGTAGAACTCAGAATACAGAATATAGGATACAGAATGTAGCATATAGAATGTAGAACACAAAATATAGAATATGGGAAACAGAATACAGAACACAAAATTTAGAACATGGAATGCAGAAAACTGAATTTAGAGTATATACTACGGAATACTGAATATATAATTTAGAATATAGAATGTAGAACACAGAATATGGAATGTAGAATACGGAATGAAGTATATTGAATACAGAATATAGAATGTAGAACACAGAATTTAGAATATTGAAAACAGGATATAGAACCCAGAATTTAGAACATGGAATGCAGAACACAGAATTTTTAATATAAAAATCAGTATAATGAATATAGAATTTAGAATATAGAATGAAGAACACAGACATAGAATATAGAGTATGGAATGCAGAATATAGAATATAGAATATAGAATAATGAGCACAAAATATAGAATAGAGAATATAGAACCCAGAATTTAGAACATGGAATGCAGAACACAGAATTTAGAATATTCAATACCGAATACTGAATATAGAATATGAATATACAATGTAGAACACAGAATTTAGAATATAGAATACAGAATACTGAATATAGAATTTAGAATATACAATGTAGAATAAAGAATACGGAATGCAGAATATAGAATACAGAATATAGAATGTAGAACACAGATTATAGAATATGGAAAACAGAATACAAAACCCAGAATTGAGAACATGGAAAGCAGAACACAGAATTCAGAATATAGAAAACAGAATACTGAAAATAGAATTTCGAATATAAAATATAGAACACAGAATTTAGCATATAGAATACTGAATACTGAATATAGTATTTAGAATATAGAATGTAGAACACAGAATATAGAATATAGAATAGAGAACCCAAGATTTAGAACATGGAATGCCGAACACAGAATTTAGAATATAGAAATCAGAATACTGAATACAGAATTTAGAATATAGAATGTAGAACACAGAATATAGAATATAGACTACGGAATGCAGAATAAAGAATATAGAATATAGAATGATGAACACAAAATATACAATATAGAACAGAGAATATAGAACCCAGAATTTAGAACATGGAATGTAGAACACAGAATTTAGAATATAGAATTCAGAATACTGAATATCGAATTTAGAATATGAATGTAGAACACAGTATATGGAATGTAGAATACGGAATGCAGAATATTGAATACAGAATATAGAATGTAGAACACAGAATTTAGAATATTGAAAACAGAATATAGAAACCAGAATTTAGAACATGGAATGCAAAACACAGAATTTGGAATATAAAATACAGAATACTGAATATAGAATTTCGAATATAGAATGTTGAACACAGAATTTAGAATAAAGAATAAGGAACACTGAATATTAAATTTAGAATATAGAATGTAGAAAACAGAATAGAGAATATAGATTAGAGAATATAGAAACCAGAATTTAGAACATAGAATGCAGAACACAGAATTTAGAATATACAATACAGAATACTGAAGATAGATTTTAGAACATGGAATGCAGAACCCAGAATATAGAATATAGAATACGGAATACTGAATATAGAATTTATAATGTATAATATAGAACACAGAATATAGAATATAGAATAGAGTATATAGAACCTAGAATTTAGAACATGGAATGCAGAACACAGAATTTAGTATATAGAATACAGAACACTAAATATAGAATATACAATATAGAATGTAGAACACAGAGTATACAATATAGAATACGGAATACTGAATATAGAATTTAGAATGTAGAACACAGAGTATAGAATATAGAATATGGAATACTGAATATTGAATTTAGAATATAGAATACAGGAAACAGAATATAGAATATAGAACACAGAATATAGAATATAGAATACGGAATGCAAAATATAGAATACAGAATATAGAATGTACAACACAGAATGAAGAATATGGAAAACAGAAAACAGAACCGAGAATTTAGAACATGGAATTCAAAACACAGAGTTTTGAATATAGAATACAGAATACTGAATATAGAATATAGAATATACAATGTAGAACACAGAATATAGAATATAGTCTAGAGATTATAAAACCCAGAGTTTTGAACATGGAATGTAGAACACAGGATTTAGAAAATAGAATATACAATATAGAACCCAGAAATTAGAAGATGGAATGTAGAACACAGGATTTATAATATAGAATACAGAATACTGAATATCGAATTTAGAATATAGAATGTAGAACACAGAATATAGAATACAGGATAAGGAATGTAGAATATAGAATACAGAATATAGAATGTAGAACACAAAATATAGAATATGGAAAACAGAATACAAAACCCAGAATTGAGAACATGGAAAGCAGAACACAGAATTCAGAATATAGAAAACAGAATACTGAAAATAGAATTTCGAATATAAAATATAGAACACAGAATTTAGCATATAGAATACTGAATACTGAATATAGTATTTAGAATATAGAATGTAGAACACAGAATATAGAATATAGAATAGAGAACCCAAGATTTAGAACATGGAATGCCGAACACAGAATTTAGAATATAGAAATCAGAATACTGAATACAGAATTTAGAATATAGAATGTAGAACACAGAATATAGAATATAGACTACGGAATGCAGAATAAAGAATATAGAATATAGAATGATGAACACAAAATATACAATATAGAACAGAGAATATAGAACCCAGAATTTAGAACATGGAATGTAGAACACAGAATTTAGAATATAGAATACCGAATACTGAATATAGAATATGAATATACAATGTAGAAGACAGAATTTAGAATATAGAATACAGAATACTGAAAATAGAATTTAGAATATACAATGTAGAACACAGAATATAGAATATAGATTACGGAATGCAGAATGTAGAATACATAAGATAGAATGTAGAACACATAATATAGAATATGGAAAACAGAATACTAAACGCAGAATTGAGAACATGGAATGCAGAAAACAGAATTTAGAATATAGAAAACCGAATACTGAATATAGAATTTCGAATAAAGAATGTTGAACACAGAATATTGAAGAAACAATATAGAATACTGAATATAGAATTTAGAATATAGAATGTAGAACACAGAATATAGAATAGAGAATAGAGAATAGAGAATATACAACCCAGAATTTAGAACATTGAATGCCGAACACAGAATTTAGAATATAGAATACAGAATATAGAATTTAGAGCATAAAATGCGGAAAACAGTATATAGAATATATAATATAAAATACAGAATATAGAATTTGGAACATAGAATGCGGAACACAGAATTTAGAATATAAAATACAGAGTACTGAATATAGAGTTTATAACATGGAATGCAGAACTCAGTATTTACAATATACAATACAGAAAACTGAATATAGAGTTTAGAACATGGAACGCAAAACACAGAATATAGAATATAGAATACGGAATACTGAATATAGAATTTAGAATATAGAATATAGAACACAGAATTTAGAATATAGAATACAGAATACTAAATATAGAATTTAGAATATAGAATGTAGAACACAGAGTATAGAATATAGAATAGAGAACACTGAATATAGAATTTAGAATATAGAATGTAGAACACAGAATATATCATATAGACTACGGAATGCAGAATATAGAATATACAATATAGAATGATGAACACAAAATTTAGAATATGGAATAGAGAATATGGAACAGAATTTTGAACATGGAATACCGAACACAGAATTTAGAATGTAGAATACAGAATACTGAATATAGAATTTAGAACATAGAATGCGGAACACAGAATTTACAATATAGAATACAGAATACTTAATATAGAATTTAGAATATAGAATGCGGCACACAGCAATTAGAATATAGAATACAGAAAACAGAATATAGAATTTAGAACATGGAATGCAGAAATCAGAATTTACAATATAGAATACAGAATACAGAATACAGATTTTAGAACATGGAATGCAGAACCCAGAATAAGAATATAGAATACGGAATACTGAAAATAGAATTTAGAATATAGATTCTAGAACACAAAATATAGAATATAGAGTATAGAATATAGAACCAAGTATTCAGAACATGGAATTTAGAAAATAGAATACAGAATACTGAGTATCGAACTTTGAATATAGAATGTAGAACTCAGAATACAGAATATAGGATACAGAATGTAGCATATAGAATGTAGAACACAAAATATAGAATATGGGAAACAGAATACAGAACACAAAATTTAGAACATGGAATGCAGAAAACTGAATTTAGAGTATATACTACGGAATACTGAATATATAATTTAGAATATAGAATGTAGAACACAGAATATGGAATGTAGAATACGGAATGAAGTATATTGAATACAGAATATAGAATGTAGAACACAGAATTTAGAATATTGAAAACAGGATATAGAACCCAGAATTTAGAACATGGAATGCAGAACACAGAATTTTTAATATAAAAATCAGTATAATGAATATAGAATTTAGAATATAGAATGAAGAACACAGACATAGAATATAGAGTATGGAATGCAGAATATAGAATATAGAATATAGAATAATGAGCACAAAATATAGAATAGAGAATATAGAACCCAGAATTTAGAACATGGAATGCAGAACACAGAATTTAGAATATTCAATACCGAATACTGAATATAGAATATGAATATACAATGTAGAACACAGAATTTAGAATATAGAATACAGAATACTGAATATAGAATTTAGAATATACAATGTAGAATAAAGAATACGGAATGCAGAATATAGAATACAGAATATAGAATGTAGAACACAGATTATAGAATATGGAAAACAGAATACAAAACCCAGAATTGAGAACATGGAAAGCAGAACACAGAATTCAGAATATAGAAAACAGAATACTGAAAATAGAATTTCGAATATAAAATATAGAACACAGAATTTAGCATATAGAATACTGAATACTGAATATAGTATTTAGAATATAGAATGTAGAACACAGAATATAGAATATAGAATAGAGAACCCAAGATTTAGAACATGGAATGCCGAACACAGAATTTAGAATATAGAAATCAGAATACTGAATACAGAATTTAGAATATAGAATGTAGAACACAGAATATAGAATATAGACTACGGAATGCAGAATAAAGAATATAGAATATAGAATGATGAACACAAAATATACAATATAGAACAGAGAATATAGAACCCAGAATTTAGAACATGGAATGTAGAACACAGAATTTAGAATATAGAATTCAGAATACTGAATATCGAATTTAGAATATGAATGTAGAACACAGTATATGGAATGTAGAATACGGAATGCAGAATATTGAATACAGAATATAGAATGTAGAACACAGAATTTAGAATATTGAAAACAGAATATAGAAACCAGAATTTAGAACATGGAATGCAAAACACAGAATTTGGAATATAAAATACAGAATACTGAATATAGAATTTCGAATATAGAATGTTGAACACAGAATTTAGAATAAAGAATAAGGAACACTGAATATTAAATTTAGAATATAGAATGTAGAAAACAGAATAGAGAATATAGATTAGAGAATATAGAAACCAGAATTTAGAACATAGAATGCAGAACACAGAATTTAGAATATACAATACAGAATACTGAAGATAGATTTTAGAACATGGAATGCAGAACCCAGAATATAGAATATAGAATACGGAATACTGAATATAGAATTTATAATGTATAATATAGAACACAGAATATAGAATATAGAATAGAGTATATAGAACCTAGAATTTAGAACATGGAATGCAGAACACAGAATTTAGTATATAGAATACAGAACACTAAATATAGAATATACAATATAGAATGTAGAACACAGAGTATACAATATAGAATACGGAATACTGAATATAGAATTTAGAATGTAGAACACAGAGTATAGAATATAGAATATGGAATACTGAATATTGAATTTAGAATATAGAATACAGGAAACAGAATATAGAATATAGAACACAGAATATAGAATATAGAATACGGAATGCAAAATATAGAATACAGAATATAGAATGTACAACACAGAATGAAGAATATGGAAAACAGAAAACAGAACCGAGAATTTAGAACATGGAATTCAAAACACAGAGTTTTGAATATAGAATACAGAATACTGAATATAGAATATAGAATATACAATGTAGAACACAGAATATAGAATATAGTCTAGAGATTATAAAACCCAGAGTTTTGAACATGGAATGTAGAACACAGGATTTAGAAAATAGAATATACAATATAGAACCCAGAAATTAGAAGATGGAATGTAGAACACAGGATTTATAATATAGAATACAGAATACTGAATATCGAATTTAGAATATAGAATGTAGAACACAGAATATAGAATACAGGATAAGGAATGTAGAATATAGAATACAGAATATAGAATGTAGAACACAAAATATAGAATATGGAAAACAGAATACATAACCCAGAATTTAGTACATGGAATGCAGAACACAGAATCTAGAATATAAAATACACAATACTGAATATAAAATTTAGAATATAGAATATAAAACACAGAATATAGAGTATAGAATACGGAATGCAGAATATAGTACGTAGAATATAGAATGACAAACACATATATAGAATATAGAATGGAGAATATAGAACCCAGAATTTTGAACATGGAATGCAGAACACAGAATTTAGAATATAGATTACAGAATACTGAATATAGGATTTAGAACATAGAATGCGGAACAAAGCAATTAGAATATAGAATACAGAATACTGAATATAGAATTTAGAACATGGAAACAGAACTCAGAATTTAGAATATAGAATACATAATACTGAATATAGATTTTAGAACATGGAATGCAGAACACAGAATTTGGAATATAAAATACAGAATACTGAATATAGAATTTAGAATATAGAATAAAGAACACAGAATATAGAATATATAGTATGGAATGCAGAATATAGAATATAGAATAATGAGCACAAAATATAGAATAGAGAATATAGAACCCAGAATTTACAACATGGAATGCAGAACACAGAATTTAGAATATAGAATACAGAATACTGAATATAGAATTTAGAATATAGAATGTAGAACACAGAATATAGAATAAGGCAGGCAGAGTACACAATAAAGAATATAGAAGGCAGAACTGCGAATATAGAAAATGGAATGCAGAAAACAGAATTTAGAATATAGAATATAGAATGCTGAATTTAGAATTTAGAATATAGAATGTAGAAC
This sequence comes from Vicugna pacos, assembly GCF_048564905.1. Lineage (NCBI taxonomy): Eukaryota > Metazoa > Chordata > Mammalia > Artiodactyla > Camelidae > Vicugna > Vicugna pacos. The sequence continues at coordinate 2,562,089 of NW_027328736.1, read as the reverse complement.
ACAGAATTTAGAATATAGAATACCGAATACTGAGTATATAATTTAGAATATACAATGTAGAACACAGAATATAGAATATAGAATACGGAAAGCAGAATATAGTATACAGAATATACAATGAAGAACACAGAATATAGAATATGGAAAACAGAATAGAAAACCCAGAATTGAGAACATGGAATGCAGAACACAGAATTTAGAATATACAATACAGAATACTGAATATAGATTTTAGAACATGGAATGCAGAACCCAGAATATAGAATATAGAATACGGAATACTGAATATAGAATTTAGAATGTATAATATAGAACACAGAATATAGAATATAGAATAGAGAATATAGAACCCAGAATTTAGAACATGGAATGCAGAACACAGAATTTAGTATATAGAATACAGAACACTAACTACAGAATTTACAATATAGAATGTAGAACACAGAGTATACAAAATAGAATACGGAATACTGAATATAGAATTTAGAATGTAGAACACAGAGTATAGAATATAGATTATGGAACACTGAATATAGAATTTAGAATATAGGATACAGGAAACAGAATATAGAATATAGAACACAGAATATAGAATATAGAATAAGGAATGCAAAATATAGAATACAGAATATAGAATATACAACACAGAATGAAGAATATGGAAAACAGAATACAGAACCGAGAATTTAGAACATGGAATTCAAAACACAGAGTTTTGAATATAGAATACAGAATACTGAATATAGAATATAGAATATACAATGTAGAACACAGAATTTAGAATATATAATACCGAATACTGAGTATATAATTTAGAATATAGAATGTAAAACACAGAATAGAGAATACAGAATAGAGAATATAGAACCCAGAATTTAGAACTTGGAATTTAGAACACAGAATTTAGAATATAATATACAGAATACTGAGTATCGAACTTAGAATATAGAATGTAGAACTCAGAATATAGAATATAGGATACGGAAGTTACAATATAGAAGATAGAATATAGAATGTAGAACACAAAATATACAATATGGAAAACAGAATACAGAACCCAAAATTTAGAACACGGAATGCAGAACACAGAATTTAGAGTATTCAATACCGAATACTGAATATAGAATATGAATATACAATGTAGAACACAGAATTTAGAATATAGAATACAGAATACTGAATATAGAATTTAGAATATACAATGTAGAACACAGAATATAGAATAAAGAATACGGAATGCAGAATATAGAATACAGAATATAGAATGTAGAACACAGATTATAGAATATGGAAAACAGAATACAAAACCCAGAATTGAGAACATGGAAAGCAGAACACAGAATTCAGAATATAGAAAACAGAATACTGAAAATAGAATTTCGAATATAAAATATAGAACAGAGAATTTAGCATATAGAATACTGAATACTGAATATAGTATTTTGAATATAGAATGTAGAACACAGAATATAGAATATAGAATAGAGAACCCAAAATTAAGAACATGGAATGCCGAACACAGAATTTAGAATATAGAAATCAGAATACTGAATACAGAATTTGGAATATAGAATGTAGAACACATAATATAGAATATAGACTACAGAATGCAGAATAAAGAATATAGAATATAGAATGATGAACCCAAAATATACAATATAGAACAGAGAATATAGAACCCAGAATTTAGAACATGGAATGTAGAACACAGAATTTAGAATATTGAATTCAGAATACTGAATATCGAATATAGAATATGAATGTAGAACACAGTATATGGAATGTAGAATACGGAATGCAGAATATTGAATACAGAATATAGAATGTAGAACACAGAATTTAGAATATTGAAAACAGAATATAGAACCCAGAATTTAGAACATGGAATGCAGAACACAGAATTTGGAATATAAAATACAGAATACTAAATATAGAATTTCGAATATAGAATGTTGAACACAGAATATAGAATAAAGAATAAGGAATACTGAATATAAAATTTAGAATATACAATGTAGAACACAGAATAGAGAATATAGATTAGAGAATATAGAAACCAGAATTTAGAACATGGAATGCAGAACACAGAATTTAGAATAAAGAATACAGAATACTGAATATAGATTTTAGAACATGGAATGCAGAACCCAGAATATAGAATACAGAATACAGAATACTGAATATAGAATTTAGAATATACAATGTAGAACACAGAATATAGAATAAAGAATACGGAATGCAGAATATAGAATACAGAATATAGAATGTAGAACACAGATTATAGAATATGGAAAACAGAATACAAAACCCAGAATTGAGAACATGGAAAGCAGAACACAGAATTCAGAATATAGAACACAGAATACTGAAAATAGAATTTTGAATACAGAATGTTGAACAAAGAATTAAGCATATAGAATACTGAATACTGAATATAGTATTTAGAATATAGAATGTAGAACACAGAATATAGAATATAGAGTAGAGAACCCAAAATTTAGAACATGGAATGCCGAACACAGAATTTAGAATATAGAAATCAGAATACTGAATACAGAAATTAGAATATAGAATGTAGAACACAGAATATAGAATATAGACTACGGAATGCAGAATAAAGAATATAGAATATAGAATGATGAACACAAAATATACCATATAGAAGAGAGAATATAGAACCCAGAATTTAGAACATGGAATGTAGAACACAGAATTTAGAATATAGAATTCAGAATACTGAATATCGAATTTAGAATATGAATGTAGAACACAGTATATGGAATGTAGAATGCGGAATGCAGAATATTGAATACAGAATATAGAATGTAGAACACAGAATTTAGAATATTGAAAACAGAATATAGAACCCAGAATTTAGAACATGGAATGCAGAACACAGAATTTGGAATATAAAATACAGAATACTGAATATATAATTTCGAATATAGAATGTTGAACACAGAATTTAGAATAAAGAATAAGGAATACTGAATATAAAATTTAGAATATAGAATGTGGAACACAGAATAGAGAATATAGATTAGAGAATATAGAACCCAGAATTTAGAATATTGAATGCAGAACACAGAATTTAGAATATAGAATACAGAATACTGAATATAGATTTTAGAACATGGAATGCAGAACCCAGAATATAGAATATAGAATACGGAATACTGAATATAGAATTTAGAATATAGATTTTAGTACACAGAATATAGAATAAGGCAGGCAGAATACACAATAAAGTATATAGAAGGCAGAACTGCGAATATAGAAAATGGAATGCAGAAAACAGAATTAAGAATATAGAATACAGAATGCTGAATTTAGAATTTAGAATATAGAAATTAGAACACAGAATTTAGAATATAGAATACCGAATACTGAGTATATAATTTAGAATATACAATGTAGAACACAGAATATAGAATATAGAATACGGAATGCAGAATATAGAATACAGAAGATAGAATAAAGAACACAGAATATAGAATATGGAAAACAGAATAGAAAACCCAGAATTGAGAACATGTAATGCAGAACACAGAATTTAGAATAAAGAAAACAGAATACTGAATATAGAATTTCGAATATAGAATGTTGAACACAGAATTTAGAATAAAGAATAACGAATACTGAATATAGAATTTAGAATATAGAATGTAAAACACAGAATAGAGAATATAGAATAGAGAATATAGAACCCAGAATTTAGAACATGGAATTTAGAACACAGAATTTAGAATATAGTATACAGAATACTGAGTATCGAACTTAGAATATAGAATGTAGAACTCACAATATAGAATATAGGATACGGAAAGTACAATATAGAAGAAAGAATATAGAATGTAGAACACAAAATATACAATATGGAAAACAGTATACAGAACCCAAAATTTAGAACATGGAATGCAGAACACAGAATTTAGAGTATATACTACAGAATACTGAATATAAAATTTAGAATATAGAATGTAGAACACAGAATATGGAATGTAGAATACGGAATGAAGTATATTGAATACAGAAAATAGAATGTAGAACACAGAATTTAGAATATTGAAAACAGGATATAGAACCCAGAATTTAGAACATGGAATGCAGAACACAGAATCTGGAATATAAAAAACAGTATACTGAATATAGAATTTAGAATATAGAATGAAGAATACAGATATAGAATATAGAGAATGGAATGCAGAATGTAGAATATAGAATAATGAGCACAAAATATAGAATAGAGAATATAGAACCCAGAATTTTGATCATGGAATGCAGAACACAGAATTTAGAATATTCAATACCGAATACTGAATATAGAATATGAATATATAATGTAGAACACAGAATTTAGAATATAGAATACAGAATACTGAATATAGAATTTAGAATATACAATGTAGAACACAGAATATAGAATAAAGAATACGGAATGCAAAATATAGAATACACAATATAGAATGTAGAACACAGATTATAGAATATGGAAAACAGAATACAAAACCCAGAATTGAGAACATGGAAAGCAGAAAACAGAATTCAGAATATAGAAAACAGAATACTGAAAATAGAATTTCGAATATAGAATGCTGAACACAGAATTTAGCATATACAATACTGAATACTGAATATAGTATTTAGAATATAGAATGTAGAACACAGAATATATAATATAGAATAGAGAACCCAAAATTTAGAACATGGAATGCCGAACACAGAATTTAGAATATAGAAATCAGAATACTGAATACAGAATTTAGAATAAAGAATGTAGAACACAGAATACAGAATATAGACTACGGAATGCAGAATAAAGTATATAGAATATAGAATGATGAAAACAAAATATACAATATAGAACAGAGAATATAGAACTCAGAATTTAGAACATGGAATGTAGAACACAGAATTTAGAATATAGAATTCAGAATACTGAATATCGAATTTAGAATATGAATGTAGAACACAGTATATGGAATGTAGAATACGGAATGCAGAATATTGAATACAGAATATAGAATGTAGAACACAGAATTTAGAATATTGAAAACAGAATATAGAACCCAGAATTTGGAACATGGAATGCAGAACACAGAATTTGGAATATAAAATACAGAATACTGAATATAGAATTTCGAATATAGAATGTTGAACACAGAATTTAGAATAAAGAATAAGGAATACTGAATATAAAATTTAGAATATAGAATGTAGAACAAAGAATAGAGAATATAGATTAGAGAATATAGAACCCAGAATTTAGAACATGGAATGCAGAACACAGAATTTAGAATATAGAATACATAATACTGCATATAGCTTTTAGAATATAGAATGTAGAACACAGAATATAGAATAAGGCAGGCAGAATACACAATAAAGAATATAGAAGGCAGAACTGCGAATATAAAAAATGGAATGCAGAAAACAGAATTTAGAATATAGAATACAGAATGCTGAATTTAGAATTTAGAATATAGAAGGTAGAACCCAGAATTTAGAATATAGAATATCGAATACTGAGTATATAATGTAGAATATACAATGTAGAACACAGAATATAGAATATAGAATACGGAAAGCAGAATATAGTATACAGAATATACAATGAAGAATACAGAATATAGAATATGGAAAACAGAATAGAAAACCCAGAATTGAGAACATGGAATGCAGAACACAGAATTTAGAATATAGAATACAGAATACTGAATATAGAATTTTGAATATAGAATGTTGAACACAGAATTTAGAATAAAGAATAACGAATACTGAGTATAGAATTAAGAATATAGAATGTAAAACACAGAATAGAGAATATAGAATAGAGAATATAGAACCCAGAATTTAGAACATGGAATTTGGAACACAGAATTTAGAATATAGTATACAGAATACTGAGTATCGAACTTATAATATACAATGTAGAACTCAGAATATAGAATATAGGATATGGAAGGTACAATATAGAAGAAAGAATATAGAATGTAGAACACAAAATATACAATATGGAAAACAGAATACAGAACCCAAAATTTAGAACATGGAATGCAGAACACAGAATTTAGAGTATATACTACAGAATACTGAATACAAAATTTAGAATATAGAATGTAGAACACAGAATATGGAATGTAGAATACGGAATGAAGTATATTGAGTACAGAATATAGAATGTAGAACACAGAATTTAGAATATTGAAAACAGGATATAGAACCCAGAATTTAGAACATGGAATGCAGAACACAGAATTTGGAATATAAAAAACAGTATACTGAATATAGAATTTAGAATATAGAATGAAGAACACAGATATAGTATATAGAGTATGGAATGCAGAATATAGAATATAGAATATAGAATAATGAGCACAAAATATAGAATAGAGAATATAGAACCCAGAATTTAGAACATGGAATGCAGAACAGAATTTAGAATATTCAATACCGAATACTGAATATAGAATATGAATATACAATGTAGAACACAGAATTTAGAATATAGAATACAGAATACTGAATATAGAATTTAGAATATACAATGTAGAACACAGAATTTAGAATAAAGAATAAGGAATACTGAATATAAAATTTAGAATATAGAATGTAGAACACAATTTAGAGAATATAGATTAGAGAATATAGAACCCAGAATTTAGAACATGGAATGCAGAACACAGAATTTTGAATATTCAATACCAAATACTGTATATAGAATATGAATATACAATGTAGAACACAGAATTTAGAATATAGAATACAGAATACTGAATATAGAATTTAGAATATACAATGTAGAACACAGAATATAGAATAAAGAATACGGAATGCAGAATATAGAATACAGAATATAGAATGTAGAACACAGATTATAGAATATGGAAAACAGAATACAAAACCCAGAATTGAGAACATGGAAAGCAGAACACAGAATTCAGAATATAGAAAACAGAATACTGAAAATAGAATTTCGAATATAAAATATAGAACACAGAATTTAGCATATAGAATACTGAATACTGAATATAGTATTTAGAATATAGAATGTAGAACACAGAATATAGAATATAGAATAGAGAACCCAAAATTTAGAACATGGAATGCGGAACACAGAATTTAGAATATGGAAATCAGAATACTGAATACAGAATTTGGAATATAGAATGTAGAACACAGAATATAGAATATAGACTACGGAATGCAAAATAAAGTATATAGAATATAGAATGAGGAACACAAAATATACAATATAGAACAGAGAATATAGAACCCAGAATTTAGAACATGGAATGTAGAACACAGAATTTAGAATATAGAATTCAGAATACTGAATATCGAATTTAGAATATGAATGTAGAACACAGTATATGGAATGTAGTATACGGAATGCAGAATATTGAATACAGAATATAGAATGTAGAACACAGAATTTAGAATATTGAAAACAGAATATAGAACCCAGAATTTAGAACATGGAATGCAGAACACAGAGTTTGGAATATAAAATACAGAATACTGAATATAGAATTTCGAATATAGAATGTTGAACACAGAATTTAGAATAAAGTATAAGGAATAGTGAATATAAAATTTAGAATATAGAATGTAGAACACAATTTAGAGAATATAGATTAGAGAATATAGAACCCAGAATTTAGAACATGGAATGCAGAACACAGAATTTAGAATATAGAATACAGAATACTGAATATAGATTTTAGAACATGGAATGCAGAACCCAGAATATAGATTATATAATACAGAATACTGAATATAGAATTTAGAATATACAATGTAGAACACAGAATATAGAATAAAGAATACGGAATGCAGAATATAGAATACAGAATATAGAATGTAGAACACAGATTATAGAATATGGAAAACAGAATACAAAACCCAGAATTGAGAACATGGAAAGCAGAACACAGAATTCAGAATATAGAAAACAGAATACTGAAAATAGAATTTCGAATATAAAATATAGAACACAGAATTTAGCATATATAATACGGAATACTGAATATAGAATTTAGAATATAGAATGTAGAACACATAATATAGAATATAGAATAGAGAACCCAAAATTTAGAACATGGAATACCGAACACAGAATTTAGAATATAGAAATCAGAATACTGAATACAGAATTTAGAATATAGAATGTAGAACACAGAATATAGAATATAGACTACGGAATGCAGAATAAAGAATATAGAATAGAGAATGATGAACACAAAATATACAATATAGAACAGAGAATATAGAACCCAGAATTTCGAACATGGAATGTAGAACACAGAATTTAGAATATAGAATTCAGAATACTGAATATCGAATTTAGAATATGAATGTAGAACACAGTATATGGAATGTAGAATACGGAATGCAGAATATTGAATACAGAATATAGAATGTAGAACACAGAATTTAGAATATTGAAAACAGAATATAGAACCCAGAATTTAGAACATGGAATGCAGAACACAGAATTTGGAATATAAAATACAGAATACTGAATATAGAATTTCGAATATAGAATGTTGAACACAGAATTTAGAATAAAGAATAAGGAATACTGAATATAAAATTTAGAATATAGAATGTAGAACACAGAATAGAGAATATAGATTAGAGAATATAGAACCCAGAATTTAGAACATGGAATGCAGAACACAGAATTTAGAATATAGAATACAGAATACTGAATATAGAATTTAGAACATGGAATGCAGAACCCAGAATATAGAATATAGAATACGGAATACTGAATATAGAAATTAGAATGTATAATATAGAACACAGAATATAGAATAAAGAATAGAGAATATAGAAACCAGAATTTAGAACATGGAATGCAGAACACAGAATTTAGTATATACAATACAGAACACTAAATATAGAATTTACAATATAGAATGAAGAACACAGAGTATACAATATAGAATACAGAATACTGAATATAGAATTTAGAATGTAGAACACAGAGTATAGAATATAGAATATGGAATACTGAATATAGAATTTAGAATAAAGAATACAGGAAACAGAATATAGAATATAGAACACAGAATATAGAATATAGAATACGGAATGCAAAATATAGAATACAGAATATAGAATGTACAACACAGAATGAAGAATATGGAAAACAGAAAACAGAACCGAGAATTTAGAAGATGGAATAAAAACACAGAGTTTTGAATATAGAATACAGAATACTGAATATAGAATATAGAATATAAAATGTAGAACACAGAAAATAGAATATAGTCTAGAGATTATAGAACCCAGAATTTTGAACATGGAATGTAGAACACAGGATTTAGAATATAGAATATACAATATAGAACCCAGAAATTAGAAGATGGAATGTAGAACACAGGATTCATAATATAGAATACAGAATACTGAATATCGAATTTAGAATATAGAATGTAGAACACAGAATATAGAATACAGGATAAGGAATATAGAACATAGAATTCAGAATATAGAATGTAGAACACAAAATATAGAATATGGAAAACAGAATACATAACCCAGAATTTAGAACATGGAATGCAGAACACAGAATCTAGAATATAAAATACACAATACTGAATATAAAATTTAGAATATAGAATATAAAACACAGAATATAGAGTATAGAATAAGGAATGCAGAATATATTATGTAGAATATAGAATGAAAAACACATATATAGAATATAGAATGGACAATATAGAACCCAGAATTTTGAACATGGAATGCAGAACACAGAATTTAGAATATAGAATACATAATACTGAATATAGATTTTAGAACATGGAATGCAGAACATAGAATTTGGAATATAAAATACAGAATACAGAATATAGAATTTAGAATATAGAATGAAGAACACAGAATATAGAATATAGAGTATGGAATGCAGAATATAGAATATAGAATAATGAGCACAAAATATAGAATAGAGAATATAGAACCCAGAATTTAGAACATGGAATGCAGAACACAGAATTTAGAATATAGAATACAGAATACTGCATATAGATTTTATAATATAGAATGTAGAACACAGAATATAGAATAAGGCAGGCAGAATACACAATAAAGAATATAGAAGGCAGAACTGCGAATATAAAAAATGGAATTCAGAAAACAGAATTTAGGATATAGAATACAGAATGCTGAAATTAGAATTTAGAATATAGAATGTAGAACCCAGAATTTAGAATATAGAATATCGAATACTGAGTATATAATTTAGAATATACAATGTAGAACACAGAATATAGAATATAGAATACGGAAAGCAGAATATAGTATACAGAATATACAATGAAGAACACAGAATATAGAATATGGAAAACAGAATAGAAAACCCAGAATTGAGAACATGGAATGCAGAACACAGAATTTAGAATATAGAATACAGAATACTGAATATAGAATTTCGAATATAGAATGTTGAACACAGAATTTAGAATAAAGAATAACGAATACTGAGTATAGAATTAAGAATATAGAATGTAAAACAAAGAATAGAGAATATAGAATAGAGAATATAGAACCCAGAATTTAGAACATGGAGTTTAGAACACAGAATTTAGAATATAGTATACAGAATACTGAGTATCGAACTTAGAATATAGAATGTAGAACTCAGAATATAGAATATAGGATACGGAAGGGTCAGTATAGAAGAAAGAATATAGAATGTAGAACACAAAATATAGAATATGGGAAACAGAATACAGAACACAAAATTTAGAACATGGAATGCAGAACACAGAATTTAGAGTATATACTACAGAATACTGAATATAAAATTTAGAATATAGAATGTAGAACACAGAATATGGAATGTAGAATACGGAATGAAGTATATTGAGTACAGAATATAGAATGTAGAACACAGAATTTAGAATATTGAAAACAGGATATACAACCCAGAATTTAGAACATGGAATGCAGAACACAGAATTTGGAATATAAAAAACAGTATACTGAATATAGAATTTAGAATATAGAATGAAGAACACAGATATAGTATATAGAGTATGGAATGCAGAATATAGAATATAGAATATAGAATAATGAGCACAAAATATAGAATAGAGAATATAGAACACAGAATTTAGAACATGGAATGCAGAACACAGAATTTAGAATATTCAATACCGAATACTGAATATAGAATATGAATATACAATGTAGAACACAGAATTTAGAATATAGAATACAGAATACTGAATATAGAATTTAGAATATACAATGTAGAACACAGAATATAGAATAAAGAATACGGAATGCAGAATATAGAATACAGAATATAGAATGTAGAACACAGATTATAGAATATGGAAAACAGAATACAAAACCCAGAATTGAGAACATGGAAAGCAGAACACAGAATTCAGAATATAGAAAACAGAATACTGAAAATAGAATTTCGAATATAAAATATAGAACAGAGAATTTAGCATATAGAATACTGAATACTGAATATAGTATTTTGAATAAAGAATGTAGAACACAGAATATAGAATATAGAATAGAGAACCCAAAATTTAGAACATGGAATGCGGAACACAGAATTTAGAATATGGAAATCAGAATACTAAATACAGAATTTGGAATATAGAATGTAGAACACAGAATATAGAATATAGACTACGGAATGCAGAATAAAGAATATAGAATATAGAATGATGAACACAAAATATACAATATAGAACAGAGAATATAGAACCCAGAATTTAGAACATGGAATGTAGAACACAGAATTTAGAATATAGAATTCAGAATACTGAATATCGAATTTAGAATATGAATGTAGAACACAGTATATGGAATGTAGTATACGGAATGCAGAATATTGAATACAGAATATAGAATGTAGAACACAGAATTTAAAATATTGAAAACAGAATATAGAACCCAGAATTTAGAACATGGAATGCAGAACACAGAATTTGGAATATAAAATACAGAATACTGAATATAGAATTTCGAATATAGAATGTTGAACACAGAATTTAGAATAAAGTATAAGTAATACTGAATATAAAATTTAGAATTTAGAATGTAGAACATAATTTAGAGAATATAGATTAGAGAATATAGAACCCAGAATTTAGAACATGGAATGCAGAACACAGAATTTAGAAAATAGAACACAGAATTCTGAATATAGATTTTAGAACATGGAATGCAGAACCCAGAATATAGATTATAGAATACAGAATACTGAATATAGAATTTAGAATATACAATGTAGAACACAGAATATAGAATAAAGAATACGGAATGCAGAATATAGAATACAGAATATAGAATGTAGAACACAGATTATAGAATATGGAAAACAGAATACAAAACCCAGAATTGAGAACATGGAAAGCAGAACACAGAATTCAGAATATAGAAACAGAATACTGAAAATAGAATTTCGAATATAAAATATAGAACACAGAATTTAGCATATATAATACGGAATACTGAATATAGAATTTAGAATATAGAATGTAGAACACATAATATTGAATATAGAATAGAGAACCCAAAATTTAGAACATGGAATACCGAACACAGAATTTAGAATATAGAAATAAGAATACTGAATACAGAATTTAGAATATAGAATGTAGAACACAGAATACAGAATATAGACTACGGAATGCAGAATAAAGAATATAGAATATAGAATGATGAACACAAAATATACAATATAGAACAGAGAATATAGAACCCAGAATTTAGAACATGGAATGTAGAACACAGAATTTAGAATATAGAATTCAGAATACTGAATATCGTATTTAGAATATGAATGTAGAACACAGTATATGGAATGTAGAATACGGAATGAAGAATATTGAATACAGAATATAGAATGTAGAACACAGAATTTAGAATATTGAAAACAGAATATAGAACCCAGAATTTAGAACATGGAATGCAGAACACAGAATTTGGAATATAAAATACAGAATACTGAATATAGAATTTCGAATTTAGAATGTTGAACACAGAATTTAGAATAAAGAATAAGGAATACTGAATATTAAATTTGGAATATAGAATGTAGAAAACAGAATAGAGAATATAGATTAGAGAATATAGAACCCAGAATTTAGAACATGGAATGCAGATCACAGAAATTAGAATATACAATACAGAATACTGAATATAGATTTTAGAACATGGAATGCAGAACCCAGAACATAGAATATAGAAAACGGAATACTGAATAAAGAATTTATAATGTATAATATAGAACACAGAATATAGAATATAGAATAGAGTATATAGAACCTAGAATTTAGAACATGGAATGCAGCACACAGAATTTAGTATATAGAATACAGAACACTAAATATAGAATATACAATATAGAATGTAGAAAACAGAGTATACAATATAAAATACGGAACACTGAATATAGAATTTAGAATGTAGAACACAGAGTATAGAATATAGAATATGGAATACTGAATATTGAATTTAGAATATAGAATACAGGAAACAGAATATAGAATATAGAACACAGAATATAGAATATAGAATACGGAATGCAAAATATAGAATACATAATATAGAATGTACAAAACAGAATGAAGAATATGGAAAACAGAATACAGAACTGAGAATTTAGAACATGGAATTCAAAACACAGAGTTTTGAATATAGAATACAGAATACTGAATATAGAATATAGAATATAGAATGTAGAACACAGAATATAGAATATAGTCTAGAGATTATAGAACCCAGAATTTTGAACATGGAATGTAGAACACAGGATTTAGAATATAGAATATACAATATAGAACCAAGAAATTAGAAGATGGAATGTAGAACACAGGATTTATAATATAGAATACAGAATATTGAATATCGAATATAGAATATAGAATGTAGAACACAGAATATAGAATACAGGATAAGGAATGTCGAATATAGAATACAGAATAAAGAATGTAGAACACAAAATATAGAATATGGAAAACAGAATACATAACCCAGAATTTAGAACATGGAATGCAGAACACAGAATTTGGAATATAGATTACAGAATACTGAATATAGAATTTAGAACATAGAATGCGGAACACAGCAATTAGAATATAGAATACAGAATACTGAATATAGAATTTAGAACATGGAAACAGAACTCAGAATTTAGAATATAGTATACATAATACTGAATATAGATTTTAGAACATGGAATGCAGAACACAGAATTTGGAATATAAAATACAGAATACTGAATATAGAATTTAGAATATAGAATGAAGAACACAGAATATAGAATATAGAGTATGGAATGCAGAATATAGAATATAGAATAATGAGCACAAAATATAGAATAGAGAATATAGAACCCAGAATTTACAACATGGAATGCAGAACACAGAATTTAGAATATAGAATACAGAATACTGAATATAGATTTTAGAATATAGAATGTAGAACACAGAATATAGAATAAGGCAGGCAGAATACACAATAAAGAATATAGAAGGCAGAACTGCGAATATAGAAAATGGAATGCAGAAAACAGAATTTAGAATATAGAATACAGAATGCTGAATTTAGAATTTAGAATATAGAATGTAGAACACAGAATTTAGAATAAAGAATACGGAATACTGAGTATATAATTTAGAATATACAATGTAGAACACAGAATATAGAATATAGAATACGGAAAGCAGAATATAGTATACAGAATATACAATGAAGAACACAGAATATAGAATATGGAAAACAGAATAGAAAACCCAGAATTGAGAACATGGAATGCAGAACACAGAATTTAGAATATAGAAAACAGAATATTAAATATAGAATTTCGAATACAGAATGTTGAACACAGAATTTAGAATAAAGAATAACGAATACTGAGTATAGAATTTAGAATATAGAATGTAAAACACAGAATAGATAATACAGAATAGAGAATATAGAACCCAGAATTTAGAACTTGGAATTTAGAACACAGAATTTAGAATATAGTATACAGAATACTGAGTATCGAACTTAGAATATAGAATGTAGAACTCAGAATATAGAATATAGGATACGGAAGGTACAATATAGAAGATAGAATATAGAATGTAGAACACAAAATATACAATATGGAAAACAGAATACAAAACACAAAATTTAGCACACGGAATGCAGAACACAGAATTTAGAGTATTCAATACCGAATACTGAATATAGAATATGAATATACAATGTAGAACACAGAATTTAGAATATAGAATACAGAATACTGAATATAGAATTTAGAATATACAATGTAGAACACAGAATATAGAATAAAGTATACGGAATGCAGAATATAGAATACAGAATATAGAATGTAGAACACAGATTATAGAATATGGAAAACAGAATACAAAACCCAGAATTGAGAACATGGAAAGCAGAACACAGAATTCAGAATATAGAAAACAGAATACTGAAAATAGAATTTCGAATATAAAATATAGAACACAGAATTTAGCATATAGAATACTGAATACTGAATATAGTATTTAGAATATAGAATGTAGAACACAGAATATAGAATATAGAATAGAGAACCCAAAATGAAGAACATGGAATGCCGAACACAGAATTTAGAATATAGAAATCAGAATACTGAATACAGAATTTGGAATATAGAATGTAGAACACAGAATATAGAATATAGACTACGGAATGCAGAATAAAGTATATAGAATATAGAATGATGAACACAAAATATACAATATAGAACAGAGAATATAGAACCCAGAATTTAGAACATGGAATGTAGAACACAGAATTTAGAATATTGAATTCAGAATACTGAATATCGAATTTAGAATATGAATGTAGAACACAGTATATGGAATGTAGAATACGGAATGCAGAATATTGAATACAGAATATAGAATGTAGAACACAGAATTTAGAATATTGAAAACAGAATATAGAACCCAGAATTTAGAACATGGAATGCAGAACACAGAATTTGGAATATAAAAAACAGAATACTGAATATAGAATTTCGAATATAGAATGTTGAACACAGAATTTAGAATAAAGAATAAGGAATACTGAATATAAAATTTAGAAAATAGAATGTAGAACTCAGAATAGAGAATATAGATTAGAGAATATAGAACCCAGAATTTAGAACATGGAATGCAGAACACAGAATTTAGAATATAGAATACAGAATACTGAATATAGATTTTAGAACATGGAATGCAGAACCCAGAATATAGAATACAGAATACAGAATACTGAATATAGAATTTAGAATATACAATGTAGAACACAGAATATTGAATAAAGAATACGGAATGCAGAATATAGAATACAGAATATAGAATGTAGAACACAGATTATAGAATATGGAAAACAGAATACAAAACCCAGAATTGAGAACATGGAAAGCAGAACACAGAATTCAGAATATAGAACACAGAATACTGAAAATAGAATTTCGAATATAGAATGTTGAACAAAGAATTTAGCATATACAATACTGAATACTGAATATAGTATTTAGAAAATAGAATGTAGAACACAGAATATAGAATATAGAGTAGAGAACCCAAAATTTAGAACATGGAATGCCGAACACAGAATTTAGAATATAGAAATCAGAATAATGAATACAGAATTTAAAATATAGAATGTAGAACACAGAATATAGAATATAGACTACGGAATGCAGAATAAAGAATATAGAATATAGAATGATGAACACAAAATATACCATATAGAACAGAGAATATAGAACCCAGAATTTAGAACATGGAATGTAGAACACAGAATTTAGAATATAGAATTCAGAATACTGAATATCGAATTTAGTATATGAATGTAGAACACAGTATATGGAATGTAGAATACGGAATGCAGAATATTGAATACAGAATATAGAATGTAGAACACAGAATTTAGAATATTGAAAACAGAATATAGAACCCAGAATTTAGAACATGGAATGCAGAACACAGAATTTGGAATATAAAATACAGAATACTGAATATATAATTTCGAATATAGAATGTTGAACACAGAATTTAGAATAAAGAATGAGGAATACTGAATATAAAATTTAGAATATAGAATGTAGAACACAGAATAGAGAATATAGATTAGAGAATATAGAACCCAGAATTTAGAACATGGAATGCAGAACACAGAATTTAGAATATAGAATACAGAATACTGAATATAGATTTTAGAACATGGTATGCAGAACCCAGAATATAGAATTTGGAATACGGAATACTGAATATAGAATTTAGAATATAGTATGAAGAACACAGAATATAGAATATAGAGTATGGAATGCAGAATATAGAATATAGAATAATGAGCACAAAATATAGAATAGAGAATATAGCACCCAAAATTTAGAACATGGAATGCAGAACACAGAATTTAGAATATAGTATACAGAATACTGGATATAGATTTTAGAATATAGATTTTAGAACACAGAATATAGAATAAGGCAGGCAGAATACACAATAAAGTATATAGAATGCAGAACTGCGAATATAGAAAATGGAATGCAGAAAACAGAATTAAGAATATAGAATACAGAATGCTGAATTTAGAATTTAGAATATAGAATGTAGAACACAGAATTTATAATATAGAATACCGAATACAGAGTATATAATTTAGAATATACAATGTAGAACACAGAATATAGAATATAGAATACGGAAAGCAGAATATAGTATACAGAATATACAATGAAGAACACAGAATATAGAATATGGAAAACAGAATAGAAAACCCAGAATTGAGAACATGGAATGCAGAACACAGAATTTAGAATATAGAAAACAGAATACTGAATATAGAATTTCGAATATAGAATGTTGAACACAGAATTTAGAATAAAGAATAACGAATACTGAATATAGAATTTAGAATATAGAATGTAAAACACAGAATAGAGAATATAGAATAGAGAATATAGAACCCAGAATTTAGAACATGGAATTTAGAACACAGAATTTAGAATATAGAATACAGAATACTGAATATAGATTTTTGAACATGGAATGCAGAACCCAGAATATAGAATATAGAATACGGAATACTGAATATAGAATTTAGAATGTATAATATAGAACACAGAATATAGAATAGAGAATATAGAATATAGAACACAGAATTTAGAACATGGAATGCAGAACACAGAATTTAGTATATAGAATACAGAACACTAAATATAGAATACACAATATAGAATGTAGAACACAGAGTATGCAATATAGAATATGGAATACTGAATATAGAATTTAGAATATAGAATACATGAAACAGAATATAGAATATAGAACACAGAATATAGAATATAGAATACGGAATGCAAAATATAGAATACAGAATATAGAATGTACAAAACAGAATGAAGAATATGGAAAACAGAATACAGAACCGAGAATTTAGAAGATGGAATTCAAAACACAGAGTTTTGAATATAGAATATAGAATACTGAATATAGAATATAGAATATACAATGTAGAACACAGAATATAGAATATAGTCTAGAGATTATAGAACCCAGAATTTTGAACATGGAATGTAGAACACAGGATTGAGTATATAGAATATACAATATAGAACCCAGAAATTAGAAGATGGAATGTAGAACACAGGATTTATAATATAGAATACAGAATACTGAATATCGAATTTAGAATATAGAATGTAGAACACAGAATATAGAATACAGGATAAGGAATGTAGAATATAGAATACAGAATATAGAATGTAGAACACAAAATATAGAATATGGAAAACAGAATACATAACCCAGAATTTAGAACATGGAATGCAGAACACAGAATCTAGAATATAAAATACACAATACTGAATATAAAATTTAGAATATAGAATATAAAACACAGAATATAGGGTATAGAATAGGGAATGCAGAATATAGTATGTAGAATATAGAATGAAAAACACATATATAGAATATAGAATGGAGAATATAGAACCCAGAATTTTGAACATGGAATGCAGAACATAGAATTTAGAATATAGAATACATAATACTGAATATAGATTTTAGAACATGGAATGCAGAACACAGAATTTGGAATATAAAATACAGAATACTGAATATAGAATTTAGAATATAGAATGAAGAACACAGAATATAGAATATAGAGTATGGAATGCAGAATATAGAATATAGAATAATGAGCACAAAATATAGAATAGAGAATATAGAACCCAGAATTTAGAACATGGAATGCAGAACACAGAATTTAGAATATAGAATACATAATACTGCATATAGCTTTTAGAATATAGAATGTAGAACACAGAATATAGAATAAGGCAGGCAGAATACACAATAAAGAATATAGAAGGCAGAACTGCGAATATAAAAAATGGAATGCAGAAAACAGAATTTAGAATATAGAATACAGAATGCTGAATTTAGAATTTAGAATATAGAATGTAGAACCCAGAATTTAGAATATAGAATATCGAATACTGAGTATATAATTTAGAATATACAATGTAGAACACAGAATATAGAATATAGAATACGGAAAGCAGAATATAGTATACAGAATATACAATGAAGAACACAGAATATAGAATATGGAAAACAGAATAGAAAACCCAGAATTGAGAACATGGAATGCAGAACACAGAATTTAGAATATAGAATACAGAATACTGAATATAGAATTTCGAATATAGAATGTTGAACACAGAATTTAGAATAAAGAAAAACTAATACTGAGTATAGAATTAAGAATATGGAATGTAAAACACAGAATAGAGAATATAGAATAGAGAATATAGAACCCAGAATTTAGAACATGGAATTTAGAACACAGAATTTAGAATATAGTATACAGAATACTGAGTATCGAACTTAGAATATAGAATGTAGAACTCAGAATATAGAATATAGGATACGGAAGGTACAATATAGAAGAAAGAATATAGAATGTAGAACACAAAATATAGAATATGGGAAACAGAATACAGAACACAAAATTTAGAACATGGAATGCAGAACACAGAATTTAGTGTATATACTACAGAATACTGAATATAAAATTTAGAATATAGAATGTAGAACACAGAATATGGAATGTAGAATACGGAATGAAGTATATTGAGTACAGAATATAGAATGTAGAACACAGAATTTAGAATATTGAAAACAGGATATAGAACCCAGAATTTAGAACATGGAATGCAGAACACAGAATTTGGAATATACAAAACAGTATACTGAATATAGAATTTAGAATATAGAATGAAGAACACAGATATAGTATATAGAGTATGGAATGCAGAATATAGAATATAGAATATAGAATAATGAGCACAAAATATAGAATAGAGAATATAGAATCCAGAATTTAGAACATGGAATGCAGAACACAGAATTTAGAATATTCAATACCGAATACTGAATATAGAATATGAATATACAATGTAGAACACAGAATTTAGAATATAGAATACAGAATACTGAATATAGAATTTAGAATATACAATGTAGAACACAGAATATAGAATAAAGAATACGGAATGAAGAATATAGAATACAGAATATGGAATGTAGAACACAGATTATAGAATATGGAAAACAGAATACAAAACCCAGAATTGAGAACATGGAAAGCAGAACACAGAATACAGAATATAGAAAACAGAATACTGAAAATAGAATTTCGAATATAAAATATAGAACACAGAATTTAGCATATAGAATACTGAATACTGAATATAGTATTTAGAATATAGAATGTAGAACACAGAATATAGAATATAGAATAGAGAACCCAAAATTTAGAACATGGAATGCGGAACACAGAATTTAGAATATGGAAATCAGAATACTGAATACAGAATTTGGAATATAGAATGTAGAACACAGAATATAGAATATAGACTACGGAATGCAGAATAAAGAATATAGAATATAGAATGATGAACACAAAATATACAATATAGAACAGAGAATATAGAACCCAGAATTTAGAACATGGAATGTAGAACACAGATTTTAGAATATAGAATTCAGAATACTGAATATCGAATTTAGAATATGAATGTAGAACACAGTATATGGAATGTAGAATACGGAATGCAGAATATTGAATACAGAATATAGAATGTAGAACACAGAATTTAGAATATTGAAAACAGAATATAGAACCCAGAATTTAGAACTAGGAATGCAGAACACAGAATTTGGAATATAAAATACAGAATACTGAATATAGAATTTCGAATATAGAATGTTGAACACAGAATTTAGAATAAAGAATAAGGAATACTGAATATAAAATTTAGAATATAGAATGTAGAACACAATTTAGAGAATATAGATTAGAGAATATAGAACCCAGAATATAGAACATGGAATGCAGAACACAGAATTTAGAATATAGAATACAGAATACTGAATATAGATTTTACAACATGGAATGCAGAACCCAGAATATAGAATATAGAATACAGAATACTGAATATAGAATTTAAAATATACAATGTAGAACACAGAATGTAGAATAAAGAATACGGAATGCAGAATATAGAATACAGAATATAGAATGTAGAACACAGATTATAGAATATGGAAAACAGAATACAAAACCCAGAATTGAGAACATGGAAAGCAGAACACAGAATTCAGAATATAGAAACCAGAATACTGAAAATAGAATTTCGAATATAAAATATAGAACACAAAATTTAGCATATAGAATACTGAATACTGAATATAGTATTTAGAATATAGAATGTAGAACACAGAATATAGAATATAGAATAGAGAACCCAAAATTTAGAACATGGAATGCCGAACACAGAATTTAGAATATGGATATCTGAATACTGAATACAGAATTTGGAATATAGAATGTAGAACACAGAATATAGAATATAGACTACGGAATGCAAAATAAAGTATATAGAATATAGAATGAGGAACACAAAATATACAATATAGAACAGAGAATATAGAACCCAGAATTTAGAACATGGAATGTAGAACACAGAATTTAGAATATAGAATTCAGAATACTGAATATCGAATTTAGGATATGAATGTAGAACACAGTATATGGAATGTAGTATACGGAATGCAGAATATTGAATACAGAAAATAGAATGTAGAACACAGAATTTAGAATATTGAAAACAGAATATAGAACCCAGAATTTAGAACTTGGAATGCAGAACACAGAATTTGGAATATAAAATACAGAATACTGAATATAGAATTTCGAATATAGAATGTTGAACACAGAATTTAGAATAAAGTATAAGGAATACTGAATATAAAATTTAGAATATAGAATGTAGAACACAATTTAGAGAATATAGATTAGAGAATATAGAACCCAGAATTTAGAACATGAAATGCAGAACACAGAATTTAGAATATAGAATAAATAATACTGAATATAGATTTTAGAACATGGAATGCAGAACCCAGAATATAGATTATAGAATACAGAATACTGAATATAGAATTTAGAATATACAATGTAGAACACAGAATATAGAATAAAGAATACGGAATGCAGAATATAGAATACAGAATATAGAATGTAGAACACAGATTATAGAATATGGAAAACAAAATACAAAACCCAGAATTGAGAACATGGAAAGCAGAACACAGAATTCAGAATATAGAAAATAGAATACTGAAAATAGAATTTCGAATATAAAATATAGAGCACAGAATTTAGCATATATAATACGGAATACTGTATATAGAATTTAGAATATAGAATGTAGAACACAGAATATAGAATATAGAATAGAGAACCCAAATTTAGAACATGGAATACCGAACACAGAATTTAGAATATAGAAATCAGAATACTGTATACAGAATTTAGAATATAGAATGTAGAACACCGAATATAGAATATAGACTACGTAATGCAGAATAAAGAATATAGAATATAGAATGATGAACACAAAATATACAATATAGAACAGAGAATATAGAACCCAGAATTTAGAACATGGAATGTAGAACACAGAATTTAGAATATAGAATTCAGAATACTGAATATCGAATTTAGAATATGAATGTAGAACACAGTATATGGAATGTAGAATACGGAATGCAGAATATTGAATACAGAATATAGAATGTAGAACACAGAATTTAGAATATTGAAAACAGAATATAGAACCCAGAATTTAGAACATGGAATGCAGAACACAGAATTTGGAATATAAAATACAGAATACTGAATATAGAATTTCGAATATAGAATGTTGAACACAGAATTTAGAATAAAGAATAAGGAATACTGAATATAAAATTTAGAATATAGAATGTAGAACACAGAATAGAGAATATAGATTAGAGAATATAGAACCCAGAATTTAGAACATGGAATGCAGAACACAGAATTTAGAATATAGAATACAGAATACTGAATATAGATTTTAGAACATGGAATGCAGAACCCAGAATATAGAATATAGAATACGGAATACTGAATATAGAAATTAGAATGTATAATATAGAACACAGAATATAGATTAAAGAATAGAGAATATAGAACCCAGAATTTAGAACATGGAATGCAGAACACAGAATTTAGTATATAGAATACAGAAGACTAAATATAGAATTTACAATATAGAATCTAGAACACAGAGTATACAATATAGAATACAGAATACTGAATATAGAATTTAGAATGTAGAACACAGAGTATAGAATATAGAATATGGAATACTAAATAAAGAATTTAGAATATAGAATACAGGAAACAGAATATAGAATATAGAACACAGAATATAGAATATAGAATACGGAAAGCAAAATATAGAATACAGAATATAGAATGTACAACACAGAATGAAGAATATGGAAAACAGAATACAGAACCGAGAATTTAGAAGATGGAATAAAAACACAGAGTTTTGAATATAGAATACAGAATACTGAATATAGAATATAGAATATAAAATGTAGAACACAGAATATAGAATATAGTCTAGAGATTATAGAACCCAGAATTTTGAACATGGAATGTAGAACACAGGATTTAGAATTTAGAATATACAATATAGAATCCAGAAATTAGAAGATGGAATGTAGAACACAGGATTTATATTATAGAATACAGAATACTGAATATCGAATTTAGAATATAGAATGTAGAACACAGAATAGAGAATACAGGATAAGGAATGTAGAATATAGAATTCAGAATATAGAATGTAGAACACAAAATATAGAATATGGAAAACAGAATACATAACCCAGAATTTAGAACATGGAATGCAGAACACAGAATCTAGAATATAAAATACACAATACTGAATATAAAATTTAGAATATAGAATATAAAACACAGAATAAAGAGTATAGAATACGGAATGCAGAATATAGTATGTAGAATATAGAATGAATAACACATATATAGAATATAGAATGGAGAATATAGAAACCAGAATTTTGAAAATAGAATGCAGAACACAGAAAATAGAATATAGATTACAGAATACTGAATATAGAATTTAGAACATAGAATGCAGAACACAGCAATTAGAATATAGAATACAGAATACTGAATATAGAATTTAGAACATGGAAACAGAACTCAGAATTTAAAATATAGAATACAGAATACTGAATATAGATTTTACAACATGGAATGCAGAACACAGAATTTGGAATATAAAATACAGAATACTGAATATAGAATTTAGAATATAGAATGAAGAACACACAATATAGAATATAGAGTATGGAATGCAGAATATAGAATATAGAATAATGAGCACAAAATATAGAATAGAGAATATAGAACCCAGAATTTAGAACATGGAATGCAGAACACAGAATTTAGAATATAGAATACAGAATACTGGATATAGATTTTTGAATATAGAATGTAGAACACAGAATATAGAATAAGGCAGGCAGAATACACAATAAAGAATATAGAAGGCAGAACTGCGAATATAGAAAATGAAATGCAGAAAACAGAATTTAGAATATAGAATACAGAATGCTGAATTTAGAATTTAGAATATAGAATGTAGAAAACAGAATTTAGAATATAGAACACCGAATACTGAGTATATAATATAGAATATACAATGTAGAACACAGAATATAGAATATAGAATACGGAAAGCAGAATAGAGTATACAGAATATACAATGAAGAACACAGAATATAGAATATGGAAAACAGAATAGAAAACCCAGTATTGAGAACATGGAATGCAGAACACAGAAATTAGAATATAGAAAACAGAATACTGAATATAGAATTTCGAATATAGAATGTTGAACACAGAATTTAGAATAAAGAATAATGAATACTGAATATAGAATTTAGAATATAGAATGTAAAACACAGAATAGAGAATATAGAATAGAGAATACAGAACCCAGAATTTAGAACATGGAATTTAGAACACAGAATTTAGAATATAGTATACAGAATACTGAGTATCGAACTTAGAATATAGAATGTAGAACTCAGAATATAGAATAGAGGATACGGAAGGTACAATATAGAAGAAAGAATATAGAATGTAGGACACAAAATATACAATAAGGAAAACAGAATACAGAACCCAAAATTTAGAACATGGAATGCAGAACACAGAATTTAGAGTATATACTACAGAATACTGAATATAAAATTTAGAATATCGAATGTAGAACACAGAATATGGAATGTAGAATACGGAATGAAGTATATTGAATACACAATATAGAATGTAGAACACAGAATTTAGAATATTCAAAACAGGATATAGAACCCAGAATTTAGAACATGGAATGCAGAACACAGAATTTGGAATATACAAAACAGTATACTGAATATAGAATTTAGAATATAGAATGAAGAACACAGATATAGTATATAGAGTATGGAATGCAGAATATAGAATATAGAATATAGAATAATGAGCACAAAATATAGAATAGAGAATATAGAACCCAGAATTTAGAACATGGAATGCAGAACACAGAATTTAGAATATTCAATACCGAATACTGAATATAGAATATGAATATACAATGTAGAACACAGAATTTAGAATATAGAATACAGAATACTGAATATAGAATTTAGAATATACAATGTAGAACACAGAATATAGAATACAGAATACGGAATGCAGAATATAGTATACAGAATATAGAATATAGAACACAGATTATAGAATATGGAAAACAGAATACAAAACACAGAATTGAGAACATGGAATGCAGAACACAGAATTTAGAATATAGAAAACAGAATACTGAATATAGAATTTCGAATATAGAATATAGAACACAGAATTTAGCATATAAAATACAGATACTAAAAATAGTAGTTAGAAAATAGAATGTAGAACACAGAATATAGAATATAGAACCCAGAATTTATACCATGGAATACAGAACACAGAATTTAGAATAAAGAAATCAGAATACTGAATACAGAATTTAGAATATAGAATGTAGAACACAGAATATTGAATATAGACTACGGAATGCAGAATATAGAGTATAGAATATAGAATGATGAACACAAAATATACAATAGAGAATATAGAACCCAGAATTTAAAACATGGAATGCAGAACACAGAATTTGGAATATAAAAAACAGTATACTGAATATACAATTTAGAATATAGAATGAAGAACACAGATATAGAATATAGAGTATGGAATGCAGAATATAGAATATAGAATAATGAGCACAAAATATAGAATAGAGAATATAGAACCCAGAATTTAGAACATGGAATGCAGAACACAGAATTTGGAATATAAAATACACAATACTGAATATAGAATTTCGAATATAGAATGTTGAAAACAGAATTTAGAATAAAGAATAAGGAATACTGATTATAGAATTTAGAATATAGAATGTAGAACACAGAATAGAGAATAGAGAATAGAGAATATAGAACCCAGAATTTAGAACATGGAATGCAGAACACAGAATATAGAATATAGAATACAGAATACTGAGTATAGAATTTAGAATATAGTATGAAGAACACAGAATATAGAATATAGACTATGGAATGCAGAAAATAGAATAAAGAATATAGAATGATGAACACAAAATATAGAATATAGAACAGAAAATATAGAACCCAGAATTAAGAACATTGAATGTAGAACACAGAATTTAGAATATAGAATACAGAATTCTGAATATCGAATTTAGAATATAGAATGTAGAACAGACAAAATGGAATGTAGAATACGGAACGCAGAATATTGAATACAGAATATAGAAAGTAGAATTCAGTATATAGAATATAGAATTCGGAATGCAGAATATAGAATATAGAATATAGAATGATGAACACAGAATATAGAATACAGAGTAGAGAATATAGAACCCAGAATTTAGAACATGGAAAGCAGAATTCAGTATTTAGAATATAGAATACAGAATACTGAATATAGAATTTAGATTATAGAATGTAGGACACAGAATATAGAATAAAGAATACGGAATGCAGAATATTTAATACTGAATATAGAATGTAGAACACAGAATTTAGAATATTGAAAACAGGATATAGAACCCAGAATTAAGAACATGGAATGCAGAACACAGAATTTGGAATATAAAATACAGAATACTGAATATAGAATTTAGAATATAGAATGAAGAACACAGAATATAGAATATAGACTATGGAATGCAGAATATAGAATATAGAATATAGAATAATGAGCACAAAATATAGAATAGAGAATATAGAATCCAGAATTAAGAACATGGATTACAGAACACAGAATTTAGAATATTCAAAACCGAATACTTATTATAGAATATGAATATACAATGTAGAACACAGAATTTAGAGTATAGAATACAGAATACTGAATATAGAATTTAGAATATACAATGTAGAACACAGAATATAGAATATAGAATACGGAATGCATAATATAGAATACAGAATATAGAATGTAGAACACAGATTATAGAATATGGAAAACAGAATACAAAACCCAGAATTGAGAACATGGAAAGCAGAACACAGAATTCAGAATATAGAAAACAGAATACTGAAAATAGAATTTCGAATATAAAATATAGAACACAGAATTTAGCATATATAATACGGAATACTGAATATAGAATTTAGAATATAGAATGTAGAACACAGAATATATAATATAGAATAGAGAACCCAAAATTTAGAACATGGAATGCCGAACACAGAATTTACAATATTGGAATCAGAATACTGAATACAGAATTCAGAATATAGACTGTAGAACACAGAATATAGAATATAGACTACGAAATGCAGAATAAAGAATATAGAATATAGAATGATGAACACAAAATATACAATATAGAACAGAGAATATAGAACCCAGAATTTCGAACATGGAATGTAGAACACAGAATTTAGAATATAGATTTCAGAATACTGAATATCGAATTTAGAATATGAATGTAGAACACAGTATATGGAATGTATTATACGGAATGCAGAATATTGAATACAGAATATAGAATGTAGAACACAGAATTTAGAATATTGAAAACAGAATATAGAACCCAGAATTTAGAACATGGAATGCAGAACACAGAATTTGGAATATAAAATACAGAATACTGAATATAGAATTTCGAATATAGAATGTTGAACACAGAATTTAGAATAAAGAATAAGGAATACTGAATATAAAATTTAGAATATAGAATGTAGAACACAGAGTATAGAATATAGAATACGGAATACTGAACATAGAATTTAGATTATACAATGTAGGACACACAATATAGAATGTGGAATACGGAATACAAAATATAGAATACAGAATATAGAATGTAGAACACAGCATGTAGAATATGGAAAACAGAATACAGAACCGAGAACTTAGAATATGGAATGCAGAACACAGAGTTAAGAATATAGAATACATAGTACTGAATATAGAATTTATTATATAGAATGTAGAACACAGAATTTAGAGTATAGAACACAGAATGCTGAATATAGTATTTAGAATATCGAATGTTGAACACAGAATATAGAAAATAGAAAAGAGAATATAGAACCCAGAATTTACAACATGGAATTTAGAACACAGTATTTAGAATATAGACTACAGAATACTGAGTATCGAACTTAGAATATAGAATGCAGAACTCAGAATATAGAATATAGAATACGGAATGTAGAATATAGAATAAAGAATATAGAATGTAGAACACAGAATTTAGAATATAGAATGTAGAATACTGATTGTAGAATTTAGAATATAGAATGTAGAACACAGAATATAGAATATACAACACAGAATATAGAACCCACAATTTAGAACATGGAATGGAGAACAGAGAGATTACAATATAGAATACCAAATACTGAATATACAATATGAATATACAATGTAGAACACAGAATTTAGAATGTAGAATACAGAATACTGAATATAGAATTTAGAATATAGAATGTAAAACACAGAATATAGAATAGAGAATAGAGAATATAGAACACAAAATTTAGAACTTGGAATGCAGAACACAGAATTTAGAATATAGAATACAGAATACTGAATATAGATTTTAGAATATAGAAAATAGAACACAGAATATAGAATATAGGACAAGGAATGTAGAATATAGAATACAGAATATAGAATATAGAACACAAAATATAGAATACGGAAAACAGAATACATAACTCAGAATTTAGAACATTGAATGCAGAACACAGAATCTAGAATATAGAATACAGAATACTGAATATAAAATTTAGAATATAGGATGTAAAACACAGAATAAAGTATATAGAATACGGAATGCAGAATATAGTATGTAGAATATAGAATGAAGAACACAAATATAGAATATAGAATGGAGAATATGGAACCCAGAATTTAGAAACGGAATGCATAAAAGGGAATTTCGAATATAGAATACAGAATACTGAATAAAGATTTTAGAATATTGAATTTAGGAAACAGAATATAGAGTGTAGAATACGGAATGCAGAATATAGCATGTAGAATATAGAATGAAGACCACAGAATTTAGAATATAGAATATAGAATACTGAATATAGGATTTAGAAAATGGAAAGCAGAACTCAGAATTAAAATATAGAGTACAGAATACTGAATATAGATTTTAGAACATGGAATGCAGAACCCAGAATATAGAATATAGAATACAGAATACTAAATATAGAATTTACAATATAGAATGTAAAACACAGAGTATAGAATATAGAATACGGAATACTGAATATAGAATTTAGAATATAGAATGTAGAACACAGAGTATAGAATATAGAATATGGAATACTGAATATAGAATTTAGAATATAGAATATAGGAAACAGAATATAGAATATAGAACCCAGAATATAGAATATAGAATACGGAATGCCAAATATACAATACAGAATATAGAATGTACAACACAGAATGAAGAATATGGAAAACAGTATACAGAACCGAGAATTTAGAACATGGAATGCAAAACACAGAGTTTTGAATATAGAATACAGAATACTGAATATAGAATATAGAATATACAATGTAGAACACAGAATATAGAATATAGTCTAGAGATTATAGAACCAAGAATTTGAACATGGAATGTAGAACACAGGATTTAGAATATAGAATAGACAATATAGAACCCAGAAATTAGAAGATGGAATGTAGAACACAGGATTTATAATATAGAATACAGAATACTGAATATCGAATTTAGAACATGGAATGCAGAACTCAGAATTTAGAATATAGAATACAGAATACTGAATATAGATTTTAGAACATGGAATGCAGAACCCAGAATATAGAATATAGAATGCGGAATACTGAATATAGAATTTAGAATATAGAATGAAGAACACAGAATACAGAATATAGACTATGGAATGCAGAATATAGAATATAGAATAATGAGCACAAAATATAGAATAGTGTATATAGAACCCAGAATTTACAACATGGAATGCAGAACACAGAATTTAGAATATTCAAACCGAATACTGAATATAGAATATGAATATACAATGTAGAACACAGAATTTAGAATATAGAATACAGAATACTGAATATAGAATTTAGAATATACAATGTAGAACACAGAATACAGAATAAAGAATACGGAATGCAGAATATAGAATACAGAATATACAATGTAGAACACAGATTATAGAATATGGAAAACAGAATACAAAACACAGAATTGAGAACATGAAATGCAGAACAAAGAATTCAGAATATAGAAAACAGAATACTGAATATAGAACACAGAATTTAGCATATATAATACAGAATACTGAAAATAGTATTTAGAAAATAGAATGTAGATCACAGAATATAGAATGTAGAATATAGAACCCAAAATTTAGAACATGGAATGCAGAACACAGAATTTAGAATATAGAAATCAGAATACTGAATACAGAATTTAGAATATAGAATGTAGAACACAGAATATAGAATATAGACTACGGAATGCAGAATATAGAATATAGAATATAGAATGATGAACACAAAATATACAATATAGAATAGAGAATATAGAACCCAGAATTTAGAACATGGAATGTAGAACACAGAATTTAGAATATAGAATTCAGAATACTGAATATAGAATTTAGAATATGGAATGTAGAACACAGAATATAGAATATGGAATACAGAATATAGAAAGCAAAATTTAGAACATGGAATGCTGAACACAGAATTTAGCATATAGAATACCGAATACTGAATATAGAATATGAAAATACAATGTAGAACACAGAATTTAGAATATAGAATACAGAATACTGAGTATATAATTAGGAATATACAATGTAGAACACAGAATATAGAATATAGAACACGGAAAGCAGAATATAGTATACAGAATATACAATGAAGAACACAGAATATAGAATATGGAAACAGAATAGAAAACCCAGAATTGAGAACATGGAGTTCAGAACACAGAATTTAGAATAAAGAACACAGAACACTGAATATAGAATTTCAAATATAGAATGTTGAACACAGTATTTAGAATAAAGAATAAGGAATACTGAATATAGAATTTTGAATATATAATGTAGAACACAGAATAGAGAAAATAGAATAGAGAATATAGAACCCAGAATTTAGAACATGGAATTTAGAACACAGAATTTAGAATATAGTACACAGAATACTTAGTATCGGACTTAGAATATAGAATGTAGAACTCAGAATATACAATATAAGATACGGAATGTAGAATAAAGAATAAAGAATATAGAATGTAGAACACAAAATATAGAATATGGAAAACAGAATACAGAACACAAAATTTAGAACATGGAATGCAGAGCACAGAATTTAGGGTATATAATACAGAATACTGAATATAAAATTTAGAATATAGAATGTAGAACACAGAATATGGAATGTAGAATACGGAATGCAGAATATTTATTACTGAATATAGAATGTAGAACACAGAATTTAGAATATTGAAAACAGGATATAGAACCCAGAATTTAGAACATGGAATGCAGAACACAGAATTTGGAATATAAAATACAGAATACTGAATATAGAATTTAGAATATAGAATGAAGAACACAGAATATAGAATATAGACTATGGAATGCAGAATAAAGAATATAGAATAATGAGCACAAAATATATAATAGAGAATATAGAATCCAGAATTTAGAACATGGATTGCAGAACACAGAATTTAGAATATTCAATACCGAATACTTATTATAGAATATGAATATACAATGTAGAACACAGAATTTAGAATATAGAATACAGAATACTGAATATAGAATTTAGAATATACAATGTAGAACACAGAATATAGAATAAAGAATACGGAATGCAGAATATAGAATACAGAATATAGAATGTAGAACACAGATTATAGAATATGGAAAACAGAATACAAAACCCAGAATTGAGAACATGGAAAGCAGAACACAGAATTCAGAATATAGAAAACAGAATACTGAAAATAGAATTTCGAATATAAAATATAGAACACAGAATTTAGCATATAGAATACTGAATACTGAATATAGTATTTAGAATATAGAATGTAGAACACAGAATATAGATATAGAAACCAAAATATAGAACATGGAATGCCGAACACAGAATTTAGAATATAGAAATCAGAATACGGAACACAGAATTTAGAATATAGAATGTAGAGCACAGAATATAGAATATAGACTAGGGAATGCAGAATAAAGAATATAGAATAAAGAATGATGAACACAAAATATACAATATAGAACAGAGAATATAGAACCCCGAATTTAGAACATGGAATGTAGAACACAGAATTTAGAATATAGAATTTAGAATACTGAATATCGAATTTATAATATGAATGTAGAACACAGTATATGGAATGTAGAATACGGAATGCAGAATATTGAATACAGAATATAGAATGTAGAACACAGAATTTAGAATATAGAATACAGAATACTGAATATAGAATTTTGAATATAGAATGTTGAACACAGAATTTAGAATAAAGAATAACGAATACTGAGTATAGAATTAAGAATATAGAATGTAAAACACAGAATAGAGAATATAGAATAGAGAATATAGAACCCAGAATTTAGAACATGGAATTTGGAACACAGAATTTAGAATATAGTATACAGAATACTGAGTATCGAACTTATAATATACAATGTAGAACTCAGAATATAGAATATAGGATATGGAAGGTACAATATAGAAGAAAGAATATAGAATGTAGAACACAAAATATACAATATGGAAAACAGAATACAGAACCCAAAATTTAGAACATGGAATGCAGAACACAGAATTTAGAGTATATACTACAGAATACTGAATACAAAATTTAGAATATAGAATGTAGAACACAGAATATGGAATGTAGAATACGGAATGAAGTATATTGAGTACAGAATATAGAATGTAGAACACAGAATTTAGAATATTGAAAACAGGATATAGAACCCAGAATTTAGAACATGGAATGCAGAACACAGAATTTGGAATATAAAAAACAGTATACTGAATATAGAATTTAGAATATAGAATGAAGAACACAGATATAGTATATAGAGTATGGAATGCAGAATATAGAATATAGAATATAGAATAATGAGCACAAAATATAGAATAGAGAATATAGAACCCAGAATTTAGAACATGGAATGCAGAACAGAATTTAGAATATTCAATACCGAATACTGAATATAGAATATGAATATACAATGTAGAACACAGAATTTAGAATATAGAATACAGAATACTGAATATAGAATTTAGAATATACAATGTAGAACACAGAATTTAGAATAAAGAATAAGGAATACTGAATATAAAATTTAGAATATAGAATGTAGAACACAATTTAGAGAATATAGATTAGAGAATATAGAACCCAGAATTTAGAACATGGAATGCAGAACACAGAATTTTGAATATTCAATACCAAATACTGTATATAGAATATGAATATACAATGTAGAACACAGAATTTAGAATATAGAATACAGAATACTGAATATAGAATTTAGAATATACAATGTAGAACACAGAATATAGAATAAAGAATACGGAATGCAGAATATAGAATACAGAATATAGAATGTAGAACACAGATTATAGAATATGGAAAACAGAATACAAAACCCAGAATTGAGAACATGGAAAGCAGAACACAGAATTCAGAATATAGAAAACAGAATACTGAAAATAGAATTTCGAATATAAAATATAGAACACAGAATTTAGCATATAGAATACTGAATACTGAATATAGTATTTAGAATATAGAATGTAGAACACAGAATATAGAATATAGAATAGAGAACCCAAAATTTAGAACATGGAATGCGGAACACAGAATTTAGAATATGGAAATCAGAATACTGAATACAGAATTTGGAATATAGAATGTAGAACACAGAATATAGAATATAGACTACGGAATGCAAAATAAAGTATATAGAATATAGAATGAGGAACACAAAATATACAATATAGAACAGAGAATATAGAACCCAGAATTTAGAACATGGAATGTAGAACACAGAATTTAGAATATAGAATTCAGAATACTGAATATCGAATTTAGAATATGAATGTAGAACACAGTATATGGAATGTAGTATACGGAATGCAGAATATTGAATACAGAATATAGAATGTAGAACACAGAATTTAGAATATTGAAAACAGAATATAGAACCCAGAATTTAGAACATGGAATGCAGAACACAGAGTTTGGAATATAAAATACAGAATACTGAATATAGAATTTCGAATATAGAATGTTGAACACAGAATTTAGAATAAAGTATAAGGAATAGTGAATATAAAATTTAGAATATAGAATGTAGAACACAATTTAGAGAATATAGATTAGAGAATATAGAACCCAGAATTTAGAACATGGAATGCAGAACACAGAATTTAGAATATAGAATACAGAATACTGAATATAGATTTTAGAACATGGAATGCAGAACCCAGAATATAGATTATATAATACAGAATACTGAATATAGAATTTAGAATATACAATGTAGAACACAGAATATAGAATAAAGAATACGGAATGCAGAATATAGAATACAGAATATAGAATGTAGAACACAGATTATAGAATATGGAAAACAGAATACAAAACCCAGAATTGAGAACATGGAAAGCAGAACACAGAATTCAGAATATAGAAAACAGAATACTGAAAATAGAATTTCGAATATAAAATATAGAACACAGAATTTAGCATATATAATACGGAATACTGAATATAGAATTTAGAATATAGAATGTAGAACACATAATATAGAATATAGAATAGAGAACCCAAAATTTAGAACATGGAATACCGAACACAGAATTTAGAATATAGAAATCAGAATACTGAATACAGAATTTAGAATATAGAATGTAGAACACAGAATATAGAATATAGACTACGGAATGCAGAATAAAGAATATAGAATAGAGAATGATGAACACAAAATATACAATATAGAACAGAGAATATAGAACCCAGAATTTCGAACATGGAATGTAGAACACAGAATTTAGAATATAGAATTCAGAATACTGAATATCGAATTTAGAATATGAATGTAGAACACAGTATATGGAATGTAGAATACGGAATGCAGAATATTGAATACAGAATATAGAATGTAGAACACAGAATTTAGAATATTGAAAACAGAATATAGAACCCAGAATTTAGAACATGGAATGCAGAACACAGAATTTGGAATATAAAATACAGAATACTGAATATAGAATTTCGAATATAGAATGTTGAACACAGAATTTAGAATAAAGAATAAGGAATACTGAATATAAAATTTAGAATATAGAATGTAGAACACAGAATAGAGAATATAGATTAGAGAATATAGAACCCAGAATTTAGAACATGGAATGCAGAACACAGAATTTAGAATATAGAATACAGAATACTGAATATAGAATTTAGAACATGGAATGCAGAACCCAGAATATAGAATATAGAATACGGAATACTGAATATAGAAATTAGAATGTATAATATAGAACACAGAATATAGAATAAAGAATAGAGAATATAGAAACCAGAATTTAGAACATGGAATGCAGAACACAGAATTTAGTATATACAATACAGAACACTAAATATAGAATTTACAATATAGAATGAAGAACACAGAGTATACAATATAGAATACAGAATACTGAATATAGAATTTAGAATGTAGAACACAGAGTATAGAATATAGAATATGGAATACTGAATATAGAATTTAGAATAAAGAATACAGGAAACAGAATATAGAATATAGAACACAGAATATAGAATATAGAATACGGAATGCAAAATATAGAATACAGAATATAGAATGTACAACACAGAATGAAGAATATGGAAAACAGAAAACAGAACCGAGAATTTAGAAGATGGAATAAAAACACAGAGTTTTGAATATAGAATACAGAATACTGAATATAGAATATAGAATATAAAATGTAGAACACAGAAAATAGAATATAGTCTAGAGATTATAGAACCCAGAATTTTGAACATGGAATGTAGAACACAGGATTTAGAATATAGAATATACAATATAGAACCCAGAAATTAGAAGATGGAATGTAGAACACAGGATTCATAATATAGAATACAGAATACTGAATATCGAATTTAGAATATAGAATGTAGAACACAGAATATAGAATACAGGATAAGGAATATAGAACATAGAATTCAGAATATAGAATGTAGAACACAAAATATAGAATATGGAAAACAGAATACATAACCCAGAATTTAGAACATGGAATGCAGAACACAGAATCTAGAATATAAAATACACAATACTGAATATAAAATTTAGAATATAGAATATAAAACACAGAATATAGAGTATAGAATAAGGAATGCAGAATATATTATGTAGAATATAGAATGAAAAACACATATATAGAATATAGAATGGACAATATAGAACCCAGAATTTTGAACATGGAATGCAGAACACAGAATTTAGAATATAGAATACATAATACTGAATATAGATTTTAGAACATGGAATGCAGAACATAGAATTTGGAATATAAAATACAGAATACAGAATATAGAATTTAGAATATAGAATGAAGAACACAGAATATAGAATATAGAGTATGGAATGCAGAATATAGAATATAGAATAATGAGCACAAAATATAGAATAGAGAATATAGAACCCAGAATTTAGAACATGGAATGCAGAACACAGAATTTAGAATATAGAATACAGAATACTGCATATAGATTTTAGAATATAGAATGTAGAACACAGAATATAGAATAAGGCAGGCAGAATACACAATAAAGAATATAGAAGGCAGAACTGCGAATATAAAAAATGGAATTCAGAAAACAGAATTTAGGATATAGAATACAGAATGCTGAAATTAGAATTTAGAATATAGAATGTAGAACCCAGAATTTAGAATATAGAATATCGAATACTGAGTATATAATTTAGAATATACAATGTAGAACACAGAATATAGAATATAGAATACGGAAAGCAGAATATAGTATACAGAATATACAATGAAGAACACAGAATATAGAATATGGAAAACAGAATAGAAAACCCAGAATTGAGAACATGGAATGCAGAACACAGAATTTAGAATATAGAATACAGAATACTGAATATAGAATTTCGAATATAGAATGTTGAACACAGAATTTAGAATAAAGAATAACGAATACTGAGTATAGAATTAAGAATATAGAATGTAAAACAAAGAATAGAGAATATAGAATAGAGAATATAGAACCCAGAATTTAGAACATGGAGTTTAGAACACAGAATTTAGAATATAGTATACAGAATACTGAGTATCGAACTTAGAATATAGAATGTAGAACTCAGAATATAGAATATAGGATACGGAAGGGTCAGTATAGAAGAAAGAATATAGAATGTAGAACACAAAATATAGAATATGGGAAACAGAATACAGAACACAAAATTTAGAACATGGAATGCAGAACACAGAATTTAGAGTATATACTACAGAATACTGAATATAAAATTTAGAATATAGAATGTAGAACACAGAATATGGAATGTAGAATACGGAATGAAGTATATTGAGTACAGAATATAGAATGTAGAACACAGAATTTAGAATATTGAAAACAGGATATACAACCCAGAATTTAGAACATGGAATGCAGAACACAGAATTTGGAATATAAAAAACAGTATACTGAATATAGAATTTAGAATATAGAATGAAGAACACAGATATAGTATATAGAGTATGGAATGCAGAATATAGAATATAGAATATAGAATAATGAGCACAAAATATAGAATAGAGAATATAGAACACAGAATTTAGAACATGGAATGCAGAACACAGAATTTAGAATATTCAATACCGAATACTGAATATAGAATATGAATATACAATGTAGAACACAGAATTTAGAATATAGAATACAGAATACTGAATATAGAATTTAGAATATACAATGTAGAACACAGAATATAGAATAAAGAATACGGAATGCAGAATATAGAATACAGAATATAGAATGTAGAACACAGATTATAGAATATGGAAAACAGAATACAAAACCCAGAATTGAGAACATGGAAAGCAGAACACAGAATTCAGAATATAGAAAACAGAATACTGAAAATAGAATTTCGAATATAAAATATAGAACAGAGAATTTAGCATATAGAATACTGAATACTGAATATAGTATTTTGAATAAAGAATGTAGAACACAGAATATAGAATATAGAATAGAGAACCCAAAATTTAGAACATGGAATGCGGAACACAGAATTTAGAATATGGAAATCAGAATACTAAATACAGAATTTGGAATATAGAATGTAGAACACAGAATATAGAATATAGACTACGGAATGCAGAATAAAGAATATAGAATATAGAATGATGAACACAAAATATACAATATAGAACAGAGAATATAGAACCCAGAATTTAGAACATGGAATGTAGAACACAGAATTTAGAATATAGAATTCAGAATACTGAATATCGAATTTAGAATATGAATGTAGAACACAGTATATGGAATGTAGTATACGGAATGCAGAATATTGAATACAGAATATAGAATGTAGAACACAGAATTTAAAATATTGAAAACAGAATATAGAACCCAGAATTTAGAACATGGAATGCAGAACACAGAATTTGGAATATAAAATACAGAATACTGAATATAGAATTTCGAATATAGAATGTTGAACACAGAATTTAGAATAAAGTATAAGTAATACTGAATATAAAATTTAGAATTTAGAATGTAGAACATAATTTAGAGAATATAGATTAGAGAATATAGAACCCAGAATTTAGAACATGGAATGCAGAACACAGAATTTAGAAAATAGAACACAGAATTCTGAATATAGATTTTAGAACATGGAATGCAGAACCCAGAATATAGATTATAGAATACAGAATACTGAATATAGAATTTAGAATATACAATGTAGAACACAGAATATAGAATAAAGAATACGGAATGCAGAATATAGAATACAGAATATAGAATGTAGAACACAGATTATAGAATATGGAAAACAGAATACAAACCCCAGAATTGAGAACATGGAAAGCAGAACACAGAATTCAGAATATAGAAACAGAATACTGAAAATAGAATTTCGAATATAAAATATAGAACACAGAATTTAGCATATATAATACGGAATACTGAATATAGAATTTAGAATATAGAATGTAGAACACATAATATAGAATATAGAATAGAGAACCCAAAATTTAGAACATGGAATACCGAACACAGAATTTAGAATATAGAAATAAGAATACTGAATACAGAATTTAGAATATAGAATGTAGAACACAGAATACAGAATATAGACTACGGAATGCAGAATAAAGAATATAGAATATAGAATGATGAACACAAAATATACAATATAGAACAGAGAATATAGAACCCAG
Source organism: Vicugna pacos (assembly GCF_048564905.1). NCBI lineage: Eukaryota > Metazoa > Chordata > Mammalia > Artiodactyla > Camelidae > Vicugna > Vicugna pacos. Next base: position 2,521,571 of record NW_027328736.1, on the reverse strand, counting down.
AATTTCGAACATGGAATGTAGAACACAGAATTTAGAATATAGAATTCAGAATACTGAATATCGTATTTAGAATATGAATGTAGAACACAGTATATGGAATGTAGAATACGGAATGAAGAATATTGAATACAGAATATAGAATGTAGAACACAGAATTTAGAATATTGAAAACAGAATATAGAACCCAGAATTTAGAACATGGAATGCAGAACACAGAATTTGGAATATAAAATACAGAATACTGAATATAGAATTTCGAATTTAGAATGTTGAACACAGAATTTAGAATAAAGAATAAGGAATACTGAATATTAAATTTGGAATATAGAATGTAGAAAACAGAATAGAGAATATAGATTAGAGAATATAGAACCCAGAATTTAGAACATGGAATGCAGATCACAGAAATTAGAATATACAATACAGAATACTGAATATAGATTTTAGAACATGGAATGCAGAACCCAGAACATAGAATATAGAAAACGGAATACTGAATAAAGAATTTATAATGTATAATATAGAACACAGAATATAGAATATAGAATAGAGTATATAGAACCTAGAATTTAGAACATGGAATGCAGCACACAGAATTTAGTATATAGAATACAGAACACTAAATATAGAATATACAATATAGAATGTAGAAAACAGAGTATACAATATAAAATACGGAACACTGAATATAGAATTTAGAATGTAGAACACAGAGTATAGAATATAGAATATGGAATACTGAATATTGAATTTAGAATATAGAATACAGGAAACAGAATATAGAATATAGAACACAGAATATAGAATATAGAATACGGAATGCAAAATATAGAATACATAATATAGAATGTACAAAACAGAATGAAGAATATGGAAAACAGAATACAGAACTGAGAATTTAGAACATGGAATTCAAAACACAGAGTTTAGAATATAGAATACAGAATACTGAATATAGAATATAGAATATAGAATGTAGAACACAGAATATAGAATATAGTCTAGAGATTATAGAACCCAGAATTTTGAACATGGAATGTAGAACACAGGATTTAGAATATAGAATATACAATATAGAACCAAGAAATTAGAAGATGGAATGTAGAACACAGGATTTATAATATAGAATACAGAATATTGAATATCGAATATAGAATATAGAATGTAGAACACAGAATATAGAATACAGGATAAGGAATGTCGAATATAGAATACAGAATAAAGAATGTAGAACACAAAATATAGAATATGGAAAACAGAATACATAACCCAGAATTTAGAACATGGAATGCAGAACACAGAATTTGGAATATAGATTACAGAATACTGAATATAGAATTTAGAACATAGAATGCGGAACACAGCAATTAGAATATAGAATACAGAATACTGAATATAGAATTTAGAACATGGAAACAGAACTCAGAATTTAGAATATAGTATACATAATACTGAATATAGATTTTAGAACATGGAATGCAGAACACAGAATTTGGAATATAAAATACAGAATACTGAATATAGAATTTAGAATATAGAATGAAGAACACAGAATATAGAATATAGAGTATGGAATGCAGAATATAGAATATAGAATAATGAGCACAAAATATAGAATAGAGAATATAGAACCCAGAATTTACAACATGGAATGCAGAACACAGAATTTAGAATATAGAATACAGAATACTGAATATAGATTTTAGAATATAGAATGTAGAACACAGAATATAGAATAAGGCAGGCAGAATACACAATAAAGAATATAGAAGGCAGAACTGCGAATATAGAAAATGGAATGCAGAAAACAGAATTTAGAATATAGAATACAGAATGCTGAATTTAGAATTTAGAATATAGAATGTAGAACACAGAATTTAGAATAAAGAATACGGAATACTGAGTATATAATTTAGAATATACAATGTAGAACACAGAATATAGAATATAGAATACGGAAAGCAGAATATAGAATACAGAATATACAATGAAGAACACAGAATATAGAATATGGAAAACAGAATAGAAAACCCAGAATTGAGAACATGGAATGCAGAACACAGAATTTAGAATATAGAAAACAGAATATTAAATATAGAATTTCGAATACAGAATGTTGAACACAGAATTTAGAATAAAGAATAACGAATACTGAGTATAGAATTTAGAATATAGAATGTAAAACACAGAATAGATAATACAGAATAGAGAATATAGAACCCAGAATTTAGAACTTGGAATTTAGAACACAGAATTTAGAATATAGTATACAGAATACTGAGTATCGAACTTAGAATATAGAATGTAGAACTCAGAATATAGAATATAGGATACGGAAGGTACAATATAGAAGATAGAATATAGAATGTAGAACACAAAATATACAATATGGAAAACAGAATACAAAACACAAAATTTAGCACACGGAATGCAGAACACAGAATTTAGAGTATTCAATACCGAATACTGAATATAGAATATGAATATACAATGTAGAACACAGAATTTAGAATATAGAATACAGAATACTGAATATAGAATTTAGAATATACAATGTAGAACACAGAATATAGAATAAAGTATACGGAATGCAGAATATAGAATACAGAATATAGAATGTAGAACACAGATTATAGAATATGGAAAACAGAATACAAAACCCAGAATTGAGAACATGGAAAGCAGAACACAGAATTCAGAATATAGAAAACAGAATACTGAAAATAGAATTTCGAATATAAAATATAGAACACAGAATTTAGCATATAGAATACTGAATACTGAATATAGTATTTAGAATATAGAATGTAGAACACAGAATATAGAATATAGAATAGAGAACCCAAAATGAAGAACATGGAATGCCGAACACAGAATTTAGAATATAGAAATCAGAATACTGAATACAGAATTTGGAATATAGAATGTAGAACACAGAATATAGAATATAGACTACGGAATGCAGAATAAAGTATATAGAATATAGAATGATGAACACAAAATATACAATATAGAACAGAGAATATAGAACCCAGAATTTAGAACATGGAATGTAGAACACAGAATTTAGAATATTGAATTCAGAATACTGAATATCGAATTTAGAATATGAATGTAGAACACAGTATATGGAATGTAGAATACGGAATGCAGAATATTGAATACAGAATATAGAATGTAGAACACAGAATTTAGAATATTGAAAACAGAATATAGAACCCAGAATTTAGAACATGGAATGCAGAACACAGAATTTGGAATATAAAAAACAGAATACTGAATATAGAATTTCGAATATAGAATGTTGAACACAGAATTTAGAATAAAGAATAAGGAATACTGAATATAAAATTTAGAAAATAGAATGTAGAACTCAGAATAGAGAATATAGATTAGAGAATATAGAACCCAGAATTTAGAACATGGAATGCAGAACACAGAATTTAGAATATAGAATACAGAATACTGAATATAGATTTTAGAACATGGAATGCAGAACCCAGAATATAGAATACAGAATACAGAATACTGAATATAGAATTTAGAATATACAATGTAGAACACAGAATATTGAATAAAGAATACGGAATGCAGAATATAGAATACAGAATATAGAATGTAGAACACAGATTATAGAATATGGAAAACAGAATACAAAACCCAGAATTGAGAACATGGAAAGCAGAACACAGAATTCAGAATATAGAACACAGAATACTGAAAATAGAATTTCGAATATAGAATGTTGAACAAAGAATTTAGCATATACAATACTGAATACTGAATATAGTATTTAGAAAATAGAATGTAGAACACAGAATATAGAATATAGAGTAGAGAACCCAAAATTTAGAACATGGAATGCCGAACACAGAATTTAGAATATAGAAATCAGAATAATGAATACAGAATTTAAAATATAGAATGTAGAACACAGAATATAGAATATAGACTACGGAATGCAGAATAAAGAATATAGAATATAGAATGATGAACACAAAATATACCATATAGAACAGAGAATATAGAACCCAGAATTTAGAACATGGAATGTAGAACACAGAATTTAGAATATAGAATTCAGAATACTGAATATCGAATTTAGTATATGAATGTAGAACACAGTATATGGAATGTAGAATACGGAATGCAGAATATTGAATACAGAATATAGAATGTAGAACACAGAATTTAGAATATTGAAAACAGAATATAGAACCCAGAATTTAGAACATGGAATGCAGAACACAGAATTTGGAATATAAAATACAGAATACTGAATATATAATTTCGAATATAGAATGTTGAACACAGAATTTAGAATAAAGAATGAGGAATACTGAATATAAAATTTAGAATATAGAATGTAGAACACAGAATAGAGAATATAGATTAGAGAATATAGAACCCAGAATTTAGAACATGGAATGCAGAACACAGAATTTAGAATATAGAATACAGAATACTGAATATAGATTTTAGAACATGGTATGCAGAACCCAGAATATAGAATTTGGAATACGGAATACTGAATATAGAATTTAGAATATAGTATGAAGAACACAGAATATAGAATATAGAGTATGGAATGCAGAATATAGAATATAGAATAATGAGCACAAAATATAGAATAGAGAATATAGCACCCAAAATTTAGAACATGGAATGCAGAACACAGAATTTAGAATATAGTATACAGAATACTGGATATAGATTTTAGAATATAGATTTTAGAACACAGAATATAGAATAAGGCAGGCAGAATACACAATAAAGTATATAGAATGCAGAACTGCGAATATAGAAAATGGAATGCAGAAAACAGAATTAAGAATATAGAATACAGAATGCTGAATTTAGAATTTAGAATATAGAATGTAGAACACAGAATTTATAATATAGAATACCGAATACAGAGTATATAATTTAGAATATACAATGTAGAACACAGAATATAGAATATAGAATACGGAAAGCAGAATATAGTATACAGAATATACAATGAAGAACACAGAATATAGAATATGGAAAACAGAATAGAAAACCCAGAATTGAGAACATGGAATGCAGAACACAGAATTTAGAATATAGAAAACAGAATACTGAATATAGAATTTCGAATATAGAATGTTGAACACAGAATTTAGAATAAAGAATAACGAATACTGAATATAGAATTTAGAATATAGAATGTAAAACACAGAATAGAGAATATAGAATAGAGAATATAGAACCCAGAATTTAGAACATGGAATTTAGAACACAGAATTTAGAATATAGAATACAGAATACTGAATATAGATTTTTGAACATGGAATGCAGAACCCAGAATATAGAATATAGAATACGGAATACTGAATATAGAATTTAGAATGTATAATATAGAACACAGAATATAGAATAGAGAATATAGAATATAGAACACAGAATTTAGAACATGGAATGCAGAACACAGAATTTAGTATATAGAATACAGAACACTAAATATAGAATATACAATATAGAATGTAGAACACAGAGTATGCAATATAGAATATGGAATACTGAATATAGAATTTAGAATATAGAATACATGAAACAGAATATAGAATATAGAACACAGAATATAGAATATAGAATACGGAATGCAAAATATAGAATACAGAATATAGAATGTACAAAACAGAATGAAGAATATGGAAAACAGAATACAGAACCGAGAATTTAGAAGATGGAATTCAAAACACAGAGTTTTGAATATAGAATATAGAATACTGAATATAGAATATAGAATATACAATGTAGAACACAGAATATAGAATATAGTCTAGAGATTATAGAACCCAGAATTTTGAACATGGAATGTAGAACACAGGATTGAGTATATAGAATATACAATATAGAACCCAGAAATTAGAAGATGGAATGTAGAACACAGGATTTATAATATAGAATACAGAATACTGAATATCGAATTTAGAATATAGAATGTAGAACACAGAATATAGAATACAGGATAAGGAATGTAGAATATAGAATACAGAATATAGAATGTAGAACACAAAATATAGAATATGGAAAACAGAATACATAACCCAGAATTTAGAACATGGAATGCAGAACACAGAATCTAGAATATAAAATACACAATACTGAATATAAAATTTAGAATATAGAATATAAAACACAGAATATAGGGTATAGAATAGGGAATGCAGAATATAGTATGTAGAATATAGAATGAAAAACACATATATAGAATATAGAATGGAGAATATAGAACCCAGAATTTTGAACATGGAATGCAGAACATAGAATTTAGAATATAGAATACATAATACTGAATATAGATTTTAGAACATGGAATGCAGAACACAGAATTTGGAATATAAAATACAGAATACTGAATATAGAATTTAGAATATAGAATGAAGAACACAGAATATAGAATATAGAGTATGGAATGCAGAATATAGAATATAGAATAATGAGCACAAAATATAGAATAGAGAATATAGAACCCAGAATTTAGAACATGGAATGCAGAACACAGAATTTAGAATATAGAATACATAATACTGCATATAGCTTTTAGAATATAGAATGTAGAACACAGAATATAGAATAAGGCAGGCAGAATACACAATAAAGAATATAGAAGGCAGAACTGCGAATATAAAAAATGGAATGCAGAAAACAGAATTTAGAATATAGAATACAGAATGCTGAATTTAGAATTTAGAATATAGAATGTAGAACCCAGAATTTAGAATATAGAATATCGAATACTGAGTATATAATTTAGAATATACAATGTAGAACACAGAATATAGAATATAGAATACGGAAAGCAGAATATAGTATACAGAATATACAATGAAGAACACAGAATATAGAATATGGAAAACAGAATAGAAAACCCAGAATTGAGAACATGGAATGCAGAACACAGAATTTAGAATATAGAATACAGAATACTGAATATAGAATTTCGAATATAGAATGTTGAACACAGAATTTAGAATAAAGAAAAACTAATACTGAGTATAGAATTAAGAATATGGAATGTAAAACACAGAATAGAGAATATAGAATAGAGAATATAGAACCCAGAATTTAGAACATGGAATTTAGAACACAGAATTTAGAATATAGTATACAGAATACTGAGTATCGAACTTAGAATATAGAATGTAGAACTCAGAATATAGAATATAGGATACGGAAGGTACAATATAGAAGAAAGAATATAGAATGTAGAACACAAAATATAGAATATGGGAAACAGAATACAGAACACAAAATTTAGAACATGGAATGCAGAACACAGAATTTAGTGTATATACTACAGAATACTGAATATAAAATTTAGAATATAGAATGTAGAACACAGAATATGGAATGTAGAATACGGAATGAAGTATATTGAGTACAGAATATAGAATGTAGAACACAGAATTTAGAATATTGAAAACAGGATATAGAACCCAGAATTTAGAACATGGAATGCAGAACACAGAATTTGGAATATACAAAACAGTATACTGAATATAGAATTTAGAATATAGAATGAAGAACACAGATATAGTATATAGAGTATGGAATGCAGAATATAGAATATAGAATATAGAATAATGAGCACAAAATATAGAATAGAGAATATAGAATCCAGAATTTAGAACATGGAATGCAGAACACAGAATTTAGAATATTCAATACCGAATACTGAATATAGAATATGAATATACAATGTAGAACACAGAATTTAGAATATAGAATACAGAATACTGAATATAGAATTTAGAATATACAATGTAGAACACAGAATATAGAATAAAGAATACGGAATGAAGAATATAGAATACAGAATATGGAATGTAGAACACAGATTATAGAATATGGAAAACAGAATACAAAACCCAGAATTGAGAACATGGAAAGCAGAACACAGAATACAGAATATAGAAAACAGAATACTGAAAATAGAATTTCGAATATAAAATATAGAACACAGAATTTAGCATATAGAATACTGAATACTGAATATAGTATTTAGAATATAGAATGTAGAACACAGAATATAGAATATAGAATAGAGAACCCAAAATTTAGAACATGGAATGCGGAACACAGAATTTAGAATATGGAAATCAGAATACTGAATACAGAATTTGGAATATAGAATGTAGAACACAGAATATAGAATATAGACTACGGAATGCAGAATAAAGAATATAGAATATAGAATGATGAACACAAAATATACAATATAGAACAGAGAATATAGAACCCAGAATTTAGAACATGGAATGTAGAACACAGATTTTAGAATATAGAATTCAGAATACTGAATATCGAATTTAGAATATGAATGTAGAACACAGTATATGGAATGTAGAATACGGAATGCAGAATATTGAATACAGAATATAGAATGTAGAACACAGAATTTAGAATATTGAAAACAGAATATAGAACCCAGAATTTAGAACTAGGAATGCAGAACACAGAATTTGGAATATAAAATACAGAATACTGAATATAGAATTTCGAATATAGAATGTTGAACACAGAATTTAGAATAAAGAATAAGGAATACTGAATATAAAATTTAGAATATAGAATGTAGAACACAATTTAGAGAATATAGATTAGAGAATATAGAACCCAGAATATAGAACATGGAATGCAGAACACAGAATTTAGAATATAGAATACAGAATACTGAATATAGATTTTACAACATGGAATGCAGAACCCAGAATATAGAATATAGAATACAGAATACTGAATATAGAATTTAAAATATACAATGTAGAACACAGAATGTAGAATAAAGAATACGGAATGCAGAATATAGAATACAGAATATAGAATGTAGAACACAGATTATAGAATATGGAAAACAGAATACAAAACCCAGAATTGAGAACATGGAAAGCAGAACACAGAATTCAGAATATAGAAACCAGAATACTGAAAATAGAATTTCGAATATAAAATATAGAACACAAAATTTAGCATATAGAATACTGAATACTGAATATAGTATTTAGAATATAGAATGTAGAACACAGAATATAGAATATAGAATAGAGAACCCAAAATTTAGAACATGGAATGCCGAACACAGAATTTAGAATATGGATATCTGAATACTGAATACAGAATTTGGAATATAGAATGTAGAACACAGAATATAGAATATAGACTACGGAATGCAAAATAAAGTATATAGAATATAGAATGAGGAACACAAAATATACAATATAGAACAGAGAATATAGAACCCAGAATTTAGAACATGGAATGTAGAACACAGAATTTAGAATATAGAATTCAGAATACTGAATATCGAATTTAGGATATGAATGTAGAACACAGTATATGGAATGTAGTATACGGAATGCAGAATATTGAATACAGAAAATAGAATGTAGAACACAGAATTTAGAATATTGAAAACAGAATATAGAACCCAGAATTTAGAACTTGGAATGCAGAACACAGAATTTGGAATATAAAATACAGAATACTGAATATAGAATTTCGAATATAGAATGTTGAACACAGAATTTAGAATAAAGTATAAGGAATACTGAATATAAAATTTAGAATATAGAATGTAGAACACAATTTAGAGAATATAGATTAGAGAATATAGAACCCAGAATTTAGAACATGAAATGCAGAACACAGAATTTAGAATATAGAATAAATAATACTGAATATAGATTTTAGAACATGGAATGCAGAACCCAGAATATAGATTATAGAATACAGAATACTGAATATAGAATTTAGAATATACAATGTAGAACACAGAATATAGAATAAAGAATACGGAATGCAGAATATAGAATACAGAATATAGAATGTAGAACACAGATTATAGAATATGGAAAACAAAATACAAAACCCAGAATTGAGAACATGGAAAGCAGAACACAGAATTCAGAATATAGAAAATAGAATACTGAAAATAGAATTTCGAATATAAAATATAGAGCACAGAATTTAGCATATATAATACGGAATACTGTATATAGAATTTAGAATATAGAATGTAGAACACAGAATATAGAATATAGAATAGAGAACCCAAATTTAGAACATGGAATACCGAACACAGAATTTAGAATATAGAAATCAGAATACTGTATACAGAATTTAGAATATAGAATGTAGAACACCGAATATAGAATATAGACTACGTAATGCAGAATAAAGAATATAGAATATAGAATGATGAACACAAAATATACAATATAGAACAGAGAATATAGAACCCAGAATTTAGAACATGGAATGTAGAACACAGAATTTAGAATATAGAATTCAGAATACTGAATATCGAATTTAGAATATGAATGTAGAACACAGTATATGGAATGTAGAATACGGAATGCAGAATATTGAATACAGAATATAGAATGTAGAACACAGAATTTAGAATATTGAAAACAGAATATAGAACCCAGAATTTAGAACATGGAATGCAGAACACAGAATTTGGAATATAAAATACAGAATACTGAATATAGAATTTCGAATATAGAATGTTGAACACAGAATTTAGAATAAAGAATAAGGAATACTGAATATAAAATTTAGAATATAGAATGTAGAACACAGAATAGAGAATATAGATTAGAGAATATAGAACCCAGAATTTAGAACATGGAATGCAGAACACAGAATTTAGAATATAGAATACAGAATACTGAATATAGATTTTAGAACATGGAATGCAGAACCCAGAATATAGAATATAGAATACGGAATACTGAATATAGAAATTAGAATGTATAATATAGAACACAGAATATAGATTAAAGAATAGAGAATATAGAACCCAGAATTTAGAACATGGAATGCAGAACACAGAATTTAGTATATAGAATACAGAAGACTAAATATAGAATTTACAATATAGAATCTAGAACACAGAGTATACAATATAGAATACAGAATACTGAATATAGAATTTAGAATGTAGAACACAGAGTATAGAATATAGAATATGGAATACTAAATAAAGAATTTAGAATATAGAATACAGGAAACAGAATATAGAATATAGAACACAGAATATAGAATATAGAATACGGAAAGCAAAATATAGAATACAGAATATAGAATGTACAACACAGAATGAAGAATATGGAAAACAGAATACAGAACCGAGAATTTAGAAGATGGAATAAAAACACAGAGTTTTGAATATAGAATACAGAATACTGAATATAGAATATAGAATATAAAATGTAGAACACAGAATATAGAATATAGTCTAGAGATTATAGAACCCAGAATTTTGAACATGGAATGTAGAACACAGGATTTAGAATTTAGAATATACAATATAGAATCCAGAAATTAGAAGATGGAATGTAGAACACAGGATTTATATTATAGAATACAGAATACTGAATATCGAATTTAGAATATAGAATGTAGAACACAGAATAGAGAATACAGGATAAGGAATGTAGAATATAGAATTCAGAATATAGAATGTAGAACACAAAATATAGAATATGGAAAACAGAATACATAACCCAGAATTTAGAACATGGAATGCAGAACACAGAATCTAGAATATAAAATACACAATACTGAATATAAAATTTAGAATATAGAATATAAAACACAGAATAAAGAGTATAGAATACGGAATGCAGAATATAGTATGTAGAATATAGAATGAATAACACATATATAGAATATAGAATGGAGAATATAGAAACCAGAATTTTGAAAATAGAATGCAGAACACAGAAAATAGAATATAGATTACAGAATACTGAATATAGAATTTAGAACATAGAATGCAGAACACAGCAATTAGAATATAGAATACAGAATACTGAATATAGAATTTAGAACATGGAAACAGAACTCAGAATTTAAAATATAGAATACAGAATACTGAATATAGATTTTACAACATGGAATGCAGAACACAGAATTTGGAATATAAAATACAGAATACTGAATATAGAATTTAGAATATAGAATGAAGAACACACAATATAGAATATAGAGTATGGAATGCAGAATATAGAATATAGAATAATGAGCACAAAATATAGAATAGAGAATATAGAACCCAGAATTTAGAACATGGAATGCAGAACACAGAATTTAGAATATAGAATACAGAATACTGGATATAGATTTTTGAATATAGAATGTAGAACACAGAATATAGAATAAGGCAGGCAGAATACACAATAAAGAATATAGAAGGCAGAACTGCGAATATAGAAAATGAAATGCAGAAAACAGAATTTAGAATATAGAATACAGAATGCTGAATTTAGAATTTAGAATATAGAATGTAGAAAACAGAATTTAGAATATAGAACACCGAATACTGAGTATATAATATAGAATATACAATGTAGAACACAGAATATAGAATATAGAATACGGAAAGCAGAATAGAGTATACAGAATATACAATGAAGAACACAGAATATAGAATATGGAAAACAGAATAGAAAACCCAGTATTGAGAACATGGAATGCAGAACACAGAAATTAGAATATAGAAAACAGAATACTGAATATAGAATTTCGAATATAGAATGTTGAACACAGAATTTAGAATAAAGAATAATGAATACTGAATATAGAATTTAGAATATAGAATGTAAAACACAGAATAGAGAATATAGAATAGAGAATACAGAACCCAGAATTTAGAACATGGAATTTAGAACACAGAATTTAGAATATAGTATACAGAATACTGAGTATCGAACTTAGAATATAGAATGTAGAACTCAGAATATAGAATAGAGGATACGGAAGGTACAATATAGAAGAAAGAATATAGAATGTAGGACACAAAATATACAATAAGGAAAACAGAATACAGAACCCAAAATTTAGAACATGGAATGCAGAACACAGAATTTAGAGTATATACTACAGAATACTGAATATAAAATTTAGAATATCGAATGTAGAACACAGAATATGGAATGTAGAATACGGAATGAAGTATATTGAATACACAATATAGAATGTAGAACACAGAATTTAGAATATTCAAAACAGGATATAGAACCCAGAATTTAGAACATGGAATGCAGAACACAGAATTTGGAATATACAAAACAGTATACTGAATATAGAATTTAGAATATAGAATGAAGAACACAGATATAGTATATAGAGTATGGAATGCAGAATATAGAATATAGAATATAGAATAATGAGCACAAAATATAGAATAGAGAATATAGAACCCAGAATTTAGAACATGGAATGCAGAACACAGAATTTAGAATATTCAATACCGAATACTGAATATAGAATATGAATATACAATGTAGAACACAGAATTTAGAATATAGAATACAGAATACTGAATATAGAATTTAGAATATACAATGTAGAACACAGAATATAGAATACAGAATACGGAATGCAGAATATAGTATACAGAATATAGAATATAGAACACAGATTATAGAATATGGAAAACAGAATACAAAACACAGAATTGAGAACATGGAATGCAGAACACAGAATTTAGAATATAGAAAACAGAATACTGAATATAGAATTTCGAATATAGAATATAGAACACAGAATTTAGCATATAAAATACAGATACTAAAAATAGTAGTTAGAAAATAGAATGTAGAACACAGAATATAGAATATAGAACCCAGAATTTATACCATGGAATACAGAACACAGAATTTAGAATAAAGAAATCAGAATACTGAATACAGAATTTAGAATATAGAATGTAGAACACAGAATATTGAATATAGACTACGGAATGCAGAATATAGAGTATAGAATATAGAATGATGAACACAAAATATACAATAGAGAATATAGAACCCAGAATTTAAAACATGGAATGCAGAACACAGAATTTGGAATATAAAAAACAGTATACTGAATATACAATTTAGAATATAGAATGAAGAACACAGATATAGAATATAGAGTATGGAATGCAGAATATAGAATATAGAATAATGAGCACAAAATATAGAATAGAGAATATAGAACCCAGAATTTAGAACATGGAATGCAGAACACAGAATTTGGAATATAAAATACACAATACTGAATATAGAATTTCGAATATAGAATGTTGAAAACAGAATTTAGAATAAAGAATAAGGAATACTGATTATAGAATTTAGAATATAGAATGTAGAACACAGAATAGAGAATAGAGAATAGAGAATATAGAACCCAGAATTTAGAACATGGAATGCAGAACACAGAATATAGAATATAGAATACAGAATACTGAGTATAGAATTTAGAATATAGTATGAAGAACACAGAATATAGAATATAGACTATGGAATGCAGAAAATAGAATAAAGAATATAGAATGATGAACACAAAATATAGAATATAGAACAGAAAATATAGAACCCAGAATTAAGAACATTGAATGTAGAACACAGAATTTAGAATATAGAATACAGAATTCTGAATATCGAATTTAGAATATAGAATGTAGAACAGACAAAATGGAATGTAGAATACGGAACGCAGAATATTGAATACAGAATATAGAAAGTAGAATTCAGTATATAGAATATAGAATTCGGAATGCAGAATATAGAATATAGAATATAGAATGATGAACACAGAATATAGAATACAGAGTAGAGAATATAGAACCCAGAATTTAGAACATGGAAAGCAGAATTCAGTATTTAGAATATAGAATACAGAATACTGAATATAGAATTTAGATTATAGAATGTAGGACACAGAATATAGAATAAAGAATACGGAATGCAGAATATTTAATACTGAATATAGAATGTAGAACACAGAATTTAGAATATTGAAAACAGGATATAGAACCCAGAATTAAGAACATGGAATGCAGAACACAGAATTTGGAATATAAAATACAGAATACTGAATATAGAATTTAGAATATAGAATGAAGAACACAGAATATAGAATATAGACTATGGAATGCAGAATATAGAATATAGAATATAGAATAATGAGCACAAAATATAGAATAGAGAATATAGAATCCAGAATTAAGAACATGGATTACAGAACACAGAATTTAGAATATTCAAAACCGAATACTTATTATAGAATATGAATATACAATGTAGAACACAGAATTTAGAGTATAGAATACAGAATACTGAATATAGAATTTAGAATATACAATGTAGAACACAGAATATAGAATATAGAATACGGAATGCATAATATAGAATACAGAATATAGAATGTAGAACACAGATTATAGAATATGGAAAACAGAATACAAAACCCAGAATTGAGAACATGGAAAGCAGAACACAGAATTCAGAATATAGAAAACAGAATACTGAAAATAGAATTTCGAATATAAAATATAGAACACAGAATTTAGCATATATAATACGGAATACTGAATATAGAATTTAGAATATAGAATGTAGAACACAGAATATATAATATAGAATAGAGAACCCAAAATTTAGAACATGGAATGCCGAACACAGAATTTACAATATTGGAATCAGAATACTGAATACAGAATTCAGAATATAGACTGTAGAACACAGAATATAGAATATAGACTACGAAATGCAGAATAAAGAATATAGAATATAGAATGATGAACACAAAATATACAATATAGAACAGAGAATATAGAACCCAGAATTTCGAACATGGAATGTAGAACACAGAATTTAGAATATAGATTTCAGAATACTGAATATCGAATTTAGAATATGAATGTAGAACACAGTATATGGAATGTATTATACGGAATGCAGAATATTGAATACAGAATATAGAATGTAGAACACAGAATTTAGAATATTGAAAACAGAATATAGAACCCAGAATTTAGAACATGGAATGCAGAACACAGAATTTGGAATATAAAATACAGAATACTGAATATAGAATTTCGAATATAGAATGTTGAACACAGAATTTAGAATAAAGAATAAGGAATACTGAATATAAAATTTAGAATATAGAATGTAGAACACAGAGTATAGAATATAGAATACGGAATACTGAACATAGAATTTAGATTATACAATGTAGGACACACAATATAGAATGTGGAATACGGAATACAAAATATAGAATACAGAATATAGAATGTAGAACACAGCATGTAGAATATGGAAAACAGAATACAGAACCGAGAACTTAGAATATGGAATGCAGAACACAGAGTTAAGAATATAGAATACATAGTACTGAATATAGAATTTATTATATAGAATGTAGAACACAGAATTTAGAGTATAGAACACAGAATGCTGAATATAGTATTTAGAATATCGAATGTTGAACACAGAATATAGAAAATAGAAAAGAGAATATAGAACCCAGAATTTACAACATGGAATTTAGAACACAGTATTTAGAATATAGACTACAGAATACTGAGTATCGAACTTAGAATATAGAATGCAGAACTCAGAATATAGAATATAGAATACGGAATGTAGAATATAGAATAAAGAATATAGAATGTAGAACACAGAATTTAGAATATAGAATGTAGAATACTGATTGTAGAATTTAGAATATAGAATGTAGAACACAGAATATAGAATATACAACACAGAATATAGAACCCACAATTTAGAACATGGAATGGAGAACAGAGAGATTACAATATAGAATACCAAATACTGAATATACAATATGAATATACAATGTAGAACACAGAATTTAGAATGTAGAATACAGAATACTGAATATAGAATTTAGAATATAGAATGTAAAACACAGAATATAGAATAGAGAATAGAGAATATAGAACACAAAATTTAGAACTTGGAATGCAGAACACAGAATTTAGAATATAGAATACAGAATACTGAATATAGATTTTAGAATATAGAAAATAGAACACAGAATATAGAATATAGGACAAGGAATGTAGAATATAGAATACAGAATATAGAATATAGAACACAAAATATAGAATACGGAAAACAGAATACATAACTCAGAATTTAGAACATTGAATGCAGAACACAGAATCTAGAATATAGAATACAGAATACTGAATATAAAATTTAGAATATAGGATGTAAAACACAGAATAAAGTATATAGAATACGGAATGCAGAATATAGTATGTAGAATATAGAATGAAGAACACAAATATAGAATATAGAATGGAGAATATGGAACCCAGAATTTAGAAACGGAATGCATAAAAGGGAATTTCGAATATAGAATACAGAATACTGAATAAAGATTTTAGAATATTGAATTTAGGAAACAGAATATAGAGTGTAGAATACGGAATGCAGAATATAGCATGTAGAATATAGAATGAAGACCACAGAATTTAGAATATAGAATATAGAATACTGAATATAGGATTTAGAAAATGGAAAGCAGAACTCAGAATTAAAATATAGAGTACAGAATACTGAATATAGATTTTAGAACATGGAATGCAGAACCCAGAATATAGAATATAGAATACAGAATACTAAATATAGAATTTACAATATAGAATGTAAAACACAGAGTATAGAATATAGAATACGGAATACTGAATATAGAATTTAGAATATAGAATGTAGAACACAGAGTATAGAATATAGAATATGGAATACTGAATATAGAATTTAGAATATAGAATATAGGAAACAGAATATAGAATATAGAACCCAGAATATAGAATATAGAATACGGAATGCCAAATATACAATACAGAATATAGAATGTACAACACAGAATGAAGAATATGGAAAACAGTATACAGAACCGAGAATTTAGAACATGGAATGCAAAACACAGAGTTTTGAATATAGAATACAGAATACTGAATATAGAATATAGAATATACAATGTAGAACACAGAATATAGAATATAGTCTAGAGATTATAGAACCAAGAATTTGAACATGGAATGTAGAACACAGGATTTAGAATATAGAATAGACAATATAGAACCCAGAAATTAGAAGATGGAATGTAGAACACAGGATTTATAATATAGAATACAGAATACTGAATATCGAATTTAGAACATGGAATGCAGAACTCAGAATTTAGAATATAGAATACAGAATACTGAATATAGATTTTAGAACATGGAATGCAGAACCCAGAATATAGAATATAGAATGCGGAATACTGAATATAGAATTTAGAATATAGAATGAAGAACACAGAATACAGAATATAGACTATGGAATGCAGAATATAGAATATAGAATAATGAGCACAAAATATAGAATAGTGTATATAGAACCCAGAATTTACAACATGGAATGCAGAACACAGAATTTAGAATATTCAAACTGAATACTGAATATAGAATATGAATATACAATGTAGAACACAGAATTTAGAATATAGAATACAGAATACTGAATATAGAATTTAGAATATACAATGTAGAACACAGAATACAGAATAAAGAATACGGAATGCAGAATATAGAATACAGAATATACAATGTAGAACACAGATTATAGAATATGGAAAACAGAATACAAAACACAGAATTGAGAACATGAAATGCAGAACAAAGAATTCAGAATATAGAAAACAGAATACTGAATATAGAACACAGAATTTAGCATATATAATACAGAATACTGAAAATAGTATTTAGAAAATAGAATGTAGATCACAGAATATAGAATGTAGAATATAGAACCCAAAATTTAGAACATGGAATGCAGAACACAGAATTTAGAATATAGAAATCAGAATACTGAATACAGAATTTAGAATATAGAATGTAGAACACAGAATATAGAATATAGACTACGGAATGCAGAATATAGAATATAGAATATAGAATGATGAACACAAAATATACAATATAGAATAGAGAATATAGAACCCAGAATTTAGAACATGGAATGTAGAACACAGAATTTAGAATATAGAATTCAGAATACTGAATATAGAATTTAGAATATGGAATGTAGAACACAGAATATAGAATATGGAATACAGAATATAGAAAGCAAAATTTAGAACATGGAATGCTGAACACAGAATTTAGCATATAGAATACCGAATACTGAATATAGAATATGAAAATACAATGTAGAACACAGAATTTAGAATATAGAATACAGAATACTGAGTATATAATTAGGAATATACAATGTAGAACACAGAATATAGAATATAGAACACGGAAAGCAGAATATAGTATACAGAATATACAATGAAGAACACAGAATATAGAATATGGAAACAGAATAGAAAACCCAGAATTGAGAACATGGAGTTCAGAACACAGAATTTAGAATAAAGAACACAGAACACTGAATATAGAATTTCAAATATAGAATGTTGAACACAGTATTTAGAATAAAGAATAAGGAATACTGAATATAGAATTTTGAATATATAATGTAGAACACAGAATAGAGAAAATAGAATAGAGAATATAGAACCCAGAATTTAGAACATGGAATTTAGAACACAGAATTTAGAATATAGTACACAGAATACTTAGTATCGGACTTAGAATATAGAATGTAGAACTCAGAATATACAATATAAGATACGGAATGTAGAATAAAGAATAAAGAATATAGAATGTAGAACACAAAATATAGAATATGGAAAACAGAATACAGAACACAAAATTTAGAACATGGAATGCAGAGCACAGAATTTAGGGTATATAATACAGAATACTGAATATAAAATTTAGAATATAGAATGTAGAACACAGAATATGGAATGTAGAATACGGAATGCAGAATATTTATTACTGAATATAGAATGTAGAACACAGAATTTAGAATATTGAAAACAGGATATAGAACCCAGAATTTAGAACATGGAATGCAGAACACAGAATTTGGAATATAAAATACAGAATACTGAATATAGAATTTAGAATATAGAATGAAGAACACAGAATATAGAATATAGACTATGGAATGCAGAATAAAGAATATAGAATAATGAGCACAAAATATATAATAGAGAATATAGAATCCAGAATTTAGAACATGGATTGCAGAACACAGAATTTAGAATATTCAATACCGAATACTTATTATAGAATATGAATATACAATGTAGAACACAGAATTTAGAATATAGAATACAGAATACTGAATATAGAATTTAGAATATACAATGTAGAACACAGAATATAGAATAAAGAATACGGAATGCAGAATATAGAATACAGAATATAGAATGTAGAACACAGATTATAGAATATGGAAAACAGAATACAAAACCCAGAATTGAGAACATGGAAAGCAGAACACAGAATTCAGAATATAGAAAACAGAATACTGAAAATAGAATTTCGAATATAAAATATAGAACACAGAATTTAGCATATAGAATACTGAATACTGAATATAGTATTTAGAATATAGAATGTAGAACACAGAATATAGATATAGAAACCAAAATATAGAACATGGAATGCCGAACACAGAATTTAGAATATAGAAATCAGAATACTGAACACAGAATTTAGAATATAGAATGTAGAGCACAGAATATAGAATATAGACTAGGGAATGCAGAATAAAGAATATAGAATAAAGAATGATGAACACAAAATATACAATATAGAACAGAGAATATAGAACCCCGAATTTAGAACATGGAATGTAGAACACAGAATTTAGAATATAGAATTTAGAATACTGAATATCGAATTTATAATATGAATGTAGAACACAGTATATGGAATGTAGAATACGGAATGCAGAATATTGAATACAGAATATAGAATGTAGAACACAGAATTTAGAATATTGAAAACAGAATATAGAAACCAGAATTTAGAACATGGAATGCAGAACACAGAATTTCGAATATAAATTACAGAATACTGAATATAGAATTTCGGATATAGAATGTTGAACACAGAATTTAGAATAAAGAATAAGGAATTCTGAATATAAAATTTAGAATATAGAACGTAGAACACAGAATAGAAAATATAGAATAGAGAATATAGAACCCAGAATTTAGAACATGGAATGCAGAACACAGAATTTAGAATATAGAATACAGAATACTGAGTATAGAATATAGAATATAGTATGTAGAACACAGAATATAGAATATAGACTACGGAATGCAGAATATAGAATAAAGAATATAGAATGATGAACACAAAATATAGAATATAGAATAGAAAATATTGAACCCAGAATTAAGAACATGGAATGTAGAACACAGAATTTAGAATATAGAATACAGAATTCTGGATATCGAATTTAGAATATAGAATGTGGAACACACCATATGGAATGTAGAATACGGAATGCAGAATATTGAATACAGAATATAGAATGTAGAAAACAGAATATAGAATATAGAATTCGGAATGCAGAATATAGAATATAGAATATAGAATGATGAACACAGGATATAGAATACAGAGTAGAGAATATAGAACCCAGAATTTAGAACATGGAAAGCAGAATTCAGTATTTAGAATATAGAATACAGAATACTGAATATAGATTTTAGAACATGGAATGCAGAACCCAGAATATACAATATAGAATATGGAATACTGAATATAGAATTTAGAATAAAGAATGTAGAACACAGAATAAAGAAAATAGAGTATAGAATATAGAACCCAGGATTTAGAACATGGAATTCAGAACACAGAATTTAGAATATAGAATACAGAATACTGAATATAGAAATTAGATTATAGAAAGTAGGACACAGAATATAGAATGTAGAATAAGGAATGCAAAATATAGAATACAGAATATAGAATGTAGAACACAGAATGTAGAATATGTAAAACAGAATACAGAACCGAGAATATAGAACATGGAATGCAGAACACAGAGTTTAGAATATATAATACAGAATACTGAATATAAAATTTTGAATATAGAATTAGAACACAGAATATGGAATGTAGAATACGGATTACAGAATAGAGAATACAGAATATAGAATGTAGAACACAGAATATAGAATATGGAAAACAGAATACAGAACCCAGAATTTAGATCATGGAAGGCAGAACACAGAATTTAGAATATAGAATACATAGAACTGAATATAGAATTTAGAATATAGAATGTAGAACACAGAATTTAGAATATAGAACTCAGAATGCTGAATATAGTATTTAGAATATCGAATGTTGAACACAGAATATAGAAATTAGAATAGAGAATATAGAAGCCAGAATTTAGAACATGGAATTTAGAACACAAAATTTAGAATATAGGAAACAGAATACTGAGTATCGAACTTAGAATATAGAATGTAGAACTCAGAATATAGAATATAGGATACGAAATGTAGAATATAGAATAAAGAATATAGAATGTTGAACACAAAATATAGAATATGGAAAACAGAATATAGAACGCTAAATTTAAAACATCGAATTCAGAACAAAGAATTTAGAGTATATACTACAGAATACTGAATATAAAATTTAGAATAAAGAATGCAGAACACAGAATATGGAATGTAGAATACGGAATGCAGAATATTGTATACAGAATATAGAATGTAGAACACAGGATTTAGAATATTGAAAACAGAATATAGAACCCAGAATTTAGAACATGGAATGCAGAACACAGAATTTGGAATATAAAATGCGGAATACTGAATATAGAATTTAGAATATAGAATGAAGAACACAGAATATAGGATATAGATTATGGAATGCAGAATATAGAATATAGAATGTAGAATAATGAGCACAAAATATAGAATAGAGAATGTAGAACACAGAATTTAGAACATGGAATGCAGAACACAGAATTTAGAATATTCAATACCGAATACTTAATATAGAATATGAATATAAAATTTAGAACACAGAATTTTGCATATAGAATTCAGAATACTGAATATAGTATTTAGAATATACAATGTAGAACACAGAATATAGAATATAGAATATGGAATGCAGAATATACAATTCAGAATATAGAAGGTAGAACACAGAATATAGAATATGGAAAACAGAATACAAAACCCATAATTGAGAACAAGGAATGCAGAACACAGAATTTAGAGTATAGAAAACAAAATACTGAATATAGAATTTCGAAAATAGAATATAGAACACAGAATTTAGCATATAGAATACAGAATACTGAATATAGTATTTAGAATATAGAATGTAGAACACAGAATATAGAATATAGACTATGGAATGCAGAATAAAGAATATAGAATATAGAATGATGAACACAAAATATACAATATAGAATAGAGAATATAGAACCCAGAATTTAGTACATGGAATGTAGAACACAGAATTTAGAATATAGAATACAGAATACTGAATATAGAATTTAGAATATAGAATGTAGAACACAGTATATGGAATGTAGAATACGGAATAAAGAATATTGAATACAGAATATGGAATGTAGAACACAGAATTTAGAATATTGAAAACAGAATATAGAACCCAGAATTTAGAACATGGAATGCAGAACACAGAATTTGGAATATAAAATACAGAATACTGAATATAGAATTTAGAACATAGAATGCGGAACACAGAATTTACAATATAGAATACAGAATACTTAATATAGAATTTAGAACATAGAATGCGTTGCACAGCAATTAGAATATAGAACAAAGAATACTGAATATAGAATTTAGAACATGGAAAGCAGGACTCAGAATTTGAATATAGAATACAGAATAATGCTAATAGATTTTAGAACATGGAATGCAGAACCCAGAATATAGAATAAAGAATACGGAATACTGAATATAGAATTTAGAATATATAAAGTAGAACACGGAATATAGAATATAGATTATAGAATATAGGACCCAGAATTTAGAACATGCAATGCAGAACACTGAATTTAGAATATAGAATGCAGAATACTGAATATAGAATTTAGAATATAGAATGTACAACACAGAGTATAGAATATAGAATACGGAATACTGAACATAGAATTTAGATTATACAATGTAGGACACAGAATATAGAATGTGGAATACGGAATACTAAATATAGAATACAGAATATAGAATGTAGAACACAGTATGTAGAATACGGAAAACAGAATACACAACAGAGAACTTAGAATATGGAATGCAGAACACAGAGTTTAGAATATAGAATACATAGTACTGAATATAGAATTTAGAATATAGAATGTAGACACAGAATTTAGAGTATAGAACACAGAATGCTGAATATAGTATTTAGAATATCGAATGTTGAACACAGAATATAGAAAATAGAATAGAGAATATAGAACTCAGAATTTAGAATATAGAATACAGAATACTGAATATAGATTTTAGAACATGGAATGCAGAACCCAGAATATAGAATATAGAATACGGAATACTGAATATAGAATTTAGAATGTATAATATAGAACACAGAATATAGAATATAGAATAGAGAATATAGAACCCAGATTTTAGAACATGGAATGCAGAACACAGAATTTAGAATATAGAATACAGAATACTAAATATAGAATTTACAATATAGAATGTAGAACACAGAGTATAGAATATAGAATACGGAATACTGAATATAGAATTTAGAATGTAGAATGTAGAACACAGAGTATAGAATATAGAATATGGAATACTGAATATAGAATTTAGAATATAGAATATAGGAAACAGAATATAGAATATAGAACACAGAATATAGAATACGGAATGCAAAATATAGAATACAGAATATAGAATGTACAACACAGAATGAAGAATATGGAAAACAGAATACAGAACCGAGAATTTAGAACATGGAATTCAGAACACAGAGTTTTGAATATAGAATACAGAATACTGAATGTAGAATATAGAATATACAATGTAGAACACAGAATATAGAATATAGTCTAGAGATTATAGAACCCAGAATTTTGAACATTGAATGTAGAACACAGGATTTAGAATATAGAATAGACAATATAGAACCCAGAAATTAGAAGATGAAATGTAGAACACAGGATTTATAATATAGAATACAGAATACTGAATATCGAATTTAGAATATAGAATGTAGAACACAGAATATAGAATACAGGATAAGGAATGTAGAATAAAGAATACAGAATATAGAATGTAGAACACAAAATATAGAATAAGGAAAACAGAATACATAACCCAGAATTTAGAAAATGGAATGCAGAACACAGAATCTAGAATATAAAATACACAATACTGAATATAAAATTTAGAATATAGAATATAAAACACACAATATAGAGTATAGAATACGGAATGCAGAATATAGTATGTAGAATATAGAATGAAAAACACATATATAGAATATAGAATGGAGAATATAGAACCCAGAATTTTGAACATGGATTGCAGAACACAAAATTTAGAATATAGATTAGAGAATACTGAATATAGAATTTAGAACATAGAATGCGGAACACAGCAATTAGAATATAGAATACAGAATACTGAATATAGAATTTAGAACATGGAAAGCAGAACTCAGAATTTAGAATATAGAATATATAATACTGAATATAGATTTTACAACATGGAATGCAGAAAACAGAATTTGGAATATAAAATACAGAATACTGAATATAGAATTTAGAATATAGAATGAAGAACACAGAATATAGAATATAGAGTATAGAATGCAGAATATAGAATATAGAATATAGAATAATGAGCACAAAATATAGAATAGAGAATATAGAACCCAGAATTTAGAACATGGAATGCAGAACAGAATTTAGAGTATAGAATACAGAATACTGGATATAGATTTTAGAATATAGAATGTAGAACACAGAATATAGAATAAGGCATGCAGAATACACAATAAAGTATATAGAAGGCAGAAATCCGAATATAGAACATGGAATGCAGAAAACAGAATTTAGAATATAGAATACAGAATGCTGAATTTAGAATTTAGAATATAGAATGTAGAACACAGAATTTAGAATATACAATACCGAATATTGAGTATATAATTTAGAATATACAATGTAGAACACAGAATATAGAATATAGAATACGGAAAGCAGAATATAGTATACAGAATATACAATGAAGAACACAGAATATAGAATATGGAAAACAGAATAGAAAACCCAGAATTGAGAATATGGAATGCAGAACACAGAATTTAGAATATAGAAAACAGAATACTGAATATAGAATTTCGAATATAGAATGTTGAACACAGAATATAGAATAAAGAATAACGAATACTGAGTATAGAATTAAGAATATAGAATGTAAAACACAGAATAGAGAATATAGAAAAGAGAATATAGAACCCAGAATTTAGAACATGGAATTTAGAACACAGAATTTAGAATATAGTATACAGAATACTGAGTATCGAACTTAGAATATAGAATGTAGAACTCAGAATATAGAATAGAGGATACGGAAGGTACAATATAGAAGAAAGAATATAGAATGTAGAACACAAAATATACAATAAGGAAAACAGAATACAGAACCCAAAATTTAGAACATGGAATGCAGAACACAGAATTTAGAGTATATACTACAGAATACTGAATATAAAATTTAGAATATCGAATGTAGAACACAGAATATGGAATGTAGAATACGGAATGAAGTATATTGAATACAGAATATAGAATGTAGAACACAGAATTTAGAATATTGAAAACAGGATATAGAACCCAGAATTTAGAACATGGAATGCAGAACACAGAATTTGGAATATAAAAAACAGTATACTGAATATAGAATTTAGAATATAGAATGAAGAACACAGATATAGTATATAGAGTATGGAATGCAGAATATAGAATATAGAATATAGAATAATGAGCACAAAATATAGAATAGAGAATATAGAACCCAGAATTTAGAACATAGAATGCAGAACACAGAATTTAGAATATTCAATACCGAATACTGAATATAGAATATGAATATACAATGTAGAACACAGAATTTAGAATATAGAATACAGAATACTGAATATAGAATTTAGAATATACAATGTAGAACACAGAATATAGAATACAGAATACGGAATGCAGAATATAGTATACAGAATATAGAATATAGAACACAGATTATAGAATATGGAAAACAGAATACAAAACACAGAATTGAGAACATGGAATGCAGAACACAGAATTTAGAATATAGAAAACAGAATACTGAATATAGAATTTCGAATATAGAATATAGAACACAGAATTTAGCATATAAAATACAGATACTAAAAATAGTAGTTAGAAAATATAATGTAGAACACAGAATATAGAATATAGAACGCAGAATTTAGAACATGGAATACAGAACACAGAATTTAGAATAAAGAAATCAGAATACTGAATACAGAATTTAGAATATAGAATGTAGAACACAGAATATTGAATATAGACTACGGAATGCAGAATATAGTGTATAGAATATAGAATGATGAACACAAAATATACAATATAGAATAGAGAATATAGAACCCAGAATTTAAAACATGGAATGCAGAACACAGAATTTGGAATATAAAAAACAGTATACTGAATATACAATTTAGAATATAGAATGAAGAACACAGATATAGAATATAGAGTATGGAATGCAGAATATGGAATATAGAATAGTGAGCACAAAATATAGAATAGAGAATATAGAACCCAGAATTTAGAACATGGAATGCAGAACACAGAATTTGGAATATAAAATACACAATACTGAATATAGAATTTCGAATATAGAATGTTGAAAACAGAATTTAGAATAAAGAATAAGGAATACTGATTATAGAATTTAGAATATAGAATGTAGAACACAGAATAGAGAATAGAGAATAGAGAACCCAGAATTAGGAACATGGAATGCAGAACACAGAATATAGAATATAGAATACAGAATACTGAGTATAGAATTTAGAATATAGTATGAAGAACACAGAATAAAGAATATAGACTATGGAATGCAGAAAATAGAATAAAGAATATAGAATGATGAACACAAAATATAGAATATAGAACAGAAAATATAGAACCCAGAATTAAGAACATGGAATGTAGAACACAGAATTTAGAATATAGAATACAGAATTCTGAATATCGAATTTAGAATATAGAATGTAGAACACACAAAATGGAATGTAGAATACGGAACGCAGAATATTGAATACAGAATATAGAAAGTAGAATTCAGTATATAGAATATAGAATTCGGAATGCAGAATATAGAATATAGAATATAGAATGATGAACACAGAATATAGAATACAGAGTAGAGAATATAGAACCCAGAATTTAGAACATGGAAAGCAGAATTCAGTATTTAGAATATAGAATACAGAATACTGAATATAGAATTTAGATTATAGAATGTAGGACACAGAATATAGAATAAAGAATACGGAATGCAGAATATTTAATACTGAATATAGAATGTAGAACACAGAATTTAGAATATTGAAAACAGGATATAGAACCCAGAATTAAGAACATGGAATGCAGAACACAGAATTTGGAATATAAAATACAGAATACTGAATATAGAATTTAGAATATAGAATGAAGAACACAGAATATAGAATATAGACTATGGAATGCAGAATATAGAATATAGAATATAGAATAATGAGCACAAAATATAGAATAGAGAATATAGAATCCAGAATTAAGAACATGGATTACAGAACACAGAATTTAGAATATTCAAAACCGAATACTTATTATAGAATATGAATATACAATGTAGAACACAGAATTTAGAGTATAGAATACAGAATACTGAATATAGAATTTAGAATATACAATGTAGAACACAGAATATAGAATATAGAATACGGAATGCATAATATAGAATACAGAATATAGAATGTAGAACACAGATTATAGAATATGGAAAACAGAATACAAAACCCAGAATTGAGAACATGGAAAGCAGAACACAGAATTCAGAATATAGAAAACAGAATACTGAAAATAGAATTTCGAATATAAAATATAGAACACAGAATTTAGCATATATTATACGGAATACTGAATATAGAATTTAGAATATAGAATGTAGAACACAGAATATATAATATAGAATAGAGAACCCAAAATTTAGAACATGGAATGCCGAACACAGAATTTACAATATTGAAATCAGAATACTGAATACAGAATTTAGAATATAGACTGTAGAACACAGAATATAGAATATAGACTACGGAATGCAGAATAAAGAATATAGAATATAGAATGATGAACACAAAATATACAATATAGAACAGAGAATATAGAACCCAGAATTTAGAACATGGAATGTAGAACACAGAATTTAGAATATAGAATTCAGAATACTGAATATCGAATTTAGAATATGAATGTAGAACACAGTATATGGAATGTAGAATACGGAATGCAGAATATTGAATACAGAATATAGAATGTAGAACACAGAATTTAGAATATTGAAAACAGAATATAGAACCCAGAATTTAGAACATGGAATGCAGAACACAGAATTTGGAATATAAAATACAGAATACTGAATATAGAATTTCGAATATAGAATGTTGAACACAGAATTTAGAATAAAGAATAAGGAATACTGAATATAAAATTTAGAATATAGAATGTAGAACACAGAGTATAGAATATAGAATACGGAATACTGAACATAGAATTTAGATTATACAATGTAGGACACAGAATATAGAATGTGGAATACGGAATACAAAATATAGAATACAGAATATAGAATGTAGAACACAGCATGTAGAATATGGAAAACAGAATACAGAACCGAGAACTTAGAATATGGAATGCAGAACACAGAGTTAAGAATATAGAATACATTGTACTGAATATAGAATTTAGTATATAGAATGTAGAACACAGAATTTAGAGTATAGAACACAGAATGCTGAATATAGTATTTAGAATATCGAATGTTGAACACAGAATATAGAAAATAGAAAAGAGAATATAGAACCCAGAATTTACAACATGGAATTTAGAACACAGAATTTAGAATATAGACTACAGAATACTGAGTATCGAACTTAGAATATAGAATGCAGAACTCAGAATATAGAATATAGAATACGGAATGTAGAATATAGAATAAAGAATATAGAATGTAGAACACAGAATTTAGAATATAGAACGTAGAATACTGATTGTAGAATTTAGAATATAGAATGTAGAACACAGAATATAGAATATACAACACAGAATATAGAACCCACAATTTAGAACATGGAATGGAGAACAGAGAGACTACAATATAGAATACCGAATACTGAATATACAATATTAATATACAATGTAGAACACAGAATTTAGAATGTAGAATACAGAATACTGAATATAGAATTTAGAATATAGAATGTAGAACACAGAATATAGAATAGAGAATAGAGAATATAGAACACAAAATTTAGAACTTGGAATGCAAAACACAGAATTTAGAATATAGAATACAGAATACTGAATATAGATTTTAGAATATAGAAAATAGAACACAGAATATAGAATATAGGACAAGGAATGTAGAATATAGAATACAGAATATAGAATATAGAACACAAAATATAGAATACGGAAAACAGAATACATAACTCAGAATTTAGAACATTGAATGCAGAACACAGAATCTAGAATATAGAATACAGAATACTGAATATAAAATTTAGAATATAGGATGTAAAACACAGAATAAAGTATATAGAATACGGAATGCAGAATATAGTATGTAGAATATAGAATGAAGAACACAAATATAGAATATAGAATGGAGAATATGGAACCCAGAATTTAGAAACGGAATGCATAACAGGGAATTTCGAATATAGAATACAGAATACTGAATAAAGATTTTAGAATATTGAATTTAGGAAACAGAATATAGAGTGTAGAATACGGAATGCAGAATAAAGCATGTAGAATATAGAATGAAGACCACAGAATTTAGAATATAGAATATAGAATACTGAATATAGGATTTAGAAAATGGAAAGCAGAACTCAGAATTAAAATATAGAGTACAGAATACTGAATATAGATTTTAGAACATGGAATGCAGAACCCAGAATATAGAATATAGAATACAGAATACTAAATATAGAATTTACAATATAGAATGTAGAACACAGAGTATAGAATATAGAATACGGAATACTGAATATAGAATTTAGAATATAGAATGTAGAACACAGAGTATAGAATATAGAATATGGAATACTGAATATAGAATTTAGAATATAGAATATAGGAAACAGAATATAGAATATAGAACCCAGAATATAGAATATAGAATACGGAATGCCAAATATACAATACAGAATATAGAATGTACAACACAGAATGAAGAATATGGAAAACAGTATACAGAACCGAGAATTTAGAACATGGAATGCAAAACACAGAGTTTTGAATATAGAATACAGAATACTGAATATAGAATATAGAATATACAATGTAGAACACAGAATATAGAATATAGTCTAGAGATTATAGAACCAAGAATTTGAACATGGAATGTAGAACACAGGATTTAGAATATAGAATACAGAATACTGAATATAGATTTTAGAACATGGAATGCAGAACCCAGAATATAGAATATAGAATGCGGAATACTGAATATAGAATTTAGAATATAGAATGAAGAACACAGAATACAGAATATAGACTATGGAATGCAGAATATAGAATATAGAATATAGAATAATGAGCACAAAATATAGAATAGTGTATATAGAACCCAGAATTTACAACATGGAATGCAGAACACAGAATTTAGAATATTCAAACCGAATACTGAATATAGAATATGAATATACAATGTAGAACACAGAATTTAGAATATAGAATACAGAATACTGAATATAGAATTTAGAATATACAATGTAGAACACAGAATACAGAATAAAGAATACGGAATGCAGAATATAGAATACAGAATATACAATGTAGAACACAGATTATAGAATATGGAAAACAGAATACAAAACACAGAATTGAGAACATGGAATGCAGAACAAAGAATTCAGAATATAGAAAACAGAATACTGAATATAGAACACAGAATTTAGCATATATAATACAGAATACTGAAAATAGTATTTAGAAAATAGAATGTAGATCACAGAATATAGAATATAGAATATAGAATATAGAACCCAAAATTTAGAACATGGAATGCAGAACACAGAATTTAGAATATAGAAATCAGAATACTGAATACAGAATTTAGAATATAGAATGTAGAACACAGAATATAGAATATAGACTAGGGAATGCAGAATATAGAATATAGAATATAGAATGATGAACACAAAATATACAATATAGAATAGAGAATATAGAACCCAGAATTTAGAACATGGAATGTAGAACACAGAATTTAGAATATAGAATTCAGAATACTGAATATAGAATTTAGAATATGGAATGTAGAACACAGAATATAGAATATGGAATACAGAATATAGAAAGCAAAATTTACAACATGGAATGCTGAACACAGAATTTAGCATATAGAATACCGAATACTGAATATAGAATATGAAAATACAATGTAGAACACAGAATTTAGAATATAGAATACAGAATACTGAGTATATAATTAGGAATATACAATGTAGAACACAGAATATAGAATATAGAATACGGAAAGCAGAATATAGTATACAGAATATACAATGAAGAACACAGAATATAGAATATGGAAACAGAATAGAAAACCCAGATTTGAGAACATGGAGTTCAGAACACAGAATTTAGAATATAGAACACAGAACACTGAATATAGAATTTTGAATATAGAATGTTGAACACAGTATTTAGAATAAAGAATAAGGAATACTGAATATAGAATTTTGAATATATAATGTAGAACACAAAATAGAGAAAATAGAATAGAGAATATAGAACCCAGAATTTAGAACATGGAATTTAGAACACAGAATTTAGAATATAGTATACAGAATACTTAGTATCAGACTTAGAATATAGAATGTAGAACTCAGAATATACAATATAAGATACGGAATGTAGAATAAAGAATAAAGAATATAGAATGTAGAACACAAAATATAGAATATGGAAAACAGAATACAGAACCCAAAATTTAGAACATGGAATGCAGAGCACAGAATTTAGAGTATATACTACAGAATACTGAATATAAAATTTAGAATATAGAATGTAGAACACAGAATATGGAATGTAGAATACGGAATGCAGAATATTTAATACTGAATATAGAATGTAGAACACAGAATTTAGAATATTGGAAACAGGATATAGAACCCAGAATTTAGAACATGGAATGCAGAACACAGAATTTGGAATATAAAATACAGAATACTGAATATAGAATTTAGAATATAGAATGAAGAACACAGAATATAGAATATAGACTATGGAATGCAGAATATAGAATATAGGATAATGAGCACAAAATATAGAATAGAGAATATAGAATCCAGAATTTAGAACATGGATTGCAGAACACAGAATTTAGAATATTCAATACCGAATACTTATTATAGAATATGAATATACAATGTAGAACACAGAATTTAGAATATAGAATACAGAATACTGAATATAGAATTTAGAATATACAATGTAGAACACAGAATATAGAATAAAGAATACGGAATGCAGAATATAGAATACAGAATATAGAATGTAGAACACAGATTATAGAATATGGAAAACAGAATACAAAATCCAGAATTGAGAATATGGAATGCAGAACACAGAATTCAGAATATAGAAAACAGAATACTGAAAATAGAATTTCGAATATAAAATATAGAACACAGAATTTAGCATATAGAATACTGAATACTGAATATAGTATTAAGAATATAGAATGTAGAACACAGAATATAGAATATAGAATATAGAAACCAAAATATAGAACATGGAATGCCGAACACAGAATTTAGAATATAGAAATCAGAATACTGAACACAGAATTTAGAATATAGAATGTAGAGCACAGAATATAGAATATAGACTACGGAATGCAGAATAAAGTATATAGAATAAAGAATGATGAACACAAAATATACAATATAGAACAGAGAATATAGAACCCAGAATTTAGAACATGGAATGTAGAACACAGAATTTAGAATATAGAATTTAGAATACTGAATATCGAATTTATAATATGAATGTAGAACACAGTATATGGAATGTAGAATACGGAATGCAGAATATTGAATACAGAATATAGAATGTAGAACACAGAATTTAGAATATTGAAAACAGAATATAGAAACCAGAATTTAGAACATGGAATGCAGAACACAGAATTTGGAATATAAATTACAGAATACTGAATATAGAATTTCGGATATAGAATGTTGAACACAGAATTTAGAATAAAGAATAAGGAATTCTGAATATAAAATTTAGAATATAGAACGTAGAACACAGAATAGAGAATATAGAATAGAGAATATAGAACCCAGAATTTAGAACATGGAATGCAGAACACAGAATTTAGAATATAGAATACAGAATACTGAGTATAGAATATAGAATATAGTATGTAGAACACAGAATATAGAATATAGACTACGGAATGCAGAATATAGAATAAAGAATATAGAATGATGAACACAAAATATAGAATATAGAATAGAAAATATTGAACCCAGAATTAAGAACATGGAATGTAGAACACAGAATTTAGAATATAGAATACAGAATTCTGGATATCGAATTTAGAATATAGAATGTGGAACACACCATATGGAATGTAGAATACGGAATGCAGAATATTGAATACAGAATATAGAATGTAGAAAACAGAATATAGAATATAGAATTCGGAATGCAGATTATAGAATATAGAATATAGAATAATGAACACAGAATATAGAATACAGAGTAGAGAATATAGAACCCAGAATTTAGAACATGGAAAGCAGAATTCAGTATTTAGAATATAGAATACAGAATACTGAATATAGATTTTAGAACATGGAATGCAGAACCCAGAATATACAATATAGAATATGGAATACTGAATATAGAATTTAGAATAAAGAATGTAGAACACAGAATAAAGAAAATAGACTATAGAATATAGAACCCAGGATTTAGAACATGGAATTCAGAACACAGAATTTAGTATATAGAATACAGAATACTGAATATAGAAATTAGATTATAGAAAGTAGGACACAGAATATAGAATGTAGAATAAGGAATGCAAAATATAGAATACAGAATATAGAATGTAGAACACAGAATGTAGAATATGTAAAACAGAATACAGAACCGAGAATATAGAACATGGAATGCAGAACACAGAGTTTAGAATATATAATACAGAATACTGAATATAAAATTTTGAATATAGAATTAGAACACAGAATATGGAATGTAGAATACGGATTACAGAATAGAGAATACAGAATATAGAATGTAGAACACAGAATATAGAATATGGAAAACAGAATACAGAACCCAGAATTTAGATCATGGAATGCAGAACACAGAATTTAGAATATAGAATACATAGAACTGAATATAGAATTTAGAATATAGAATGTAGAACACAGTATATGGAATGTAGAATACGGAATAAATAATATTGAATACAGAATATGGAATGTAGAACACAGAATTTAGAATATTGAAAACAGAATATAGAACCCAGAATTTAGAACATGGAATGCAGAACACAGAATTTGGAATATAAAATACAGAATACTGAATATAGAATTTAGAACATAGAATGCGGAACACAGAATTTACAATATAGAATACAGAATACTTAATATAGAATTTAGAACATAGAATGCGTTGCACAGCAATTAGAATATAGAACAAAGAATACTGAATATAGAATTTAGAACATGGAAAGCAGGATTCAGAATTTGAATATAGAATACAGAAAAATGCTAATAGATTTTAGAACATGGAATGCAGAACCCAGAATATAGAATATAGAATACGGAATACTGAATATATAATTTAGAATATATAAAGTAGAACACGGAATATAGAATATAGATTATAGAATATAGGACCCAGAATTTAGAACATGCAATGCAGAACACTGAATTTAGAATATAGAATGCAGAATACTGAATATAGAATTTAGAATATAGAATGTACAACACAGAGTATAGAATATAGAATACGGAATACTGAACATAGAATTTAGATTATACAATGTAGGACACAGAATATAGAATGTGGAATACGGAATACTAAATATAGAATACAGAATATAGAATGTAGAACACAGTATGTAGAATATGGAAAACAGAATACACAACAGAGAACTTAGAATATGGAATGCAGAACACAGAGTTTAGAATATAGAATACATAGTACTGAATATAGAATTTAGAATATAGAATGTAGACACAGAATTTAGAGTATAGAACACAGAATGCTGAATATAGTATTTAGAATATCGAATGTTGAACACAGAATATAGAAAATAGAATAGAGAATATAGAACTCAGAATTTAGAATATAGAATACAGAATACTGAATATAGATTTTACAACATGGAATGCAGAACCCAGAATATAGAATATAGAATACGGAATACTGAATATAGAATTTAGAATGTATAATATAGAACACAGAATATAGAATATAGAATAGAGAATATAGAACCCAGATTTTATAACATGGAATGCAGAACACAGAATTTAGAATATAGAATACAGAATACTAAATATAGAATTTACAATATAGAATGTAGAACACAGA
Source organism: Vicugna pacos (assembly GCF_048564905.1). Taxonomy (NCBI): domain Eukaryota; kingdom Metazoa; phylum Chordata; class Mammalia; order Artiodactyla; family Camelidae; genus Vicugna; species Vicugna pacos. Next base: position 2,484,936 of record NW_027328736.1, on the reverse strand, counting down.
GTATAGAATATAGAATACGGAATACTGAATATAGAATTTAGAATGTAGAATGTAGAACACAGAGTATAGAATATAGAATATGGAATACTGAATATAGAATTTAGAATATAGAATATAGGAAACAGAATATAGAATATAGAACACAGAATATAGAATACGGAATGCAAAATATAGAATACAGAATATAGAATGTACAACACAGAATGAAGAATATGGAAAACAGAATACAGAACCGAGAATATAGAACATGGAATTCAGAACACAGAGTTTTGAATATAGAATACAGAATACTGAATGTAGAATATAGAATATACAATGTAGAACACAGAATATAGAATATAGTCTAGAGATTATAGAACCCAGAATTTTGAACATTGAATGTAGAACACAGGATTTAAAATATAGAATAGAAAATATAGAACCCAGAAATTAGAAGATGAAATGTAGAACACAGGATTTATAATATAGAATACAGAATACTGAATATCGAATTTAGAATATAGAATGTAGAACACAGAATATAGAATACAGGATAAGGAATGTAGAATATAGAATACAGAATATAGAATGTAGAACACAAAATATACAATAAGGAAAACAGAATACATAACCCAGAATTTAGAACATGGAATGCAGAACACAGAATCTAGAATATAAAATACACAATACTGAATATAAAATTTAGAAAAATAGAATATAAATCACAGAATATAGAGTATAGAATACGGAATGCAGAATATAGTATGTAGAATATAGAATGAAAAACACATATATAGAATATAGAATGGAGAATATAGAACCCAGAATTTTGAACATGGATTGCAGAACACAGAATTTAGAATATAGATTACAGAATACTGAATATAGAATTTAGAACATAGAATGCGGAACACAGCAATTAGAATATAGAATACAGAATACTGAATATAGAATTTAGAACATGGAAAGCAGAACTCACAATTTAGAATATAGAATATATAATACTGAATATAGATTATAGAACATGGAATGCAGAAAACAGAATTTGGAATATAAAATACAGAATACTGAATATAGAATTTAGAATATAGAATGAAGAACACAGAATATAGAATATAGAGTATAGAATGCAGAATATAGAATATAGAATAAAGAATAATGAGCACAAAATATAGAATAGAGTATATAGAACCCAGAATTTAGAACATGGAATGCAGAACAGAATTTAGAGTATAGAATACAGAATACTGGATATAGATTTTAGAATATAGAATGTAGAACACAGAATATAGAATAAGGCATGCAGAATACACAATAAAGTATATAGAAGGCAGAAATCCGAATATAGAACATGGAATGCAGAAAACAGAATTTAGAATATAGAATACAGAATGCTGAATTTAGAATTTAGAATATAGAATATAGAACACAGAATTTAGAATATAGAATACCGAATACTGAGTATATAATTTAGAATATACAATGTAGAACACAGAATATAGAATATAGAATACGGAAAGCAGAATATAGTATACAGAATATACAATGAAGAACACAGAATATAGAATATGGAAAACAGAATAGAAAACCCAGAATTGAGAATATGGAATGCAGAACACAGAATTTAGAATATAGAAAACAGAATACTGAATATAGAATTTCGAATATAGAATGTTGAACACAGAATATAGAATAAAGAATAACGAATACTGAGTATAGAATTAAGAATATAGAATGTAAAACACAGAATAGAGAATATATAATAGAGAATATAGAACCCAGAATTTAGAACATGGAATTTAGAACACAGAATTTAGAATATAGTATACAGAATACTGAGTATCGAACTTAGAATATAGAATGTAGAACTCAGAATATAGAATAGAGGATACGGAAGGTACAATATAGAAGAAAGAATATAGAATGTAGGACACAAAATATACAATAAGGAAAACAGAATACAGAACCCAAAATTTAGAACATGGAATGCAGAACACAGAATTTAGAGTATATACTACAGAATACTGAATATAAAATTTAGAATATCGAATGTAGAACACAGAATATGGAATGTAGAATACGGAATGAAGTATATTGAATACAGAATATAGAATGTAGAACACAGAATTTAGAATATTGAAAACAGGATATAGAACCCAGAATTTAGAACATGGAATGCAGAACACAGAATTTGGAATATAATAAACAGTATACTGAATATAGAATTTAGAATATAGAATGAAGAACACAGATATAGTATATACAGTATGGAATGCAGAATATAGAATATAGAATATAGAATAATGAGCACAAAATATAGAATAGAGAATATAGAACCCAGAATTTAGAACATAGAATGCAGAACACAGAATTTAGAATATTCAATACCGAATACTGAATATAGAATATGAATATACAATGTAGAACACAGAATTTAGAATATAGAATACAGAATACTGAATATAGAATTAAGAATATACAATGTACAACACAGAATATAGAATACAGAATACAGAATGCAGAATATAGTATACAGAATATAGAATATAGAACACAGATTATAGAATATGGAAAACAGAATACAAAACACAGAATTGAGAACATGGAATGCAGAACACAGAATTTAGAATATAGAAAACAGAATACTGAATATAGAATTTCGAATATAGAATATAGAACACAGAATTTAGCATATAAAATACAGATACTAAAAATAGTAGTTAGAAAATAGAATGTAGAACACAGAATATAGAATATAGAACCCAGAATTTAGAACATGGAATACAGAACACAGAATTTAGAATAAAGAAATCAGAATACTGAATACAGAATTTAGAATATAGAATGTAGAACACAGAATATTGAATATAGACTACGGAATGCAGAATATAGAGTATAGAATATAGAATGATGAACACAAAATATACAATATAGAATAGAGAATATAGAACCCAGAATTTAAAACATGGAATGCAGAACACAGAATTTGGAATATAAAAAACAGTATACTGAATATACAATTTAGAATATAGAATGAAGAACACAGATATAGAATATAGAGTATGGAATGCAGAATATAGAATATAGAATAATGAGCACAAAATATAGAATAGAGAATATAGAACCCAGAATTTAGAACATGGAATGCAGAACACAGAATTTGGAATATAAAATACACAATACTGAATATAGAATTTCGAATATAGAATGTTGAAAACAGAATTTAGAATAAAGAATAAGGAATACTGATTATAGAATTTAGAATATAGAATGTAGAACACAGAATAGAGAATAGAGAATAGAGAATATAGAACCCAGAATTTAGAACATGGAATGCAGAACACAGAATATAGAATATAGAATACAGAATACTGAGTATAGAATTTAGAATATAGTATGAAGAACACAGAATATAGAATATAGACTATGGAATGCAGAAAATAGAATAAAGAATATAGAATGATGAACACAAAATATAGAATATAGAACAGAAAATATAGAACCCAGAATTAAGAACATGGAATGTAGAACACAGAATTTAGAATATAGAATACAGAATTCTGAATATCGAATTTAGAATATAGAATGTAGAACACACAAAATGGAATGTAGAATACGGAACGCAGAATATTGAATACAGAATATAGAAAGTAGAATTCAGTATATAGAATATAGAATTCGGAATGCAGAATATAGAATATAGAATATAGAATGATGAACACAGAATATAGAATACACAGTAGAGAATATAGAACCCAGAATTTAGAACATGGAAAGCAGAATTCAGTATTTAGAATATAGAATACAGAATACTGAATATAGAATTTAGATTATAGAATGTAGGACACAGAATATAGAATAAAGAATACGGAATACAGAATATTTAATACTGAATATAGAATATAGAACACAGAATTTAGAATATTGAAAACAGGATATAGAACCCAGAATTAAGAACATGGAATGCAGAACACAGAATTTGGAATATAAAATACAGAATACTGAATATAGAATTTAGAATATAGAATGAAGAACACAGAATATAGAATATAGACTATGGAATGCAGAATATAGAATATAGAATATAGAATAATGAGCACAAAATATAGAATAGAGAATATAGAATCCAGAATTAAGAACATGGATTACAGAACACAGAATTTAGAATATTCAAAACCGAATACTTATTATAGAATATGAATATACAATGTAGAACACAGAATTTAGAGTATAGAATACAGAATACTGAATATAGAATTTAGAATATACAATGTAGAACACAGAATATAGAATATAGAATACGGAATGCATAATATAGAATACAGAATATAGAATGTAGAACACAGATTATAGAATATGGAAAACAGAATACAAAACCCAGAATTGAGAACATGGAAAGCAGAACACAGAATTCAGAATATAGAAAACAGAATACTGAAAATAGAATTTCGAATATAAAATATAGAACACAGAATTTAGCATATAGACTACTGAATATAGTATTTAGAATATAGAATGTAGAACACAGAATATATAATATAGAATAGAGAATATAGAACCCAGAACTTAGAACACGGAAGGCAGAACACAGAATTTACAATATTGAAATCAGAATACTGAATACAGAATTTAGAATATAGACTGTAGAACACCGAATATAGACTATAGACTACGGAATGCAGAATAAAGAATATAGAATAGAGAATGATGAACACAAAATATACAATATAGAACAGAGAATATAGAACCCAGAATTTAGAACATGGAATGTAGAACACAGAATTTAGAATATAGAATTCAGAATACTGAATATCGAATTTAGAATATGAATGTAGAACACAGTATATGGAATGTAGAATACGGAATGCAGAATATTGAATACAGAAAATAGAATGTAGAACACAGAATTTAGAATATTGAAAACAGAATATAGAACCCAGAATTTAGAACATGGAATGCAGAACACAGAATTTGGAATATAAAATACAGAATACTGAATATAGAATTTCGAATATAGAATGTTGAACACAGAATTTAGAATAAAGAATAAGGAATACTGAATATAAAATTTAGAATATAGAATGTAGAACACAGAGTATAGAATATAGAATACGGAATACTGAACATAGAATTTAGATTATACAATGTAGGACACAGAATATAGAATGTGGAATACGGAATACAAAATATAGAATACAGAATATAGAATGTAGAACACAGTATGTAGAATATGGAAAACAGAATACAGAACCGAGAACTTAGAATATGGAATGCAGAACACAGAGTTAAGAATATAGAATACATAGTACTGAATATAGAATTTAGTATATAGAATGTAGAACACAGAATTTAGAGTATAGAACACAGAATGCTGAATATAGTATTTAGAATATCGAATGTTGAACACAGAATATAGAAAATAGAAAAGAGAATATAGAACCCAGAATTTACAACATGGAATTTAGAACACAGAATTTAGAATATAGACTACAGAACACTGAGTATCGAACTTAGAATATAGAATGCAGAACTCAGAATATAGAATATAGAATACGGAATGTAGAATATAGAATAAAGAATATAGAATGTAGAACACAGAATTTAGAATATAGAATGTAGAATACTTATTGTAGAATTTAGAATATAGAATGTAGAACACAGAATATAGAATATACAACACAGAATATAGAACACAAAATTTAGAACATGGAATGGAGAACAGAGAGATTACAATATAGAATACCGAATACTGAATATACAATATGAATATACAATGTAGAACACAGAATTTAGAATGTAGAATACAGAATACTGAATATAGAATTTAGAATATAGAATGTAGAACACAGAATATAGAATAGAGAATAGAGAATAGAGAACACAAAATTTAGAACTTGGAATGCAGAACACAGAATTTAGAATATAGAATACAGAATACTGAATATAGATTTTAGAATATAGAAAATAGAACACAGAATATAGAATATAGGACAAGGAATGTAGAATATAGAATACAGAATATAGAATATAGAACACAAAATATAGAATACGGAAAACAGAATACATAACTCAGAATTTAGAACATTGAATGCAGAACACAGAATCTAGAATATAGAATACAGAATACTGAATATAAAATTTAGAATATAGGATGTAAAACACAGAATAAAGTATATAGAATACGGAATGCAGAATATAGTATGTAGAATATAGAATGAAGAACACAAATATAGAATATAGAATGGAGAATATGGAACCCAGAATTTAGAAACGGAATGCATAACAGGGAAATTCGAATATAGAATACAGAATACTGAATAAAGATTTTAGAATATTGAATTTAGGAAACAGAATATAGAGTGTAGAATACGGAATGCAGAATATAGCATGTAGAATATAGAATGAAGACCACAGAATTTAGAATATAGAATATAGAATACTGAATATAGGATTTAGAAAATGGAAAGCAGAACTCAGAATTAAAATATAGAGTACAGAATACTGAATATAGATTTTAGAACATGGAATGCAGAACCCAGAATATAGAATATAGAATACAGAATACTAAATATAGAATTTACAATATAGAATGTAGAACACAGAGTATAGAATATAGAATACGGAATACTGAATATAGAATTTAGAATATAGAATGTAGAACACAGAGTATAGAATATAGAATATGGAATACTGAATATAGAATTTAGAATATAGAATATAGGAAACAGAATATAGAATATAGAACCCAGAATATAGAATATAGAATACGGAATGCCAAATATACAATACAGAATATAGAATGTACAACACAGAATGAAGAATATGGAAAACAGTATACTGAACCGAGAATTTAGAACATGGAATGCAAAACACAGAGTTTTGAATATAGAATACAGAATACTGAATATAGAATATAGAATAAACAATGTAGAACACAGAATATAGAATATAGTCTAGAGATTATAGAACCAAGAATTTGAACATGGAATGTAGAACACAGGATTTAGAATATAGAATAGACAATATAGAACCCAGAAATTAGAAGATGGAATGTAGAATACAGGATTTATAAAATAGAATACAGAATACTGAATATCGAATTTAGAACATGGAATGCAGAACTCAGAATTTAGAATATAGAATACAGAATACTGAATATAGATTTTAGAACATGGAATGCAGAACCCAGAATATAGAATATAGAATGCGGAATACTGAATATAGAATTTAGAATATAGAATGAAGAACACAGAATACAGAATATAGAATATGAAATGCAGAATATAGAATATAGAATAATGAGCACAAAATATAGAATAGTGTATATAGAACCCAGAATTTACAACATGGAATGCAGAACACAGAATTTAGAATATTCAAACCGAATACTGAATATAGAATATGAATATACAATGTAGAACACAGAATTTAGAATATAGAATACAGAATACTGAATATAGCATTTAGAATATACAATGTAGAACACAGAATACAGAATAAAGAATACGGAATGCAGAATATAGAATACAGAATATACAATGTAGAACACAGATTATAGAATATGGAAAACAGAATACAAAACACAGAATTGAGAACATGGAATGCAGAACAAAGAATTCAGAATATAGAAAACAGAATACTGAATATACAACACAGAATTTGGCATATATAATACAGAATACTGAAAATAGTATTTAGAAAATTGAATGTAGATCACAGAATATAGAATATAGAATATAGAATATAGAACCCAAAATTTAGAACATGGAATGCAGAACACAGAATTTAGAATATAGAAATCAGAATACTGAATACAGAATTTAGAATATAGAATGTAGAACACAGAATATAGAATATAGACTAGGGAATGCAGAATATAGAATATAGAATATAGAATGATGAACACAAAATATACAATATAGAATAGAGAATATAGAACCCAGAATTTAGAACATGGAATGTAGAAAACAGAATTTAGAATATAGAAATCAGAATACTGAATATAGAATTTAGAATATGGAATGTAGAACACAGAATATAGAATATGGAATACAGAATATAGAAAGCAAAATTTAGAACATGGAATGCTGAACACAGAATTTAGCATATAGAATACCGAATACTGAATATAGAATATGAAAATACAATGTAGAACACAGAATTTAGAATATAGAATACAGTATACTGAGTATATAATAAGGAATATACAATGTAGAACACAGAATATAGAATATAGAATACGGAAAGCAGAATATAGTATACAGAATATACAATGAAGAACACAGAATATAGAATATGGAAACAGAATAGAAAACCCAGAATTGAGAACATGGAGTTCAGAACACAGAATTTAGAATATAGAACACAGAACACTGAATATAGAATTTCGAATATAGAATGTTGAACACAGTATTTAGAATAAAGAATAAGGAATACTGAATATAGAATTTTGAATATATAATGTAGAACACAGAATAGAGAAAATAGAATAGAGAATATAGAACCCAGAATTTAGAACATGGAATTTAGAACACAGAATTTAGAATATAGTATACAGAATACTTAGTATCGGACTTAGAATATAGAATGTAGAACTCAGAATATACAATATAAGATACGGAATGCAGAATAAAGAATAAAGAATATAGAATGTAGAACACAAAATATAGAATATGGAAAACAGAATACAGAACCCAAAATTTAGAACATGGAATGCAGAGCACAGAATTTAGAGTATATACTACAGAATACTGAATATAAAATTTAGAATATAGAATGTAGAACACAGAATATGGAATGTAGAATACGGAATGCAGAATATTTAATACTGAATATAGAATGTAGAACACAGAATTTAGAATATTGAAAACAGGATATAGAACCCAGAATTTAGAACATGGAATGCAGAACACAGAATTTGGAATATAAAATACAGAATACTGAATATAGAATTTAGAATATAGAATGAAGAACACAGAATATAGAATATAGACTATGGAATGCAGAATAAAGAATATAGAATAATGAGCACAAAATATAGAATAGAGAATATAGAATCCAGAATTTAGAACATGGATTGCAGAACACAGAATTTAGAATATTCAATACCGAATACTTATTATAGAATATGAATATACAATGTAGAACACAGAATTTAGAATATAGAATACAGAATACTGAATATAGAATTTAGAATATACAATGTAGAACACAGAATATAGAATAAAGAATACGGAATGCAGAATATAGAATACAGAATATAGAATGTAGAACACAGATTATAGAATATGGAAAACAGAATACAAAATCCAGAATTGAGAATATGGAATGCAGAACACAGAATTCAGAATATAGAAAACAGAATACTGAAAATAGAATTTCGAATATAAAATATAGAACACAGAATTTAGCATATAGAATACTGAATACTGAATATAGTATTAAGAATATAGAATGTAGAACACAGAATATAGAATATAGAATATAGAAACCAAAATATAGAACATGGAATGCCGAACACAGAATTTAGAATATAGAAATCAGAATACTGAACACAGAATTTAGAATATAGAATGTAGAGCACAGAATATAGAATATAGACTACGGAATGCAGAATAAAGAATATAGAATATAGAATGATGAACACAGGATATAGAATACAGAGTAGAGAATATAGAACCCAGAATTTAGAATATGGAAAGCAGAATTCAGTATTTAGAATATAGAATACAGAATACTGATTATAGATTTTAGAACATGGAATGCAGAACCCAGAATATACAATATAGAATATGGAATACTGAATATAGAATTTAGAATAAAGAATGTAGAACACAGAATAAAGAAAATAGAGTATAGAATATAGAACCCAGGATTTAGAACATGGAATTCAGAACACAGAATTTAGAATATAGAATACAGAATACTGAGTATATAATTAGGAATATACAATGTAGAACACAGAATATAGAATATAGAATACGGAAAGCAGAATATAGTATACAGAATATACAATGAAGAACACAGAATATAGAATATGGAAACAGAATAGAAAACCCAGAATTGAGAACATGGAGTTCAGAACACAGAATTTAGAATATAGAACACAGAACACTGAATATAGAATTTCGAATATAGAATGTTGAACACAGTATTTAGAATAAAGAATAAGGAATACTGAATATAGAATTTTGAATATATAATGTAGAACACAGAATAGAGAAAATAGAATAGAGAATATAGAACCCAGAATTTAGAACATGGAATTTAGAACACAGAATTTAGAATATAGTATACAGAATACTTAGTATCGGACTTAGAATATAGAATGTAGAACTCAGAATATACAATATAAGATACGGAATGCAGAATAAAGAATAAAGAATATAGAATGTAGAACACAAAATATAGAATATGGAAAACAGAATACAGAACCCAAAATTTAGAACATGGAATGCAGAGCACAGAATTTAGAGTATATACTACAGAATACTGAATATAAAATTTAGAATATAGAATGTAGAACACAGAATATGGAATGTAGAATACGGAATGCAGAATATTTAATACTGAATATAGAATGTAGAACACAGAATTTAGAATATTGGAAACAGGATATAGAACCCAGAATTTAGAACATGGAATGCAGAACACAGAATTTGGAATATAAAATACAGAATACTGAATATAGAATTTAGAATATAGAATGAAGAACACAGAATATAGAATATAGACTATGGAATGCAGAATATAGAATATAGAATAATGAGCACAAAATATAGAATAGAGAATATAGAATCCAGAATTTAGAACATGGATTGCAGAACACAGAATTTAGAATATTCAATACCGAATACTTATTATAGAATATGAATATACAATGTAGAACACAGAATTTAGAATATAGAATACAGAATACTGAATATAGAATTTAGAATATACAATGTAGAACACAGAATATAGAATAAAGAATACGGAATGCAGAATATAGAATACAGAATATAGAATGTAGAACACAGATTATAGAATATGGAAAACAGAATACAAAATCCAGAATTGAGAATATGGAATGCAGAACACAGAATTCAGAATATAGAAAACAGAATACTGAAAATAGAATTTCGAATATAAAATATAGAACACAGAATTTAGCATATAGAATACTGAATACTGAATATAGTATTTAGAATATAGAATGTAGAACACAGAATATAGAATATAGAATATAGAAACCAAAATATAGAACATGGAATGCCGAACACAGAATTTAGAATATAGAAATCAGAATACTGAACACAGAATTTAGAATATAGAATGTAGAGCACAGAATATAGAATATAGACTACGGAATGCAGAATAAAGAATATAGAATAAAGAATGATGAACACAAAATATACAATATAGAACAGAGAATATAGAACCCAGAATTTAGAACATGGAATGTAGAACACAGAATTTAGAATATAGAATTTAGAATACTAAATATCGAATTTATAATATGAATGTAGAACACAGTATATGGAATGTAGAATACGGAATGCAGAATATTGAATACAGAATATAGAATGTAGAACACAGAATTTAGAATATTGAAAACAGAATATAGAAACCAGAATTTAGAACATGGAATGCAGAACACAGAATTTGGAATATAAGTTACAGAATACTGAATATAGAATTTCGGATATAGAATGTTGAACACAGAATTTAGAATAAAGAATAAGGAATTCTGAATATAAAATTTAGAATATAGAACGTAGAACACAGAATAGAGAATAGAGAATATAGAACCCAGAATTTAGAACATGGAATGCAGAACACAGAATTTAGAATATAGAATACAGAATACTGAGTATAGAATATAGAATATAGTATGTAGAACACAGAATATAGAATATAGACTACGGAATGCAGAATATAGAATAAAGAATATAGAATGATGAACACAAAATATAGAATATAGAATAGAAAATATTGAACCCAGAATTAAGAACATGGAATGTAGAACACAGAATTTAGAATATAGAATACAGAATTCTGGATATCGAATTTAGAATATAGAATGTGGAACACACCATATGGAATGTAGAATACGGAATGCAGAATATTGAATACAGAATATAGAATGTAGAAAACAGAATATAGAATATAGAATTCGGAATGCAGAATATAGAATATAGAATATAGAATGATGAACACAGGATATAGAATACAGAGTAGAGAATATAGAACCCAGAATTTAGAACATGGAAAGCAGAATTCAGTATTTAGAATATAGAATACAGAATACTGAATATAGATTTTAGAACATGGAATGCAGAACCCAGAATATACAATATAGAATATGGAATACTGAATATAGAATTTAGAATAAAGAATGTAGAACACAGAATAAAGAAAATAGAGTATAGAATATAGAACCCAGGATTTAGAACATGGAATTCAGAACACAGAATTTAGAATATAGAATACAGAATACTGAGTATATAATTAGGAATATACAATGTAGAACACAGAATATAGAATATAGAATACGGAAAGCAGAATATAGTATACAGAATATACAATGAAGAACACAGAATATAGAATATGGAAACAGAATAGAAAACCCAGAATTGAGAACATGGAGTTCAGAACACAGAATTTAGAATATAGAACACAGAACACTGAATATAGAATTTCGAATATAGAATGTTGAACACAGTATTTAGAATAAAGAATAAGGAATACTGAATATAGAATTTTGAATATATAATGTAGAACACAGAATAGAGAAAATAGAATAGAGAATATAGAACCCAGAATTTAGAACATGGAATTTAGAACACAGAATTTAGAATATAGTATACAGAATACTTAGTATCGGACTTAGAATATAGAATGTAGAACTCAGAATATACAATATAAGATACGGAATGTAGAATAAAGAATAAAGAATATATAATGTAGAACACAAAATATAGAATATGGAAAACAGAATACAGAACCCAAAATTTAGAACATGGAATGCAGAGCACAGAATTTAGAGTATATACTACAGAATACTGAATATAAAATTTAGAATATAGAATGTAGAACACAGAATATGGAATGTAGAATACGGAATGCAGAATATTTAATACTGAATATAGAATGTAGAACACAGAATTTAGAATATTGGAAACAGGATATAGAACCCAGAATTTAGAACATGGAATGCAGAACACAGAATTTGGAATATAAAATACAGAATACTGAATATAGAATTTAGAATATAGAATGAAGAACACAGAATATAGAATATAGACTATGGAATGCAGAATATAGAATATAGAATAATGAGCACAAAATATAGAATAGAGAATATAGAATCCAGAATTTAGAACATGGATTGCAGAACACAGAATTTAGAATATTCAATACCGAATACTTATTATAGAATATGAATATACAATGTAGAACACAGAATTTAGAATATAGAATACAGAATACTGAATATAGAATTTAGAATATACAATGTAGAACACAGAATATAGAATAAAGAATACGGAATGCAGAATATAGAATACAGAATATAGAATGTAGAACACAGATTATAGAATATGGAAAACAGAATACAAAATCCAGAATTGAGAATATGGAATGCAGAACACAGAATTCAGAATATAGAAAACAGAATACTGAAAATAGAATTTCGAATATAAAATATAGAACACAGAATTTAGCATATAGAATACTGAATACTGAATATAGTATTTAGAATATAGAATGTAGAACACAGAATATAGAATATAGAATATAGAAACCAAAATATAGAACATGGAATGCCGAACACAGAATTTAGAATATAGAAATCAGAATACTGAACACAGAATTTAGAATATAGAATGTAGAGCACAGAATATAGAATATAGACTACGGAATGCAGAATAAAGAATATAGAATAAAGAATGATGAACACAAAATATACAATATAGAACAGAGAATATAGAACCCAGAATTTAGAACATGGAATGTAGAACACAGAATTTAGAATATAGAATTTAGAATACTAAATATCGAATTTATAATATGAATGTAGAACACAGTATATGGAATGTAGAATACGGAATGCAGAATATTGAATACAGAATATAGAATGTAGAACACAGAATTTAGAATATTGAAAACAGAATATAGAAACCAGAATTTAGAACATGGAATGCAGAACACAGAATTTGGAATATAAATTACAGAATACTGAATATAGAATTTCGGATATAGAATGTTGAACACAGAATTTAGAATAAAGAATAAGGAATTCTGAATATAAAATTTAGAATATAGAACGTAGAACACAGAATAGAGAATAGAGAATATAGAACCCAGAATTTAGAACATGGAATGCAGAACACAGAATTTAGAATATAGAATACAGAATACTGAGTATAGAATATAGAATATAGTATGTAGAACACAGAATATAGAATATAGACTACGGAATGCAGAATATAGAATAAAGAATATAGAATGATGAACACAAAATATAGAATATAGAATAGAAAATATTGAACCCAGAATTAAGAACATGGAATGTAGAACACAGAATTTAGAATATAGAATACAGAATTCTGGATATCGAATTTAGAATATAGAATGTGGAACACACCATATGGAATGTAGAATACGGAATGCAGAATATTGAATACAGAATATAGAATGTAGAAAACAGAATATAGAATATAGAATTCGGAATGCAGAATATAGAATATAGAATATAGAATGATGAACACAGGATATAGAATACAGAGTAGAGAATATAGAACCCAGAATTTAGAACATGGAAAGCAGAATTCAGTATTTAGAATATAGAATACAGAATACTGAATATAGATTTTAGAACATGGAATGCAGAACCCAGAATATACAATATAGAATATGGAATACTGAATATAGAATTTAGAATAAAGAATGTAGAACACAGAATAAAGAAAATAGAGTATAGAATATAGAACCCAGGATTTAGAACATGGAATTCAGAACACAGAATTTAGAATATAGAATACAGAATACTGAATATAGAAATTAGATTATAGAAAGTAGGACACAGAATATAGAATGTAGAATAAGGAATGCAAAATATAGAATACAGAATATAGAATGTAGAACACAGAATGTAGAATATGTAAAACAGAATACAGAACCGAGAATATAGAACATGGAATGCAGAACACAGAGTTTAGAATATATAATACAGAATACTGAATATAAAATTTTGAATATAGAATTAGAACACAGAATATGGAATGTAGAATACGGATTACAGAATAGAGAATACAGAATATAGAATGTAGAACACAGAATATAGAATATGGAAAACAGAATACAGAACCCAGAATTTAGATCATGGAAGGCAGAACACAGAATTTAGAATATAGAATACATAGAACTGAATATAGAATTTAGAATATAGAATGTAGAACACAGAATTTAGAATATAGAACTCAGAATGCTGAATATAGTATTTAGAATATCGAATGTTGAACACAGAATATAGAAATTAGAATAGAGAATATAGAAGCCAGAATTTAGAACATGGAATTTAGAACACAAAATTTAGAATATAGGAAACAGAATACTGAGTATCGAACTTAGAATATAGAATGTAGAACTCAGAATATAGAATATAGGATACGAAATGTAGAATATAGAATAAAGAATATAGAATGTTGAACACAAAATATAGAATATGGAAAACAGAATATAGAACGCTAAATTTAAAACATCGAATTCAGAACAAAGAATTTAGAGTATATACTACAGAATACTGAATATAAAATTTAGAATAAAGAATGCAGAACACAGAATATGGAATGTAGAATACGGAATGCAGAATATTGTATACAGAATATAGAATGTAGAACACAGGATTTAGAATATTGAAAACAGAATATAGAACCCAGAATTTAGAACATGGAATGCAGAACACAGAATTTGGAATATAAAATGCGGAATACTGAATATAGAATTTAGAATATAGAATGAAGAACACAGAATATAGGATATAGATTATGGAATGCAGAATATAGAATATAGAATGTAGAATAATGAGCACAAAATATAGAATAGAGAATGTAGAACACAGAATTTAGAACATGGAATGCAGAACACAGAATTTAGAATATTCAATACCGAATACTTAATATAGAATATGAATATAAAATTTAGAACACAGAATTTTGCATATAGAATTCAGAATACTGAATATAGTATTTAGAATATACAATGTAGAACACAGAATATAGAATATAGAATATGGAATGCAGAATATACAATTCAGAATATAGAAGGTAGAACACAGAATATAGAATATGGAAAACAGAATACAAAACCCATAATTGAGAACAAGGAATGCAGAACACAGAATTTAGAGTATAGAAAACAAAATACTGAATATAGAATTTCGAAAATAGAATATAGAACACAGAATTTAGCATATAGAATACAGAATACTGAATATAGTATTTAGAATATAGAATGTAGAACACAGAATATAGAATATAGACTATGGAATGCAGAATAAAGAATATAGAATATAGAATGATGAACACAAAATATACAATATAGAATAGAGAATATAGAACCCAGAATTTAGTACATGGAATGTAGAACACAGAATTTAGAATATAGAATACAGAATACTGAATATAGAATTTAGAATATAGAATGTAGAACACAGTATATGGAATGTAGAATACGGAATAAAGAATATTGAATACAGAATATGGAATGTAGAACACAGAATTTAGAATATTGAAAACAGAATATAGAACCCAGAATTTAGAACATGGAATGCAGAACACAGAATTTGGAATATAAAATACAGAATACTGAATATAGAATTTAGAACATAGAATGCGGAACACAGAATTTACAATATAGAATACAGAATACTTAATATAGAATTTAGAACATAGAATGCGTTGCACAGCAATTAGAATATAGAACAAAGAATACTGAATATAGAATTTAGAACATGGAAAGCAGGACTCAGAATTTGAATATAGAATACAGAATAATGCTAATAGATTTTAGAACATGGAATGCAGAACCCAGAATATAGAATAAAGAATACGGAATACTGAATATAGAATTTAGAATATATAAAGTAGAACACGGAATATAGAATATAGATTATAGAATATAGGACCCAGAATTTAGAACATGCAATGCAGAACACTGAATTTAGAATATAGAATGCAGAATACTGAATATAGAATTTAGAATATAGAATGTACAACACAGAGTATAGAATATAGAATACGGAATACTGAACATAGAATTTAGATTATACAATGTAGGACACAGAATATAGAATGTGGAATACGGAATACTAAATATAGAATACAGAATATAGAATGTAGAACACAGTATGTAGAATATGGAAAACAGAATACACAACAGAGAACTTAGAATATGGAATGCAGAACACAGAGTTTAGAATATAGAATACATAGTACTGAATATAGAATTTAGAATATAGAATGTAGACACAGAATTTAGAGTATAGAACACAGAATGCTGAATATAGTATTTAGAATATCGAATGTTGAACACAGAATATAGAAAATAGAATAGAGAATATAGAACTCAGAATTTAGAATATAGAATACAGAATACTGAATATAGATTTTAGAACATGGAATGCAGAACCCAGAATATAGAATATAGAATACGGAATACTGAATATAGAATTTAGAATGTATAATATAGAACACAGAATATAGAATATAGAATAGAGAATATAGAACCCAGATTTTAGAACATGGAATGCAGAACACAGAATTTAGAATATAGAATACAGAATACTAAATATAGAATTTACAATATAGAATGTAGAACACAGAGTATAGAATATAGAATACGGAATACTGAATATAGAATTTAGAATGTAGAATGTAGAACACAGAGTATAGAATATAGAATATGGAATACTGAATATAGAATTTAGAATATAGAATATAGGAAACAGAATATAGAATATAGAACACAGAATATAGAATACGGAATGCAAAATATAGAATACAGAATATAGAATGTACAACACAGAATGAAGAATATGGAAAACAGAATACAGAACCGAGAATTTAGAACATGGAATTCAGAACACAGAGTTTTGAATATAGAATACAGAATACTGAATGTAGAATATAGAATATACAATGTAGAACACAGAATATAGAATATAGTCTAGAGATTATAGAACCCAGAATTTTGAACATTGAATGTAGAACACAGGATTTAGAATATAGAATAGACAATATAGAACCCAGAAATTAGAAGATGAAATGTAGAACACAGGATTTATAATATAGAATACAGAATACTGAATATCGAATTTAGAATATAGAATGTAGAACACAGAATATAGAATACAGGATAAGGAATGTAGAATAAAGAATACAGAATATAGAATGTAGAACACAAAATATAGAATAAGGAAAACAGAATACATAACCCAGAATTTAGAAAATGGAATGCAGAACACAGAATCTAGAATATAAAATACACAATACTGAATATAAAATTTAGAATATAGAATATAAAACACACAATATAGAGTATAGAATACGGAATGCAGAATATAGTATGTAGAATATAGAATGAAAAACACATATATAGAATATAGAATGGAGAATATAGAACCCAGAATTTTGAACATGGATTGCAGAACACAAAATTTAGAATATAGATTAGAGAATACTGAATATAGAATTTAGAACATAGAATGCGGAACACAGCAATTAGAATATAGAATACAGAATACTGAATATAGAATTTAGAACATGGAAAGCAGAACTCAGAATTTAGAATATAGAATATATAATACTGAATATAGATTTTACAACATGGAATGCAGAAAACAGAATTTGGAATATAAAATACAGAATACTGAATATAGAATTTAGAATATAGAATGAAGAACACAGAATATAGAATATAGAGTATAGAATGCAGAATATAGAATATAGAATATAGAATAATGAGCACAAAATATAGAATAGAGAATATAGAACCCAGAATTTAGAACATGGAATGCAGAACAGAATTTAGAGTATAGAATACAGAATACTGGATATAGATTTTAGAATATAGAATGTAGAACACAGAATATAGAATAAGGCATGCAGAATACACAATAAAGTATATAGAAGGCAGAAATCCGAATATAGAACATGGAATGCAGAAAACAGAATTTAGAATATAGAATACAGAATGCTGAATTTAGAATTTAGAATATAGAATGTAGAACACAGAATTTAGAATATACAATACCGAATATTGAGTATATAATTTAGAATATACAATGTAGAACACAGAATATAGAATATAGAATACGGAAAGCAGAATATAGTATACAGAATATACAATGAAGAACACAGAATATAGAATATGGAAAACAGAATAGAAAACCCAGAATTGAGAATATGGAATGCAGAACACAGAATTTAGAATATAGAAAACAGAATACTGAATATAGAATTTCGAATATAGAATGTTGAACACAGAATATAGAATAAAGAATAACGAATACTGAGTATAGAATTAAGAATATAGAATGTAAAACACAGAATAGAGAATATAGAATAGAGAATATAGAACCCAGAATTTAGAACATGGAATTTAGAACACAGAATTTAGAATATAGTATACAGAATACTGAGTATCGAACTTAGAATATAGAATGTAGAACTCAGAATATAGAATAGAGGATACGGAAGGTACAATATAGAAGAAAGAATATAGAATGTAGAACACAAAATATACAATAAGGAAAACAGAATACAGAACCCAAAATTTAGAACATGGAATGCAGAACACAGAATTTAGAGTATATACTACAGAATACTGAATATAAAATTTAGAATATCGAATGTAGAACACAGAATATGGAATGTAGAATACGGAATGAAGTATATTGAATACAGAATATAGAATGTAGAACACAGAATTTAGAATATTGAAAACAGGATATAGAACCCAGAATTTAGAACATGGAATGCAGAACACAGAATTTGGAATATAAAAAACAGTATACTGAATATAGAATTTAGAATATAGAATGAAGAACACAGATATAGTATATAGAGTATGGAATGCAGAATATAGAATATAGAATATAGAATAATGAGCACAAAATATAGAATAGAGAATATAGAACCCAGAATTTAGAACATAGAATGCAGAACACAGAATTTAGAATATTCAATACCGAATACTGAATATAGAATATGAATATACAATGTAGAACACAGAATTTAGAATATAGAATACAGAATACTGAATATAGAATTTAGAATATACAATGTAGAACACAGAATATAGAATACAGAATACGGAATGCAGAATATAGTATACAGAATATAGAATATAGAACACAGATTATAGAATATGGAAAACAGAATACAAAACACAGAATTGAGAACATGGAATGCAGAACACAGAATTTAGAATATAGAAAACAGAATACTGAATATAGAATTTCGAATATAGAATATAGAACACAGAATTTAGCATATAAAATACAGATACTAAAAATAGTAGTTAGAAAATATAATGTAGAACACAGAATATAGAATATAGAACGCAGAATTTAGAACATGGAATACAGAACACAGAATTTAGAATAAAGAAATCAGAATACTGAATACAGAATTTAGAATATAGAATGTAGAACACAGAATATTGAATATAGACTACGGAATGCAGAATATAGTGTATAGAATATAGAATGATGAACACAAAATATACAATATAGAATAGAGAATATAGAACCCAGAATTTAAAACATGGAATGCAGAACACAGAATTTGGAATATAAAAAACAGTATACTGAATATACAATTTAGAATATAGAATGAAGAACACAGATATAGAATATAGAGTATGGAATGCAGAATATGGAATATAGAATAGTGAGCACAAAATATAGAATAGAGAATATAGAACCCAGAATTTAGAACATGGAATGCAGAACACAGAATTTGGAATATAAAATACACAATACTGAATATAGAATTTCGAATATAGAATGTTGAAAACAGAATTTAGAATAAAGAATAAGGAATACTGATTATAGAATTTAGAATATAGAATGTAGAACACAGAATAGAGAATAGAGAATAGAGAACCCAGAATTAGGAACATGGAATGCAGAACACAGAATATAGAATATAGAATACAGAATACTGAGTATAGAATTTAGAATATAGTATGAAGAACACAGAATAAAGAATATAGACTATGGAATGCAGAAAATAGAATAAAGAATATAGAATGATGAACACAAAATATAGAATATAGAACAGAAAATATAGAACCCAGAATTAAGAACATGGAATGTAGAACACAGAATTTAGAATATAGAATACAGAATTCTGAATATCGAATTTAGAATATAGAATGTAGAACACACAAAATGGAATGTAGAATACGGAACGCAGAATATTGAATACAGAATATAGAAAGTAGAATTCAGTATATAGAATATAGAATTCGGAATGCAGAATATAGAATATAGAATATAGAATGATGAACACAGAATATAGAATACAGAGTAGAGAATATAGAACCCAGAATTTAGAACATGGAAAGCAGAATTCAGTATTTAGAATATAGAATACAGAATACTGAATATAGAATTTAGATTATAGAATGTAGGACACAGAATATAGAATAAAGAATACGGAATGGAGAATATTTAATACTGAATATAGAATGTAGAACACAGAATTTAGAATATTGAAAACAGGATATAGAACCCAGAATTAAGAACATGGAATGCAGAACACAGAATTTGGAATATAAAATACAGAATACTGAATATAGAATTTAGAATATAGAATGAAGAACACAGAATATAGAATATAGACTATGGAATGCAGAATATAGAATATAGAATATAGAATAATGAGCACAAAATATAGAATAGAGAATATAGAATCCAGAATTAAGAACATGGATTACAGAACACAGAATTTAGAATATTCAAAACCGAATACTTATTATAGAATATGAATATACAATGTAGAACACAGAATTTAGAGTATAGAATACAGAATACTGAATATAGAATTTAGAATATACAATGTAGAACACAGAATATAGAATATAGAATACGGAATGCATAATATAGAATACAGAATATAGAATGTAGAACACAGATTATAGAATATGGAAAACAGAATACAAAACCCAGAATTGAGAACATGGAAAGCAGAACACAGAATTCAGAATATAGAAAACAGAATACTGAAAATAGAATTTCGAATATAAAATATAGAACACAGAATTTAGCATATATTATACGGAATACTGAATATAGAATTTAGAATATAGAATGTAGAACACAGAATATATAATATAGAATAGAGAACCCAAAATTTAGAACATGGAATGCCGAACACAGAATTTACAATATTGAAATCAGAATACTGAATACAGAATTTAGAATATAGACTGTAGAACACAGAATATAGAATATAGACTACGGAATGCAGAATAAAGAATATAGAATATAGAATGATGAACACAAAATATACAATATAGAACAGAGAATATAGAACCCAGAATTTAGAACATGGAATGTAGAACACAGAATTTAGAATATAGAATTCAGAATACTGAATATCGAATTTAGAATATGAATGTAGAACACAGTATATGGAATGTAGAATACGGAATGCAGAATATTGAATACAGAATATAGAATGTAGAACACAGAATTTAGAATATTGAAAACAGAATATAGAACCCAGAATTTAGAACATGGAATGCAGAACACAGAATTTGGAATATAAAATACAGAATACTGAATATAGAATTTCGAATATAGAATGTTGAACACAGAATTTAGAATAAAGAATAAGGAATACTGAATATAAAATTTAGAATATAGAATGTAGAACACAGAGTATAGAATATAGAATACGGAATACTGAACATAGAATTTAGATTATACAATGTAGGACACAGAATATAGAATGTGGAATACGGAATACAAAATATAGAATACAGAATATAGAATGTAGAACACAGCATGTAGAATATGGAAAACAGAATACAGAACCGAGAACTTAGAATATGGAATGCAGAACACAGAGTTAAGAATATAGAATACATTGTACTGAATATAGAATTTAGTATATAGAATGTAGAACACAGAATTTAGAGTATAGAACACAGAATGCTGAATATAGTATTTAGAATATCGAATGTTGAACACAGAATATAGAAAATAGAAAAGAGAATATAGAACCCAGAATTTACAACATGGAATTTAGAACACAGAATTTAGAATATAGACTACAGAATACTGAGTATCGAACTTAGAATATAGAATGCAGAACTCAGAATATAGAATATAGAATACGGAATGTAGAATATAGAATAAAGAATATAGAATGTAGAACACAGAATTTAGAATATAGAACGTAGAATACTGATTGTAGAATTTAGAATATAGAATGTAGAACACAGAATATAGAATATACAACACAGAATATAGAACCCACAATTTAGAACATGGAATGGAGAACAGAGAAACTACAATATAGAATACCGAATACTGAATATACAATATGAATATACAATGTAGAACACAGAATTTAGAATGTAGAATACAGAATACTGAATATAGAATTTAGAATATAGAATGTAGAACACAGAATATAGAATAGAGAATAGAGAATATAGAACACAAAATTTAGAACTTGGAATGCAAAACACAGAATTTAGAATATAGAATACAGAATACTGAATATAGATTTTAGAATATAGAAAATAGAACACAGAATATAGAATATAGGACAAGGAATGTAGAATATAGAATACAGAATATAGAATATAGAACACAAAATATAGAATACGGAAAACAGAATACATAACTCAGAATTTAGAACATTGAATGCAGAACACAGAATCTAGAATATAGAATACAGAATACTGAATATAAAATTTAGAATATAGGATGTAAAACACAGAATAAAGTATATAGAATACGGAATGCAGAATATAGTATGTAGAATATAGAATGAAGAACACAAATATAGAATATAGAATGGAGAATATGGAACCCAGAATTTAGAAACGGAATGCATAACAGGGAATTTCGAATATAGAATACAGAATACTGAATAAAGATTTTAGAATATTGAATTTAGGAAACAGAATATAGAGTGTAGAATACGGAATGCAGAATAAAGCATGTAGAATATAGAATGAAGACCACAGAATTTAGAATATAGAATATAGAATACTGAATATAGGATTTAGAAAATGGAAAGCAGAACTCAGAATTAAAATATAGAGTACAGAATACTGAATATAGATTTTAGAACATGGAATGCAGAACCCAGAATATAGAATATAGAATACAGAATACTAAATATAGAATTTACAATATAGAATGTAGAACACAGAGTATAGAATATAGAATACGGAATACTGAATATAGAATTTAGAATATAGAATGTAGAACACAGAGTATAGAATATAGAATATGGAATACTGAATATAGAATTTAGAATATAGAATATAGGAAACAGAATATAGAATATAGAACCCAGAATATAGAATATAGAATACGGAATGCCAAATATACAATACAGAATATAGAATGTACAACACAGAATGAAGAATATGGAAAACAGTATACAGAACCGAGAATTTAGAACATGGAATGCAAAACACAGAGTTTTGAATATAGAATACAGAATACTGAATATAGAATATAGAATATACAATGTAGAACACAGAATATAGAATATAGTCTAGAGATTATAGAACCAAGAATTTGAACATGGAATGTAGAACACAGGATTTAGAATATAGAATAGACAATATAGAACCCAGAAATTAGAAGATGGAATGTAGAAACAGGATTTATAATATAGAATACAGAATACTGAATATCGAATTTAGAACATGGAATGCAGAACTCAGAATTTAGAATATAGAATACAGAATACTGAATATAGATTTTAGAACATGGAATGCAGAACCCAGAATATAGAATATAGAATGCGGAATACTGAATATAGAATTTAGAATATAGAATGAAGAACACAGAATACAGAATATAGACTATGGAATGCAGAATATAGAATATAGAATATAGAATAATGAGCACAAAATATAGAATAGTGTATATAGAACCCAGAATTTACAACATGGAATGCAGAACACAGAATTTAGAATATTCAAACCGAATACTGAATATAGAATATGAATATACAATGTAGAACACAGAATTTAGAATATAGAATACAGAACACTGAATATAGAATTTAGAATATACAATGTAGAACACAGAATACAGAATAAAGAATACGGAATGCAGAATATAGAATACAGAATATACAATGTAGAACACAGATTATAGAATATGGAAAACAGAATACAAAACACAGAATTGAGAACATGGAATGCAGAACAAAGAATTCAGAATATAGAAAACAGAATACTGAATATAGAACACAGAATTTAGCATATATAATACAGAATACTGAAAATAGTATTTAGAAAATAGAATGTAGATCACAGAATATAGAATATAGAATATAGAACCCAGAATTTAGAACATGGAATGCAGAACACAGAATTTAGAATATAGAAATCAGAATACTGAATACAGAATTTAGAATATAGAATGTAGAACACAGAATATAGAATATAGACTACGGAATGCAGAATATAGAATATAGAATATAGAATGATGAACACAAAATATACAATATAGAATAGAGAATATAGAACCCAGAATTTAGAACATGGAATGTAGAACACAGAATTTAGAATATAGAATTCAGAATACTGAATATAGAATTTAGAATATGGAATGTAGAACACAGAATATAGAATATGGAATACAGAATATAGAAAGCAAAATTTACAACATGGAATGCTGAACACAGAATTTAGCATATAGAATACCGAATACTGAATATAGAATATGAAAATACAATGTAGAACACAGAATTTAGAATATAGAATACAGAATACTGAGTATATAATTAGGAATATACAATGTAGAACACAGAATATAGAATATAGAATACGGAAAGCAGAATATAGTATACAGAATATACAATGAAGAACACAGAATATAGAATATGGAAACAGAATAGAAAACCCAGAATTGAGAACATGGAGTTCAGAACACAGAATTTAGAATATAGAACACAGAACACTGAATATAGAATTTTGAATATAGAATGTTGAACACAGTATTTAGAATAAAGAATAAGGAATACTGAATATAGAATTTTGAATATATAATGTAGAACACAAAATAGAGAAAATAGAATAGAGAATATAGAACCCAGAATTTAGAACATGGAATTTAGAACACAGAATTTAGAATATAGTATACAGAATACTTAGTATCAGACTTAGAATATAGAATGTAGAACTCAGAATATACAATATAAGATACGGAATGTAGAATAAAGAATAAAGAATATAGAATGTAGAACACAAAATATAGAATATGGAAAACAGAATACACAACCCAAAATTTAGAACATGGAATGCAGAGCACAGAATTTAGAGTATATACTACAGAATACTGAATATAAAATTTAGAATATAGAATGTAGAACACAGAATATGGAATGTAGAATACGGAATGCAGAATATTTAATACTGAATATAGAATGTAGAACACAGAATTTAGAATATTGGAAACAGGATATAGAACCCAGAATTTAGAACATGGAATGCAGAACACAGAATTTGGAATATAAAATACAGAATACTGAATATAGAATTTATAATATAGAATGAAGAACACAGAATATAGAATATAGACTATGGAATGCAGAATATAGAATATAGAATAATGAGCACAAAATATAGAATAGAGAATATAGAATCCAGAATTTAGAACATGGATTGCAGAACACAGAATTTAGAATATTCAATACCGAATACTTATTATAGAATATGAATATACAATGTAGAACACAGAATTTAGAATATAGAATACAGAATACTGAATATAGAATTTAGAATATACAATGTAGAACACAGAATATAGAATAAAGAATACGGAATGCAGAATATAGAATACAGAATATAGAATGTAGAACACAGATTATAGAATATGGAAAACAGAATACAAAATCCAGAATTGAGAATATGGAATGCAGAACACAGAATTCAGAATATAGAAAACAGAATACTGAAAATAGAATTTCGAATATAAAATATAGAACACAGAATTTAGCATATAGAATACTGAATACTGAATATAGTATTAAGAATATAGAATGTAGAACACAGAATATAGAATATAGAATATAGAAACCAAAATATAGAACATGGAATGCCGAACACAGAATTTAGAATATAGAAATCAGAATACTGAACACAGAAATTAGAATATAGAATGTAGAGAACAGAATATAGAATATAGACTACGGAATGCAGAATAAAGTATATAGAATAAAGAATGATGAACACAAAATATACAATATAGAACAGAGAATATAGAACCCAGAATTTAGAACATGGAATGTAGAACACAGAATTTAGAATATAGAATTTAGAATACTGAATATCGAATTTATAATATGAATGTAGAACACAGTATATGGAATGTAGAATACGGAATGCAGAATATTGAATACAGAATATAGAATGTAGAACACAGAATTTAGAATATTGAAAACAGAATATAGAAACCAGAATTTAGAACATGGAATGCAGAACACAGAATTTGGAATATAAATTACAGAATACTGAATATAGAATTTCGGATATAGAATGTTGAACACAGAATTTAGAATAAAGAATAAGGAATTCTGAATATAAAATTTAGAATATAGAACGTAGAACACAGAATAGAGAATATAGAATAGAGAATATAGAACCCAGAATTTAGAACATGGAATGCAGAACACAGAATTTAGAATATAGAATACAGAATACTGAGTATAGAATATAGAATATAGTATGTAGAACACAGAATATAGAATATAGACTACGGAATGCAGAATATAGAATAAAGAATATAGAATGATGAACACAAAATATAGAATATAGAATAGAAAATATTGAACCCAGAATTAAGAACATGGAATGTAGAACACAGAATTTAGAATATAGAATACAGAATTCTGGATATCGAATTTAGAATATAGAATGTGGAACACACCATATGGAATGTAGAATACGGAATGCAGAATATTGAATACAGAATATAGAATGTAGAAAACAGAATATAGAATATAGAATTCGGAATGCAGAATATAGAATATAGAATATAGAATGATGAACACAGGATATAGAATACAGAGTAGAGAATATAGAACCCAGAATTTAGAACATGGAAAGCAGAATTCAGTATTTAGAATATAGAATACAGAATACTGAATATAGATTTTAGAACATGGAATGCAGAACCCAGAATATACAATATAGAATATGGAATACTGAATATAGAATTTAGAATAAAGAATGTAGAACACAGAATAAAGAAAATAGAGTATAGAATATAGAACCCAGGATTTAGAACATGGAATTCAGAACACAGAATTTAGAATATAGAATACAGAATACTGAATATAGAAATTAGATTATAGAAAGTAGGACACAGAATATAGAATGTAGAATAAGGAATGCAAAATATAGAATACAGAATATAGAATGTAGAACACAGAATGTAGAATATGTAAAACAGAATACAGAACCGAGAATATAGAACATGGAATGCAGAACACAGAGTTTAGAATATATAATACAGAATACTGAATATAAAATTTTGAATATAGAATTAGAACACAGAATATGGAATGTAGAATACGGATTACAGAATAGAGAATACAGAATATAGAATGTAGAACACAGAATATAGAATATGGAAAACAGAATACAGAACCCAGAATTTAGATCATGGAAGGCAGAACACAGAATTTAGAATATAGAATACATAGAACTGAATATAGAATTTAGAATATAGAATGTAGAACACAGAATTTACAATATAGAACTCAGAATGCTGAATATAGTATTTAGAATATCGAATGTTGAACACAGAATATAGAAATTAGAATAGAGAATATAGAACCCAGAATTTAGAACATGGAATTTAGAACACAAAATTTAGAATATAGGAAACAGAATACTGAGTATCGAACTTAGAATATAGAATGTAGAACTCAGAATATAGAATATAGGATACGAAATGTAGAATATAGAATAAAGAATATAGAATGTTGAACACAAAATATAGAATATGGAAAACAGAATATAGAACGCTAAATTTAAAACATCGAATTCAGAACAAAGAATTTAGAGTATATACTACAGAATACTGAATATAAAATTTAGAATAAAGAATGCAGAACACAGAATATGGAATGTAGAATACGGAATGCAGAATATTGTATACAGAATATAGAATGTAGAACACAGGATTTATAATATTGAAAACAGAATATAGAACCCAGAATTTAGAACATGGAATGCAGAACAAAGAATTTGGAATATAAAATGCGGAATACTGAATATAGAATTTAGAATATAGAATGAAGAACACAGAATATAGGATATAGATTATGGAATGCAGAATATAGAATATAGAATGTAGAATAATGAGCACAAAATATAGAATAGAGAATGTAGAACACAGAATTTAGAACATGGAATGCAGAATACAGAATTTAGAATATTCAATACCGAATACTTAATATAGAATATGAATATAAAATTTAGAACACAGAATTTTGCATATAGAATTCAGAATACTGAATATAGTATTTAGAATATACAATGTAGAACACAGAATATAGAATATAGAATATGGAATGCAGAATATACAATTCAGAATATAGAAGGTAGAACACAGAATATAGAATATGGAAAACAGAATACAAAACTCATAATTGAGAACAAGGAATGCAGAACACAGAATTTAGAGTATAGAAAACAAAATACTGAATATAGAATTTCGAATATAGAATATAGAACACAGAATTTAGCATATAGAATACAGAATACTGAATATAGTATTTAGAATATAGAATGTAGAACACAGAATATAGAATATAGACTATGGAATGCAGAATAAAGAATATAGAATATAGAATGATGAACACAAAATATACAATATAGAATAGAGAATATAGAACCCCGAATTTAGTACATGGAATGTAGAACACAGAATTTAGAATATAGAATACAGAATACTGAATATAGAATTTAGAATATAGAATGTAGAACACAGTATATGGAATGTAGAATACGGAATAAAGAATATTGAATACAGAATATGGAATGTAGAACACAGAATTTAGAATATTGAAAACAGAATATAGAACCCAGAATTTAGAACATGGAATGCAGAACACAGAATTTGGAATATAAAATACAGAATACTGAATATAGAATTTAGAACATAGAATGCGGAACACAGAATTTACAATATAGAATACAGAATACTTAATATAGAATTTAGAATGTATAATATAGAACACAGAATATAGAATATAGAATAGAGAATATAGAACCCAGATTTTAGAACATGGAATGCAGAACACAGAATTTAGAATATAGAATACAGAATACTAAATATAGAATTTACAATATAGAATGTAGAACACAGAGTATAGAATATAGAATACGGAATACTGAATATAGAATTTAGAATGTAGAATGTAGAACACAGAGTATAGAATATAGAATATGGAATACTGAATATAGAATTTAGAATATAGAATATAGGAAACAGAATATAGAATATAGAACACAGAATATAGAATACGGAATGCAAAATATAGAATACAGAATATAGAATGTACAACACAGAATGAAGAATATGGAAAACAGAATACAGAACCGAGAATTTAGAACATGGAATTCAGAACACAGAGTTTTGAATATAGAATACAGAATACTGAATGTAGAATATAGAATATACAATGTAGAACACAGAATATAGAATATAGTCTAGAGATTATAGAACCCAGAATTTTGAACATTGAATGTAGAACACAGGATTTAGAATATAGAATAGACAATATAGAACCCAGAAATTAGAAGATGAAATGTAGAACACAGGATTTATAATATAGAATACAGAATACTGAATATCGAATTTAGAATATAGAATGTAGAACACAGAATATAGAATACAGGATAAGGAATGTAGAATATAGAATACAGAATATAGAATGTAGAACACAAAATATAGAATAAGGAAAACAGAATACATAACCCAGAATTTAGAACATGGAATGCAGAACACAGAATCTAGAATATAAAATACACAATACTGAATATAAAATTTAGAATATAGAATATAAAACACAGAATATAGAGTATAGAATACGGAATGCAGAATATAGTATGTAGAACATAGAATGAAAAACACATATATAGAATATAGAATGGAGAATATAGAACCCAGAATATTGAACATGGATTGCAGAACACAGAATTTAGAATATAGATTACAGAATACTGAATATAGAATTTAGAACATAGAATGCGGAACACAGCAATTAGAATATAGAATACAGAATACTGAATATAGAATTTAGAACATGGAAAGCAGAACTCACAATTTAGAATATAGAATATATAATACTGAATATAGATTTTAGAACATGGAATGCAGAAAACAGAATTTGGAATATAAAATACAGAATACTGAATATAGAATTTAGAATATAGAATGAAGAACACAGAATATAGAATATAGAGTATAGAATGCAGAATATAGAATATAGAATATAGAATAATGAGCACAAAATATAGAATAGAGAATATAGAACCCAGAATTTAGAACATGGAATGCAGAACAGAATTTAGAGTATAGAATACAGAATACTGGATATAGATTTTAGAATATAGAATGTAGAACACAGAATATAGAATAAGGCATGCAGAATACACAATAAAGTATATAGAAGGCAGAAATCCGAATATAGAACATGGAATGCAGAAAACAGAATTTAGAATATAGAATACAGAATGCTGAATTTAGAATTTAGAATATAGAATGTAGAACACAGAATTTAGAATATAGAATACCGAATACTGAGTATATAATTTAGAATATACAATGTAGAACACAGAATATAGAATATAGAATACGGAAAGCAGAATATAGTATACAGAATATACAATGAAGAACACAGAATATAGAATATGGAAAACAGAATAGAAAACCCAGAATTGAGAATATGGAATGCAGAACACAGAATTTAGAATATAGAAAACAGAATACTGAATATAGAATTTCGAATATAGAATGTTGAACACAGAATATAGAATAAAGAATAACGAATACTGAATATAGAATTTAGAATATAGAATGTAGAACACAGAATAGAGAATATAGAATAGAGAATAGAGAACCCAGAATATAGAACATGGAATGCAGAACACAGAATTTGGAATATGAAAAACACTATACTGAATATAGAATTTAGAATATAGAATGTAGAACACAGAATTTAGAATATAGTATACAGAATACTGAGTATCGAACTTAGAATATAGAATGTAGAACTCAGAATATAGAATATAGGATACGGAAGGTAGAATATAGAATAAAGAATATAGAATGTAGAACACAAAGTATACAATATGGAAAACAAAATACAGAACCCAAAATTTAGAACATGGAATGCAGAACACAGAATTTAGAGTATATACTACAGAATACTGAATATAAAATTTAGAATATAGACTGTAGAACACAGAATATGTAATGTAGAATACGGAATGAAGAATATTGAATACAAAATATAGAATATAGAACACAGAATTTAGAATATTGAAAACAGGATATAGAACCCAGAATTTAGAACATGGAATGCAGAACACAGAATTTGGAATATAAAATACAGTATACTGAATATAGAATTTAGAATATAGAATGAAGAACACAGATATAGAATATAGAGTATGGAATGCAGAATATAGAATATAGAATATAGAATAATGAGCACAAAATATAGAATAGAGAATATAGAA
Source organism: Vicugna pacos (assembly GCF_048564905.1). Taxonomy (NCBI): domain Eukaryota; kingdom Metazoa; phylum Chordata; class Mammalia; order Artiodactyla; family Camelidae; genus Vicugna; species Vicugna pacos. The sequence continues at coordinate 2,451,957 of NW_027328736.1, read as the reverse complement.
CCCAGAATTTAGAACATGGAATGCAGAACACAGAATTTAGAATATTCAATACCGAATACTGAATATAGAATATGAATATACAATGTAGAACACAGAATTTAGAATATAGAAAACAGAATACTGAATATAGAATATCGAATATAGAATATAGAACACAGAATTTAGCATATAAAATACAGAATACTAAAAATAGTATTTAGAAAATAGAATGTAGAACACAGAATATAGAATATAGAATATAGAACCCAGAATTTAGAACATGGAATGCAGAACACAGAATTTAGAATATAGAAATCAGAATACTGAATACAGAATTTAGAATATAGAATGTAGAACACAGAATATTGAATATAGACTACGGAATGCAGAATATAGAGTATAGAATATAGAATGATGAACACAAAATATACAATATAGAGTAGAGAATATAGAACCCAGAATTTAAAACATGGAATGTAGAACACAGAATTTAGAATATAGAATACAGAATACTGAATATCGAATTAAGAATATGAACGTAGAATACAGTATATGGAATGTAGAATACGGATTGCAGAATATTGAATGCAGAATATAGAATGTAGAACACAGAATTTAGAATATTGAAAACAGAATATAGAACCCAGAATTTAGAACATGGAATGCAGAACACAGAATTTGGAATATAAAATACAGAATACTGAATATAGGATTTCGAATATAGAATGTTGAACACAGAATTTAGAATAAAGAATAAGGAATACTGAATATAGAATTTAGAATATAGAATGTAGAACACAGAATAGAGAATAAAGAATAGAGAATATAGAACCCAGAATTTAGAACATGGAATGCAGAACACAGAATTTAGAATATAGAATACAGAATACTGAGTATAGAATTTAGAATATAGTATGTAGAACACAGAATATAGAATATAGACTACGGAATGCAGAGTATAGAATAAAGAATATAGAATGATGAACACAAAATATAGAATATAGAATAGAAAATATAGAACCCAGAATTAAGAACATGGAATATAGAACACATTATTTAGAATAATGAATACAGAATTCTGAATATCGAATTTAGAATATAGAATGTAGAACACACAAAATGGAATGTAGAATACGGAACGCAGAATATTGAATACAGAATATAGAAAGTAGAATTCAGAATATAGAATATAGAATTCAGAATGCAGAATATAGAATATAGAATATAGAATGATGAACACAGAATATAGAATACAGAGTAGAGAATATAGAACCCAGAATTTAGAACATGGAAAGCAGAATTCAGTATTTAGAATATAAAATACCGAATACTGAATATAGAATTTAGATTATAGAATGTAGGACACAGAATATAGAATGTAGAATAAGGAATGCAAAATATAGAATACAGAATATAGAATGTAGAACACAGAATGTAGAATATGGAAAACAGAATACAGAACCGAGAATATAGGACATGGAATGCATAACACAGAATTTAGAATATATAATACAGAATACTGAATATAAAATTTTGAATATAGAATTAGAACACAAAATATGGAATGTAGAATACGGATTACAGAATAGAGAATACAGAATATAGAATGTAGAACACAGAATATAGAATATGGAAAACAGAATACAGAACCCAGAATTTAGATCATGGAATGCAGAACACAGAATTTAGAATATAGAATACATAGAACTGAATATAGAATTTAGAATATAGAATGTAGAACACAGAATTTAGAATATAGAACACAGAATGCTGAATATAGTATTTAGAATATCGAATGTTGAACACAGAATATAGAAAATAGAATACAGAATATAGAACCCAGAATTTACAACATGGAATTTAGAACACAAAATTTAGAATATAGAAAACAGAATACTGAGTATCGAACTTAGAATATAGAATGTAGAACTCAAAATATAGAATATAGGATACGAAATGTAGAATATAGAATAAAGAATATAGAATGTAGAACACAAACTATAGAATACAGAATACAGAACCGAGAATTTAGAACATTAAAGGCAGAACACAGAATATAGAATATAGAATGAAGAATATAGAATGCAGAACACAGAATATAGAATAGAGAATGCAGAATACAGATCCCAGAATTTAGAACATGCAATTCACTACATAGAATTTAGAATAAAGAGTATAGAATTCAAAATATAGAATGTAGAATATAGAATGTAGAACACAGAATATAGAATGTAGAATACAGAATACAGAATATAGAATGTAGTATACAGAATGCAGAACCCAGAATTTAGAACATGGAACGGAGAACAGAATTTAGAATATAGAATACAAAATACAGAATATAAATTGTAGAATATAGAATGAAGTACAGAGAATATAAAATATAGAATACGGAAAACCGAATATAAAATGTAGAACACAGAATGTAGAAATAAGAACGCAGAATACAGAACCCAGGATTTAGAACATGGAATTCAGAAAAAAGAGTTTAGAATATAGAGTACAGTATACAAAATATAGAATGTAGAATATTGAATGAAGAACACAGAATATAGAATTTAGAATACAGAATACAGAACCCAGAATTTAGAACATGGAATTCAGAACACATTATATAGAATATAGAATACAGAAATAAAATGTAGAATATAGAATGCAGAACACAGAATATAGAATATAGAATACAGAATATAGAATATAGTATGAAGAATTTAGAACACAGAATATAGAATATAGAATACAGAATACAGAACCCAGAACTTAGAACATGGAATTCAGAACAAAGTATTTAGAAATTAGAAAACAGAATCTAGAATATACAATGTAGAATACAGAATGTAGAACACAGTATATAGATATAGAATTCAGAATACAGAACCCAGAATTTAGAACATGGAATTTAGAGCACAGAACATAGAATATAGGATACAGAAATATAATGTAGAATATAGAATGCATAACACAGAAAATAGAATACTGAATACAGAACCCAGAATTTAGAACATGAAATTCACAACACAGAATTTAGTATATAGAATACAGAATACGGAATATATAATGTAGAACACAGATGGTAGAATATAGAATACAGGATTCATAACCCAGAATTTGGAACATGGAATGCAGAACACAGAATTTAGAATATAGAATAAAGAGTACAGAATATAGAATGAAGAATACAGAGTATAGAATATAGAATACAGAATGCAGAACCCAGAATTTAGAACATGGAATGCAGGACAGAATATAGAATATAGAATACAGAAATAGAATGTAGAATAAACAATGTAGAACACAGAATATAGAATGTAGATTACAGAATTTAGAACCCAGAATTTAGAACATGGAATTCAGAACACAGTATTTAGAATATAGAATACAGTATACAGAATATAGAATGTTGAATATAGAATGTAGAACAGAGAATACAGAATATAGAATACAGAATACAGAAGGCAGAATTTACAATATGGAATTCAGAACACAGTATATAGAATATAGGATTCAGAAATAAAATGTAGAATATAGAATGTAGAACACAGAATATAGAAAATAGAATTCTGAATACAGAATACAGAATGTAGAAAACAGATTGTATAACACAGAATATAGAATATAAAATACAGAATACAGAACCCAGAATTTAGAAGATGGAATTCAGAACACACAATTTAGAATATAGAATACAGAATACGGAACATAGAATGTAGAATATAGAATGTAGAACACAGAATATAGAATATAGAATACAGAATGAAGAACCCAGAAATAAGAACATGGAATGCAGAAAACATAATATAGAATATAGAATACAGAATACAGCAATGAAATGTAGAATTTAGAGTGTAGAGCACAGAATAGAAAATATAAAATGCAGAACACAGAACCCAGAATTTAGAACATGGAATTCCGAGCACAAAATACAGAATAAAGAATACAATACATAGAACACAGAATACAGAATATAGAATACAGAATACAGACCCCAGAATTTAAAACATGGAATTCAGTGCACAGAATTTAGAATATAGTATACAGTATATAGAATATCGAATTTAGAATGTAGAACACAGAATTTAGAATATAGAATACAGAAACCAGAATTTAGAACATGGAATGCAGAACACAGAGTATAGAATATAGAATACAGAAAACAATACCCAGAATTTAGAACATGGAATGCAGAACACAGAATATAGTATATAGTATGCAGAATATAGAATCTAGGATACAGAATGTAGAACACAGAATTTAGAATATAGAATACAGAATACAGAACACAAAATTAAGAACATGGAATGCAGAAAACAGAATATAGAATACAGAATACAGAACCCAGAAGTTAGAACATTGATTTTAGAATACAGAATTTAGAATATAGAGTACGGAATATAAAATGTAGTATACAGAATGTAGAACACAGTATATAGAATATAGAATACAGAATGCAGAAACCAGAATTTAGAACATGGAATTGAGAAAACGGAATTTAGAGTATACAATAAAGAATACAGAATATAGAATGAAGAATAAAGAATGTAGAACACAGAATATAGAATATAGAATTCAGAATACAGAACCCAGATTTTAGGACATGGAATTCAGAACACAGGATATAGAATATAGAATAAAGAAATAAATGTAGAATATAGAATATAGAACACAGAATATAGAATATAGAATACAGAATACAGAACATAGAATTAAAACATGGAATGCAGAACACAGAAAATAGAATAGAGAATTCAGAATATAGAATGTAGAATATTTAATGTAGAACACAGAATATAGAATATAGTATGGAGAATAAAAAACCCCGAATTTAGAACATGGAAATCAGAACATAGATTTCAGTATATAGAGTACAGAATACTGAATATAGAATGCAGAATATAGAATGCAGAACACGGGATTTAGAATATAGAATACAGAATATTGAATGTAGAAAACAGAATGTAGTACACAGAATATAGAATACAGAATACAGAATATAGAATGTAGAAAACAGTATGTAGAACACAGAATATAGAATTTAGAATACAGAATACAGAACCCAGAATTTAGAACATGGAATTCAGAAGACATTATATAGAATATAGAATACAGAAATAAAATGTAGAATATAGAATGCAGAACACAGAATATAGAATATAGAATACAGAATATAGAATATAGTATGAAGAATTTAGAACACAGAATATAGAATATAGAATACAGAATACAGAACCCAGAACTTAGAACATGGAATTCAGAACAAAGTATTTAGAAATTAGAATACAGAATCTAGAATATACAATGTAGAATACAGAATGTAGAACACAGTATATAGATATAGAATTCAGAATACAGAACCCAGAATTTAGAACATGGAATGCAGAACACAGAATGTAGAAAATAGAATACAGAGTACAGAATATAGAATGCACAAAATAGAATGTAAAACACAGAATATAGAATATAGAATACAGAAATAGAATGTATAATATAGAATATAGAATACAGAATGCAGACCCTAGATTTTAGAACATGGAATTCTGATCACCGAATTAAGAATATATAGAACAGAATACAGAATATAAAATATAGAATATAGATTGTAGAACACTGTATATAGAATATAGAATACATAATACAGAATAGAGAATGTAGAATACAGGATGTAGAACACAGAATTTAGAATAAAGTATAAAGAATACAGAAACCAGAATATAGAACATGAAATTCAGAACACAGAGTTCAGAATATAGAATAAAGAATACAGAATATAGAATGTACAATACAGAATGTAGTACACAGAATATAGAATACAGAATGCAGAACCCAGAATTTAGAACATGGAATTCAGAACACAGAATTTAAAATTAGAATACAGAATATAGAATGTTGAATGTAGAATGAAGAACACAGAATATAGAATATAGAAGACAGAATGCAGAACCCAGAATTTAGAACGTGGAATGCAGGACAGAATATAGAATATAGAATACAGAAATAGAATGTAGAATATAGAATGTAGAACACAGAATATAGAATGTAGAATACAGAATTTAGAACCCAGAATTTAGAACATTGAATGCAGAACCCAGAATTTTGAACATAGAATACAGAATATAGAATTTAGAATATAGAATACCGAATACAGAATATACAATGTAGAATATAGAATGTAGAACACAGAGTATACATTATAGAATGCAGAATATAAAATGTAGATTATAGAATTTAGAACACAGAATATAGAATTTAGAATGTAGAATACAGAACCCAGAATTTAGAACATGGAATTCAGAACAAAGAATTTAGAATATAGAGTACAGAATACAAAATAAAGAATGTAGAATATAGAATGTAGAACACAGAATATAGAATTTAGAATATAGTATACAGAACCCAGAATTTAGAACATGGAATTCAGAACAAAGAATTTAGAATGTAGAATACAGAATATAGAATATAGAATACTGAATACAGAATACAGAATGTAGAATACAGATTGTAGAACACAGAATATAGAATATAGAATACTGAATACAGAATACAGAATGTAGAATACAGATTGTAGAACACAGAATTTAGAATGTAAAATAAAGAATACAGAACTCAGAATTTAGAACATGGAATACAGAACACAGAATTTAGAATATAGAATACAGAATACGGAAAATAGAATGTAGAATATAGAATGTAGAACACAGAATATAGAATATAGAAAACAGAATGCAGAACCCAGAATTTAATCATGGAATGCAGAACACAAAATTTATAATATTGAATACAGAATACAGAATACAGAATGTAGAACACGGAATTTAGAATATTGAATACAGAATACAGAATATAGAATATAGAATACAGAATGTAGAATACAGAATGTAAAACACAGAATTTAGAATATAGAATTCAGAGTACAGAATATAGAATGTAGAATACAGAATGTAGAACACAGAATATTTAATATTGAATACAGAATACAGAACCCAGAGTTTAGAACATGGAATTCAGAACAGAGAATTTAGAATATAGAATACAAATAAAGAATATAGAATGTAAAATATAGAATGTAGAACACAGGATATAGAATATTGAATACAGAATACACAATATAGAATGTAGAATACAGAATGTAGAACACAGAATATTGAATATTGAATACAGAATACAGAACCCAGAATTTAGAACATGGAATTCAGAACACAGAATTTAGAAAATAGAATACAGAGTACAGAATATAGAATGTAGAATATAGAATGTAGAACACAGAATATAGAATATAGAATACAGAATACAGAACGCAGAATTTAGAACATGGAAATCATAACACAGAATATAGAATATAGAATACAGAAATGAAATGTAGAATTTAGAATGTAGAACACAGAATATAAAATATAAAATGCAGAATACAGAACCCAGACTTTAGAACATGGAATTCAGAGCACAGAATACAGAATAAAGAATACAGTATATAGAGCACAGTATATAGAATATAGAATACAGAATACAGAATACAGAACCCAGAATTTAAAACATGGAATTCAGAACACAGAATTTAGAATATAGAGTACAGTATATAGAATATCGAATATAGTATGTAGAACACAGAATATAGAATATAGAATACAGAACCCAGAATTAAGAACATGGAATGCAGAACACAGAGTATAGAATATAGAATACAGAATACAGAACCCAGAATTTAGAACATGGAATGCAGAACACAGAATATAGAATACAGAATTCAGAATATATAATGTAGAATATTGAATGTAGAACACAGAATGTAGAATATAGTATGCATAATACAGAACCCCGAATTTAGAACATGGAATTCTGAACATAGAATTTAGGATATAGAGTACAGAATACTGAATATAGAATGTAGAATATAGAATGTAGAACACAGAATATAGCTGTGCCTGCGCCGGCGAAAACCGCTCTGCCCTCCCCACTGGGACCCAATGAAGCTGCCCTGCCTGCAGCCGGAGGGGAATCAGGTGCTCCATAGAGCTGGAGCTTGGGTCTCTCTATTTTTAAAAAAATTTTTTGAAGATGTTTTTTGTCTTGCACCTCAACTTACCAGATATTTATTGAGAGTCTCTTTTACCCAGACACTGTTTTATTTATTTACTAAAAAAAAATTTTCTGTGGAGGAGGTAATTAAGTTTACTTATTTATTATTACTTTTTTTTCAGAGGGAGTACTGGGGATTGAACCCAGGACCTTGAGTATGCTGAGCATGTGCTCTACCACTTGAGCTATACTCTTCAGTTTTTTAAATTCTTAAAATTTTTTTTCCATTTTCTTTTATATTTAGGTCTTCATGAGACAAGGAAGATGGTTTTCAAGTCTAAACACTGGAGTAATCTCAATGACATTAATATTACAATCCTCATCTAACGGAAATGAAATGTTTGAATTGAAAAATAGTATTTGATATTTAGCTTTCAGAACATAGAAATGTCTCAGAAAAACTGACACCAGTGTATGTATATCTGAGGTAGTTCTTGTATAATTAACAACTCTCACAGTGATGGGAAACACTGCTTTTTGGATATATCACACATTAACTTTCTATGTCAGGAATTCCACATTGCTGTAAAATAATTTCAGTTCACTGCTATGGCAATTATGCAAATAGATGTAAACTCCATTCCTAGAAGAACTTTTAAAAAGCAGAATGCTTATGAATTATGTGTTAACACAAATGTCAACAAAAATCATCCAACAGGTGTAGAAGCACAGTAACAGAAATGCAATTATCAATATAGCTGCCCTATGAGAGTAAACTACAGCATTTCCCATCCTCTGGTCCATGAACAAAGGTTTTCTCTGCTACTGAACCTAATTCATCTCTTTCTGTTGGCTCCAATTATATCTAGCAGAAGGATCCTCGTTGGGGCCCGGCTCAGAGCGGTCCGTAACAATCGGACAATCCTGCTGCCTTCATGTCTTCTTGTCCTGGGCCTTGCTGATGTCCCCAGATTTTAAGAGGAATCAAATTGGCTGCCAGCCTGCAAATGAGTGGGAGAGAGAGCCTACCTCTAATGTTTTATTTCTGAACAACAAAATAAGAAATTAGGCAAATCGGGCAGGTTAAGAATGAACAGGACAAAGAGAACATTGGTGTTGCTTATGTTCTTCACTTTACTTTTCAGTGGGGTGAGATGTTTAACTAGCATAATACAAAAAAGAATATAACTTCCCTGTGTGGCAGGGAAGACTAGGTTTGCTCATCTGGTTGGAAGAGTGAAGGCTGGGAAAGCTGAACAGTGAGAATTGAGTTGGGGGAAATGTTGACTTCCTTATTTCACCAAAAGGAGAGTTAGAGGTTAATAACTGTGTACCTTTGATAATAGAGTAATTCATATGCATTTGTTCACTTTTCATTTTTATAAAAAATATATTCCCATGGAAGTAAAAGTTCAAACAGCGTGGAAGGATTTAAATGAAAGCAAATCGTGCAATTGTTAGAGCAGTAAAATCATATATTCTTTATAAATTGTCAATATCACTACTGATTTTTTATCTCCTTATTTTACCAGTTACTGACAGATATGTGTTACATTACCACATTATGATTGAGAATTTATTTCTCTGTTCAGTTTTGACAGTGTCTGCTTTCTGTATTTTGAAGTTTTGTTATTAAGTGAATTATAAATTCAGAACTTTCATATCTTTCTGGTAGATTAACCCTCATCATTATAAAATTTTGCTCTTCATTTGTAGCAATTCTTTCTGCCTTAAAGTCTCTTTTGTCTGATATTAATATAACAACACCAACTTTCTTTTGATTAGTGTTTGCATGATACATCTTTTTCCATACTCTTACTTTCTACTTTCTTGTGTCCTTTTAAAGTGCATCTCTCTCTTTCTCTCTCTCCTTTTTTTTTTTTTGGCGGTGGAGGTAATTAGGTTCACTTATTTTTGGAGGAGGTACTGGGGATTGAACCCAGGACCTCCTGCATGCTAAGCATGTGCTCTACCACTTGAGCTGTGCCCTCCCCCTAAAGTGCATCTCTTTTAAACAGAATAATTCTTTAAAAATCTAGTCTGACAATCTTTGACTTGAAGTATTTATTCTATTTATATCTCCTGTAATTACAGATGTATTTGAGTTTAAATCTACCTTCTTACTATTTGTTTCCTACTTGTCCCACCTAACTTATGCTTCTTTTTCTCTCCTTTCTCGCCTCTTTTTAGAAACAACCTGAATGTCTATCATTAAAGGACTAGTTGAATACACTCCGTCCAAACAATGATATGCATTGTAATGCAGTAATATGCAACTGTAAGAGGAGGAATGAGATCTATCTCTGTGATCTCCAGGGTATATTTTTATGTGGAAGACGTGGAGAGACATGTGTATAATAGGTTACAGTCTAAAAAAGGGTGGAGGGAATATACAGTTGACCCTGGAACAACATGGGTTTGAACTGTGTGTCCACTTACATGTGCATTTTTTCCATAAATATGTATTGCAGTACTGTGTGATCTGTGGTTGGTTGAATGGGCGGATGCTGAACAGAGGAGGAAGGGACTACTGTAAAGTTATACACGGCATTGCCCACAGGGTCGCTGCTCCTAACCCCCTCGTTGTTCAAGGCTCAACTACATATGCATACATTTTCTTATATTAAAAAAAAAGGAAGAACAAACTGTAAACTTTGTAAATGGTTAGTTTTAGGGGAGGGAGGAGATTGGGTAGACAGTACTTTGTTTTATAGATTTTACTTTCATAGCATGAAAAACTTTACCTAATTAAAATACAAAAATATAGTAAAGAAAAATAAAGCAATCCCTGAATTTTGTAAAGTGACATGAAACAAATGAAACTGTGTATATTAGTGTCTTGAAACCACTGTCTGGACTATGAGAAACGCTGCCAAACAGAAGACCCAGTTTCTCCAAGAAATACGTTAAAATAAATAAAATAGAAATGTCAGAGTGCCTTACAGATTGAAAAAGAGACTTAGGTGACGTATCAACTTAAAAGTGTGCAATCATCTAGGATCCTGAATCAAATGAACAGTGTAAAAAACCAAAAAAAAAAAAATCAAGCAGGGAAAGCTAAACATTTAATTGCTTTTTATAATACAAAGAGGATTTTTTTTGATGCAACAAGTATATGGCCCTATGTTTTAAAAGTCTCCATCTTCAGAAGTGTACGCTGAAATGCTTACAGGTAAAACACTATGAGGCTGAGATTTGCTACCAAATAACAGGCAGTGAGTGTCGGTGGCGGGCTCTGGACTGAGACCGAGACTGGCTGGCTATCCAGGCAGGTGCACAGGTACATGAGGTTCACCTGGAGACAGAAGAGGCGGCTGCACTCTTGGAGGGAGGCGATGGGAGCGGTTATAATGCGGCCGTCGCGGCTGCTCGACTAGCAGCGTCGACCAGCCGCTCGGTCCTTGAGGGCTGAGCTCAGGAAACAGCTGCAGGAGGTGTCGGGGTGCGCGCCTGGGGCCTGGGGCGGTGCGGGGACCCCGCTCCCTCCTGTTCCCCGCTGCTCCCCGACCGCCTCTGCACGGCCGGGAGCGCGCAAGCAGGTGCTCGGGGCCCGAGGGGCGGAGCCACGACGATGGAGGTGCGCCTGCGCCGGGAGGCACAGCCCACATTTCCCAGGAACACCTGCGTGCATGGCCCCGCCCAGCGTCCCAGAATCCCTTTCAAGCCAGAAGCTAGGTATCCGCATACGGGTGCCTGGTTTGTGGTCTTGAGGTCCTTGACGCTTGGTTCAGGGAGGGTCGCTCCGCACGAGCTTTATTTCGGACCCTCTCCTTGCAGATGGTGAGCTTGGCCTCTGGCCGTCCCTCCACTCACCTGACAGCGGGCCGTCCCCGGGCGGCGAGGGGTCACCCCCCGACTGGGTGGATCTGCAGCCCTCGGGGCGGGCGGAAGTTGGGCGCTGGCGGCGAGGGGGCCTACAAAGAGCTTCACGGTTAGGAGTGGAGGGGGCTCTCACTGCCAAGGAGCCACGCTCCCTGCTCGTGTGGTTGAGCGGCTGCAGTTAGAGCAGAGCTGGGGCGAGTTAACCCACGGCTCCTTTCGCAAGGCTGGCAAACGATTCCGTGAACACCGGCGCCTCCAGGAACACTCGGCTAACCCGCGGGCCTCCGCTCGCATTGGGAGGGGGCTTGTGGGCGCCGGTCAGGGGGTGGTCGGCTCGTGCGGGGCCTCGGCAGTCCTGGCCGCTGGCTCCCTGAGCAGACGCCTGTGCTTCCCTTGTTGGCCCGGACTTCTGGCGATGCCCGTCTAAACGCCTTTGCTTCTGAGCTCTCCTGACCTTTCCTAACTCTCACTCTCCTCCCTGCATCTCATGAGTGATGCTCTTTTTACTAATTTGCCTGGTGTCTGGCTTAGTCAGTAGACCTAAGCCCCTACCTTGCTGTGCAGACGCCGAATCAGTTGACTTGTTCAATAAAGGGTCAAAATTACTGATAGTTCTGGCTTTGCGGTCTCTTTATGTAATAAGAGTGTTGTCATAGAAATCTGAATTTCATGTGTCAGGAAATATTTTTTACCCAGCCATTTACATCTCATGTATTACACTCTAGTGCAAAGCATGATGCCCAAAACGAGATAAAGTATCCCAGGTGTATTCTGGGGGGCGGGGGTACCCAGGTGTAATTTTAAATCAGTGTACAGTGGTGTGAAATCATTACTCTTCAACCTCTGGGTATAGGTCTGATTTGGTATGACCTAAGATTTTTTTCAGGAAAAGACCTCTACTCTAGGCTTGAAACAGGCAATTTCATTTTGCTTCCTGTCTTCTTTACCTATAAGCCAGAACAGCCACCAAGTTCTCAGTGGGAGATTTCCAGTCTTAAACACTAGAAAGGACACTGTTGGCAGGGGCAGCATGCCATAGGCCCTGAGCATCCCTACCTATTTGTGCTGGGCATCCAGGAATGCCAGGTCTAACTGTCCTTTACCTGGGCCACGTTTGCTTACAGGTTTGCTTACAGCAGGCAGTGTCTCCCAGGACAGAACACACTTGCTTACAGTTCTCTGTAAAAGCAGCAATTCTCTCAAGTGTTGCTTTTCTGTAGTGCAGCCCACTGTTTGTGCTGAAATCCATCTAGGCCCACCAGGGTCACCCTCTTGTGACTGAGGGGTAGGGGAGGTAGTGCTCAAATGTGAAGTCTGGCTATTGCTTTTGCCATGAGTAATAAAGTCCTTTGTGACCCAGGAGTCTCGTGTCTTCAGCCAGCACCCATGAAATAACAGGCTAGTTTATTACCTTGGTAGGTTACAATCCCAGACCCTTTACTGTTCTGGATGGACAGGTGAGATAACTTTTCTGAGGAAATAATCTTGGTTATTGTGCAGAAGTTTCTGCAGAGACGCACTAATCAAACATTTATTGAGGGCCTGCTTCCTACCAGGTGCCGGGTGCTGTGCTGGGTACAGGCGGTAGAGAAATGAGGATGACATAGTCCCCCTTGTAAGAGCACATTCTCTAGTAACAGAGACAGTTGTCCCTGAGTCCTCTCTGTCTCACTTCCCAGTCCAACTCATCAGCAAGTCCTGTATTCTGTCTTCAAAACACACCCAGTGTTGGGTCACTTCCCATCACCCCTACTGTGACCTCTGCTATTTCTCCTCTTGTAAACATAGCTTCCTAACTGGTTTCCCTGCCTCTGCCCTAGCTCCACTTTAGAACATTAGGAACACCTGGGGAGTTAAGGCGTCCTGAAATTCAGGCCCCAAGCCAATGAAATGAATCAATATTCCTGGAGGGGCAGCCCTGGCACTGGTAATTTTAAAAGCTCCTCAGGTCATTCTAATGTGTAGCTGGGAGTCAGATCCACTGCTGTTGACAATGAAAAGGTGCTGAGGGCTTTAAGCAAATGGTGACTTGGTCACATGTACTAGTCAGTCTGCACAGCTGGACGTGCTGGTCCTAGTTAGATGTTTTCAGATGACTTTGGCAAACGTGGAAGATACACCGAAGGGAGCAAGATCAAGGGCAGGATGAACACTTACCTGGGTACGAGATAATCTAAACGAGACCTGATGAAAAGTCTGAAATGAGGTAGTGGCTGTGGGGACAGAGAAGAATGAGCTGAAACATAGGGGGGTAAAGCCTAAATCTGATAGTCCGGGTGGTCCCTGACCACATGGTTCTGAGCTGTGGGGGAAGATCTGGGTGGGAGGCCCAAACTGGAGCGGGGAGTGCAGAGTGCATCCTTTGTTGGGCTCATTCTCATTTAAAGATTTGAATCTAAGAAACTCTACGGGAGGGGAGACAAAACTTTCAGTGCTCTAATCTCATAAAAATACACAACTTTATAAAATTGTAGGTACATACCTTTTGTGTAATGAATTTTCATTTAACTCATTTTCAGGAAGAACTCAACTAAGTGCTGAAGCCAGGGGTTCCAACCCTTATTCTGTCGCTGTGTGTGGCTATGATGTCAAACAAGACACTCCAGCGTCCTGGGCTTCACGCCGCTCCCATACAGAGGACTCGATGCTGCTGACACGCTCACACGCACATTTATACACATCACCGTAGTGTGCATGCTTGCCATTTTTAATGGCTGTGTTCTAAGGGGGTAATCATTAGAGTGACATACAGAGCCATGAGGAAAATGACAGAGACAAAGGACTGGAGTACAATTAAAGTGAACTGATACCAGAAGATAGAGAAATGAAACCTAATGACTTTCACGTTTCAAAGACCAAACAAAAGTTTACCAGTACTTGGCATGAAATAGATGCTCAGAATTCAAATTTAGATCAGAAACCTGCCGTAAGGAAAGTGATGGGAAAGGAGTGTGATTAGCGTATCGATACAGTAAATCATCAAGACATGCAATAGGTAAGACACTACACAGTAGGAGCCATACATTTAGTTGCTCTTAATTGCTCTCCTTAACCCACTTGCCAGGTTAACCGACCAGCTCCCTTCCTCTGTAAACACACTGCTGATGGCCTTGGCACAGGACCTCTTGCAGTTGAGTGTGCTGCTTCCCTAGTACAGGTAACACTTGTGTTCTCTCCAGCTTCGCTGTTTGCTCCCAGAGTCGTGGGTCTGGGTGGGCCTCCCATGTTCCATAATTAGATATGATGTAACTGGTGAAACGAGTGTGGAGCTGCCTTTACGCAGACTCCGCTGAGTGGCTGGAAATGCTCGGCACACGTGCTCAGCACGCCTGCAGCAGTGAGCCTGCCTACTGCCCAGATCCTGGTTTCTAAATTGCTGCCTATTAAAAAGAGCCAGGGATTCCTGGAGAAATGGCTCATCCCACACCTGGGGGTACTTAGAGTGCAAGCTGAACCTGGGAGACCTTTGTCAGAAGGCAGTTAGCTGCCAAAAGCTTGGAGAGGAGGTGCCAAAGGACTGAAGAGCTACTTGAACGGCTCTAACTGGCTGAATGGGGGACCATTTGAGCCTCACAAACAATGATCATAGCTGCTTGTGACTGGTGAGCCACCTGTCACCACCGCCAGTAACTCCCTTCTCTGCAGACTGCTAACTCAAGAAGATCTGAGCGTGACCCTGCCCCTGGCGCATTCCCAGGTGACGGAAGAAAGCTCTTCCTTACAGAGTGCCAGTCAGTAACGGTAGGACGACAGGATTAGAAAACTGCCACTTTGCAAATCTTGATGAAATAATCGATTCTGGCAAGGATCACCACCCCCAAACCACCAGGTAAGTGGTAAGCGGGCTGTCCACACATGGCCAGTGTCAGGGCACAGATTATCTGTTAACCACAACAGCAAAAATGTCCCTTTATGTTGGAAAGACATGGTGATCGAATTTTGCATCCCAGTGAGTCAGCCAGATATTAGTGAGACTTCGGGCGTGATGCAGTATGAAATACATCTGACGTGTTAACGTTAAAAATGTTTACCCTGAATTCATGAAGCCTTTGGCCCTAACTGCTAATCTACAGAAACTACAGGAACAAGATAAACAAACCACACATAAAGAACCAGGTAAATCCTTAAAATGAGACATTCTACAACTGACTTGCTCTATTTAAGAAAAAAAATCCTGGAAAAAAGTTGAAGGCGGGAGACTCTTGGGTAGACAAAACAGAAATAATCACCTGTGCTGTGCAAAACGTGACTGGATTACAGGGAGAATGTAAACACAAACTGAGCACTAGGTATCAGGGAATTACTGATCAGTTTTTGAGGTATGTAATGGTACTGTGGTTGTTTTTACGAGATGCACCCGTTAGTGTTTAGGGGTGAAATGTCGTATCTGCAAGTTTCTTTCCAATTGTTCAGTAAAAAATATGGCAAAATGTTAATTTTTTACGCTAGGTGGTGGATATATAGTTTTATTATTCTTTAACTTTTCTGTATATTTGAACATTTTCATAACAAAAAGCTGTTAAAAACTTGAAAATGTGGGTCAGATACTGTGAAAGTGGGGAAAACAAAGAGATCTGGGGTTCTCTACTGTCACTTGTTATTTTATAAGGACATCAGGTGCCTCAGGGCTTCAGTGGAAGACCTCATGAATGCATATTTACATAAAACACACAAAGGCAGGAAACTCAGGTTAACGCAAAGAAAGGCGCTGTGGACTGCAACACGCCACACGTTCGTTCCAGGAGAAAACGTGTTGTGTAAGGTAAGAGGTGGTATTACAAAAATTGCATCTTAAATACAGTGGTTGTTTTTTTAACACGATACTATGGCATAAGTGTAATGTGAGTACTGTGCAACCTGGAGGAAGTCTGCACTTCATGAAAGGTGACTCCACGACAGCAAGGTTAACTATCATGAGGAGAAGGGGAAAGCAACTTCTTGAAGAAAACACTCAACAAGAAAGCCTTGAAGATGCCAGCAGCCCAGGTCCTTGCCCCCCCAGCTCCCCAGGTCTTACTGACATCCAGATGAAGCTGCATGGTCAGTACGTGTGCAAATTGATATTCACGGCACCAGAATTTCTATCAGCTTTTCTTCATCTAGCTCAGGAAAACTTCCTGTGCGAGGCTGTCCCGTGATTTTTTTAGGAATATCCCCAACGTTAAGATTTGGCGATTCTGAGCCTTCATTTTTAAGTAGCTCCTACTACCAACAAATGACCAGTATTTGTTAAGTACTTCGTTGCATGTGTGCACAAAAAAGTATTTTCAATTTTACCAATTTCACTCTGTATCAGTTACTTCTACCTTTTTACTCAAGTCTAACTTGACTACTTATTTATTCATTAATTCCACCAACATATACCAGCCACCTACCTACCATGTGCAAGGCACTGAAGAAAGAAACAAAGCAAGATGAAACATCAGCTCTCAGGATACGGTCTTAAATTCTGAGAGTGGAACGCTGTGGCCATTAAGTACAGTAGTATTCTCACCTGTTCCTATGTGCATTTCTACCAGTTGTCCTTGTATGCTGTTTGGGACCCCAGGAGCTCAGATCCTGTTCAGTAATTACTGCATCAGTGACGGTTTCCACACCGGCGTTTTTTCCAGTGAAGCTTCCCCCCATCATGGGAAGAGTAATCCCTGTTTTACTCATGTGTATGAGGAGGACCTATTTCAATCTTTCCTTTGAAACCGGTCATTTCAGTTCTAGTTTCTTCTTAAGAAATGACAGGCTGCATTTTGCTTTTTTGGTCAAGCCACTCGTATTTTCTTAGGTAAGCCAAGTCCAGTATCATTTCAGTTACAAATGTTACCTATGCATTCTCTTTCCTCACCCTTAAGTCTTGAATTTCCCCCCTGGACCACTCTGTGCACTGAACTCAAACCTACTGTCCACGACTTATTTTTTCCCATTACTTCCTTGTCTTAAGATACGGGGCTGCCCTTGGTGACCCACTTTAGCAGGTTCGGTCTGTGACACACTGGCTAAGATCATGCCCTTAACTTTGTTATCTTTCGTTACTTTAGAAAACCTTCTGTGGCTTAGATCAGCTGTGATTTTCAGCACTCTAGGTCCTGGGAGGATCCAAGTAGGCAGTTTGGGCCATGAGCACAGCAGCACTCAAGAAACATGCTTCAGTGGAAGCAGTGGACTTAATAGTGAAACAGTCCAGGGGGAACCTTCAGTTATGAATTTAGGAGTCAGGTGGTGGCAGGAGGAAAGGAACTGTGTTATTCCTTCCTTCCAGATGACAGCTGTCAAAACCTAGTGAAACTAAGACTAATGTGCTTTAAAGATAAAGCCTGAGTGTTTAATTTTTGCTTGTTTGATTAAATTTGTACACGTCTAAGGGTCATATACACAACATTAGTTTCTCTATCCTAACGTCATCTTTCATCAAGCCTCCTTTAATACTTCAGTATTTAAAGGAAAGTGTAATTAAACAGTGGTCACATAGAAATCTTTAAGATATTTTCAACTTTTCTTTTTTTTTTTTTTTGCAAACCTACTGGCTCCACGTGGCAGTCATGGCCTCATTGGAAAAGAGAAGCAAAGGTGGGGAGGGGACCCTTTACGTACTTAAGGCTTCAAGGCTGGGAAGAACCAAAGCCTGAAAGCAGCCTTTTCTTTTCTGTTACTCCCGGATTACTCTCTAGGGTGAAACCTCTACTGGGTGGAAGCTTTCCCAAGTTACACTCACAAGGCCTCATTAAGACGTACCTGAAATACAGGTACGACGAGTCGATGAGTTACGGGCTTTTGAGGACCCTTACTTCCCTAGGGTTTCTTTCTGGAGTGAATTAAACTGGTATCAAATAAAGGTTAAGCAGTAAATGTTTTCTTCTTAAATTTCACATTAAATTTATATAGGTTACATCCTCGTTATGAATTCTGATGCTTCTGCTGAGTGATAACTATCCTATATTGCACTTCTTTTGAATAATGTTTTTAACACATAGGACACAAAATAAAATCCAAGTGCTTAAGTTTTCAAACTTAGATGAAGTCTCCCGTATCCGTTAGTTTCGGTGTTTGGCACCTGTATGAACACGCTGGTGCTGAATGAGGTTTGTGCTCTGGGTGAAGATTTTACCACATATGCGGCATCCATAGGGCTTCTCTCCTGTGTGAATCCTCTGGTGTTGAATAAGGCATGTTCTCTGGCTAAAATCTTTATCACATTCGTTACACTTATAGGGCCTTTCTCCCGTGTGAGTTCTCTGATGCTGGTTAAGCGACGAGGAGTAAATAAAGGCTTTGCCACATTCATTACACTTATAGGGCTTCTCTCCAGTATGAATCCTTTGATGCTGAGTAAGGTTTGTGCCCTGTCTATATGCCTTCCCACATATATTGCATTTAAAGGGCTTCTCCCCATTATGAATCCTCTGGTGCTGAGTAAGGTGCACACTCTGGTTGAAGGCTTTCCCACACACACTGCACTTATACGGTTTCTCTCCAGTGTGCGTTCTGTGATGCTGGGTAAGGTTTGCACTCTGGCTGAAGGCTTTCCCGCATATGTTACAGACATAGGATTTCTCTCCCGTGTGAGTAGTCTGATGTTGAATGAGAGTGGAGGAATGAGCAAAGGCCTTCCCGCATTCGTTGCATTTGTAACACTTCTCTCCAGAATGAATTCTCTGATGTCGAATGAGGTAAGTACTCTGGCTAAACACTTTCCAGCACTCATTGCATTTATACGGTTTCTTTCCCGTGTGTATTTTTTGATGTTGAAGGAGGTGTGTGCTCTGACTGAAGGTTTTCCCGCACTTGTTGCATATGTAAGGTTTTTCTCCCGTGTGAACTCTCTGGTGATTAATCAGAGATGAGCTGTGGCTGAAGGTTTTACCACATTCTAAGCACCTGTACGGCTTCTCTCCGGTGTGTGTCCTCTGGTGGATGGTGATGTGTGCACGCTGGCTGAAGTCTTTGCCGCAGTCATCGCACTTGTAGGGCTTCTCGCCGGTGTAGATCCTCTGGTGGATGGTGAGGTGCGCGCGCTGGCTGAAGGCCTTCCCGCACTGGTGGCACTCGTACGGCTTCTCCCCAGTGTGCATCCTTTGGTGGGTGATGAGGGAGGAGATGTGTCTGAACTCCTTCCCGCACTCTTCGCACTCGTGGGACCTCTCTTTGGCGTGGCTGCTTTGGTGCTTGAGGAGGGATGGGTATTTCCTAAACTTTTTCCCGCACACGTTACACTTGTAAGGCTTGTCCCCAGGGTATATTTTTCCTTGCACGATACCGTACGAGACGTGACCGAAGGCTGCCTGGCCCTCGCTGTACACGGAAGTCTTATCATCTGACTGGGTACCAAACTGTATAATCAGGTTGGAATGCTTTTCAAAGTTACTTCGATATAGGTCATATTTACTCAGACACCCTCCTGCAGGAGCATCTTCCTGTGAAAAGACTGCCTTCAGACCGAAGTTCCTGCTGCTGGCGGGGATTCTCCTGAAGGCCGCTGGCCTCTCCGACCTGTCATACTCGTAGGGCTCTTCCAGCTTGACGGTCTTGGTTCCACCCTTTGTGAGTTTAGAAGTATTTTCCACTGAAGTACAGTCTTGGGCTTTTGCTTCCCATTCTGAAATTTAAAAGAATTATGTGTGTATATATACATATATGTTAAGTTTGCCTCTATTTGGAGAAAGGGAACTGCCAAAGCAGAAACAAAATAGTAACATGAATAAAATGCCTAAAGACTATGGCTCTGACAACCTCATAGCATGGTCCTTGAGGCTTGGGAAAGGAACACAAAGGGGCAGAACACAGGACTAGATTTGCAGAAGAGGGGAGGCCCCTCACTAGTCAACATGGGCACAGAGTTAACAGAGTAGCTCAGGTCAGGTGACAGAGCCAAGAAGAGAAAACAGACGGCAAGGCTGTGGGATGGTTTGAGGTGACTTATCACACAATCACGTACAATCGTATAAACTGTAATTCACATGATGGGTTCACAGAGCAGGCAGGCTACCCCACTCCTCCTCCCAACCTACTCTGCGCAACCCTATGTGATACTCTGAAGGCAATTTCATGGAGTGGGTTCCACGCTTAAATACATCCAGTAACTCCTACAGCCTAAAGCAATGATTCTCAAGAGAACAGTCCCCAGACCAATGGTGTGAGCACTGCTGTCACCTGTGAGTATGTCAGGTGACTGGGCCCCTCCCATACTGAGTCAGAAACTTCGGGGGTGGGGCTGAGTCCTCCAGGAGGTTTGGGATCAGTGACTTAAAGAATAAAAGTTGAAGAAAAGAAAAAGTTCAAAATACCTCCACTGGGTATCCAGTCCTCAAATAATCTAGTCTTTTCTATTCTACTCTGCCTTCTACCACACCTCACATTCAGCTAAAGTTCAAAGTTATCCACGTAACTTAAAACTACATCCTCATAATTGTCTAAATTGCCACTAACTCCAGACTCTGGGCCTTCTCCTATGATACGTTCTCCACGTATTAAAAAAATACTCATGGGGAGGAGGGTACAGCTCAGTGGTGGAGCGCATGCTTAGCATGCACGAGGTCCTGGGTTCAATCCCCAGCACTTCCATTAAAAAGTAATAATAACAATAATAAATAAATAAACATAATTACCTCCCCTCCAAAAAAAGAGAGGTACTTATGGCCCAGCTCACTTTTCTCCTCCTTAGAATCCTAAACTACAGACTAGGCTGAATCATACAAAATCGCCCTTGTTTTGTAGGCCTATATGGCTGAGTATCAGCAGTTTTATGTGGTTCAACCTAATATAATATTGGGCCCACAGCAGAACTTGGCCTTATGTTATTATTTCACAACTTTGTGTGTTTCTTCTATTTCCAGCTCAGATGCAAACTCTGGAAATGGCTTCTGCTTCCGCACTGCTTGCAGGTCTGGGTACGTATGCGCGTGAGGGGAGGGAGCCGTTCTTTCATTATGCTTCCGTGAACTGTCTGAATTTATGAACTACTTTTATTACTTTGATTCAAATAGAAAAATTAGACACTAGAAAATGCCTAGGAGGAGGAACGTTAAATGAGAAAAAGCAGTACCGTTAACTAGTGTGAAAACTCATTAGACTAGACTATGTTATGAAAATGCAACAATGAGATTACAAGTTTTAAAAGATATTTTCTGATTTTTGATAAATTGGCTGTATTTCTTTAATTGTTATTTAGTACTAGAAATGTTGTTATATTACTTTTTCTATAGGAAAAAAATTTAAAACAACTCTCTCAAACCAGGATTTATTACTCCTCCCACAAAAAAAAAGAGAATGCTAATGGACTGTGTGGGTGGGTGTGTATACACACAAAAATGACGAGACAGTACCAGAAGCTGAGCTTAACTTTCACATAATCAGAATCAGTCTGACAGAGGGGGATGGCTCAGTGGCAGAGTGCCTGCCTAGCATGCACAAGGTCCTGGGTTCAATCCCCAGCACCTTCATTAAAAAATAAATGAATAAACCTAATTACCTCCCCCTCCCAAAAAGCAAACAAGAATCAGTCTATTACAGAACCATCCATATACTTGAGAAGGAAGTACTGCAGTTATAATTAACGTGTTAAGTAGCAAGTCTGAATGATGACCACGAAGACATTGCTACCGTAAGCTTACATTTCTAAACCAAATCAGTTTATTGGTAATTCATGAACTGAGATGATTAAGCAGGGCTTAAATTTGTGTACATAACTAAGCAGAAAGGAGTGATTAGAAGAGTTAAGTATCTAACAGTGGTATGATATTTCTAACAGAAGAGATCAGTGCTGATCAGGTGGTCAAGGGATGCTGGATGAGGTGGGTAGGTCTGGTTTGGGCTGAACCTGAAAGAATGGCTGGGTCCCTATGACGGACAGGACCATATCAAGTTCTGACACAGGAACGGACACCAGAGACCAAGAATACTGCTCTGTCTGTGAGTCATGGGCTTCCGTCCCCCGAAGTATGACTGATGAGACGCCCCACCCAAAGGTTCAACTCATTGCATGTCTCTAAGCTGGTAAGAACATAACATCCCCGGAGGCCACAAATCAGGCAAAAGCAGGAAGACCGGACATAGGCAGAGCAGAAGGTGGCTGAGAACCTCCTCCCTCCTGCTGATGACCCTCAGCTTCCACTCGAGGGTGCAGGGGGCCTAGGAGAGGAGGCTGGCAGGAGTCCGCACACTGTGTTCAACCCCACATAAGGACAGGCTAGAGAACAAACCAAACCCCCCAAACCTCACCTCTGCGGGAGAAGAGGAACTTGCTTTTCTCAGTTCTGCTGCTCTTTGGTGGGAGCAGAATCTCCCCCCAAAATACATAACCATAAACTGCCCCGCTTGTGGGTTTACAGCCTTAATTTAACCTGAGTCATCTAAAAACTCAAGTGGTCCCCGGCGGGCAGCACCTCCAGGAAGCCGGTCCTGACCCCAGCGCAGGCTTGCTTCCACCATGCCATGTGTCTGCCTGGGGTTCAGGGTGTGCTGAACTTAGTGTGCTATGGGTGTATTTCGCATCACTCTGCCAACTAAAGCAAACAGACCATAAGTTATAAGAATTAGCTTTTCCAGTAGTATGACCCTTACAATACCTGATGACCAGATAAAGCTAACTTTTTAAAAAAGTGAAGCAATTCACTCTAAGGTAGCATATTACATGGTCATTATTGTTTAATTTACTGTTAATCCTGTATTCCAGCATCAGTGTTGGTAGATATACTAGAAGTCAGTGCCTTAAATTGAAAAAAAAAGGGAATAAAAAAAGCAAAATGCAAAAGAGTACTGGGTACTTCTTTCATATACAGGAGATAAAAGAATATATTTATGATTTATCTCTGCAGAGAGAAACACAGGAAGGACAAACCAGAAACAAAGGAACATGGTTACCTACAGGGAGTGGCTGGGGACAGGGCAGAGTGTAGACCTTTCTATACAGGTTTGACTTCTGAACCATGTTAATGTTTTTACATACTCAAAAATCTAAAATTAAATAATCAAGAAATAAGAAAATACTGAAACTGAACACAGATGGAATCAAACAAGCTTAACTGTCTATCAAACTGCTAAGATAACCAGAAGGGAAGAATTCAAGTAACTTCTGCACCCAGTATCCTGTGTGCCTTTAGTGGAATATATTCTAAGGACATGAAGAAATTCTGAACTTTGCCTAAGCAGTTTATTTGAGTGATAGTGCTATAATTCTGAGACCATTTTTGTGTGTATTATGTGACAGAGAAAATGAGTAAATATACTGATGTTGGGAACCAGGTGATTCACTGCGTGAGAAAGGAAATACAAGATGGATACGGGAAGGGACAAGATGGGCTCTTGCGGTGCTGGACCTGAACGAGAGCTGTCAGTATGAACTCGTGACTAAAGACGTCCACAGACACACACACACGTCACAGCTCTATCTACTGAACAGATGTTGGAGCCACGGTACCCAGAGCAGTGAGTGCCCTGTCTGCCCAGAGCCTGGTTTCTCATTGCTGATCCCCATTAATGAACCACTGTTCCCTAGAGAAATTCCAGCTCTAAGCTAGGTAAGAGGTGAGCCTAAAGACCATGCCCTGCCAGAAAGCAAGGAAATGCTACAAGACTAGAGGGACGTCTCAGAAGGACACAGGACTTGCTTTGAAAGGCTCCCCCTGCCCAAATTTGTGACACTTGAGCATCAAAAAAAAAACCCCCCAACACCTGGAATTAAAGCACTAATAACACATTGAATTTTAAAGAATTCCATGAGACCGCAGTGATACATACACATAAAAACGGGGGCAGAGGAGGGACAGCTACTCTTTACAGATTAATCACTTAGAAGAAATGGTGGAATTGAAATCACCATTTTGCAACCAGCAATGTAATAAAGCCAGGATCCTCAATGGACCTCACATGAAAGGTCATCGGGGAACAGAACAGTCACGTGGCCCTCAGGTGTCAACCCACAGATTACAACACAGGTGCAGGAACTGGGTGGATGGGGCACACAGCTGGGGGACTTGTCTGCATAAATCTGGCTTTACACAGTCTTACAATTTTTGATCTTGTGATCAAAAGATGTTATCTTGTTAAATAATTAGAAGATTTTAAAAAAGGAATGAGTTAGGAGAGTGGAGGCAGGGGGCTACAGGGTTTTGTCAGCAAACAGAATAAAGGAAACGCAAAAAGAAGTTAAGACGGTTTGAAATTTAGGATTTTAGGGGACACTCACGTATACTTAAAAATAGAGGGAACGAACACAGTGAAAGCCCCCAACAAAGTTCCAAGGGATGGAACCCCGGGGTTGAGGAGAAGCAGAAAAGGTGTAAAAATGATGTCTGGAATATCTCTTCCTGAAGACGGTCTCCGTGAGGAAGCAATGCCAAGCAGCTCAGTGTTCTCGACAGGCTCAGGCGTCTTTGTGCAAAGTGACCTGGCCACGTTTAAAACCGACTTCACCACACGGAGGCTAATACAGGCTCTTAACCACAAAGAATCCCACCTGCTGGCTGTTCTCTCACCTGGACTGGGGCCTTCTAAAATTTCTTTTATCACCATCCATGGTTCTTCCAATATGGGAATCACAGTTGGTCTGTACACTGTAAGTCCTGTTCAGGAGGAAGAGAATGAGTTTTGTCCTGGAGCTAAACAGTTGTTCAAATTTTATTACCTGACTTCTCATCCACGAGGATGCACGGACCTCTATGTGAAAAGAATGGCTCACGGACATGAGCTAATGGATTAGGTCACTGTCCTTTCCAGAGCTGGCACAAAAATTCCCTGCCACCCTGGAAGATATGTGCATAGAGACCATGGGATGGGGGGGCAGGGAACGGGTAAGGCACAGAGTCGGGGTGGCCCTGGGAGGCTGGTCATCATAGTTTCTGATGACCTTCCACTTAGAAACCTTTCATTTGGGAAAAGAGATTAGAACTTGGCCATTTCTGTGCCTGGACAGGAGATGCACGCTCACCTCTGTGCCAGCCCATTTTTAACAGCTGAGGAAAGAAATACTCTGGTGGGTTTGCTTGGGGGGTGGCACGGACGATGCTCACCCAGAGAAACCATGTTCCAGTAGTTCTGCAACGTGACGGTCTTGTACAGCTCCTTCTGCACAGGGCGCATGAGCTCCCAGTCCTCTGGGGTGATGTCCACGGCCACGTCTGTGAATGTCATAGATTCCTGTAACAGCAAACGTAACTTCACTTGGTTCAAGAACTAGCAGGAAGGGGACAGGGATGGCACAGGGGCGTGTGTGGTGAGGACCACAGAGCCTTGAGCTTGGGAAGGCCCCTAAAGTCTACCTAGTCAACACCTTCTCCCAACATATGGATGAGCAGAACTGAATGGGACATCCTAAAATGAAGCAGAATTTATCATTTCTAGTGCACGCATGGGTGGCTCCATCTTAAACAATGAACAGATTTAAACACAGATGACAGAGAGCTGAATGGCTCTGCTTTTCAAGTGCTGCCTGACGAATTAATTACATGCGTTATAATTTGAAATTTTAAGACATCCTGTGCACCCTGTGGTGGAATGCAGAGCCCCTCCTTCCCTCCTGAAATGAAACTGGTACCAATACCCACACTCAACTGCTGTCCTAGGTACATCTCAGTCTGGCAAAAGGTGCATCATTCTGCTCTTCTTCCCTTTGTTAAAAAACATTTCTTGATTATTCTCATGTTTTTCAAATTAAAAAAATTTTTTTTAATTAAAAAAATGATATTGGAATTTTGAAATCACATTCAAGTTTATAATTTAGGGAGAACTGACAGATTTACAATATTCAAGGCTTCTTTCATGTCCTATAGAATGACACAGGACTGCAAAATTTATACTATGTTTAGTTTTAGTTATTTTAAGCTTGGGGGCTAATACTGCGAGCGGAATCTTTTATTTCATTTTCCCATTGATGCGATTTTTATGTCTATGTAAGAAAGTGAAAACTTTTTGTACGTCATTTTCCATTGCAGTCACTTCACTCAAACTTTCTATTATTGTTCCTAACAGTTTTTCCCTCTTCTCAGGTTTTCTGGATAAACATTCATATCTATAAATAATAATTTTACTCTGGTTACCAATTTCAGACCATGTCTATTTTTTACAGTAAACTTTTAAGATGGCCTGAGTTGCTCTTCTTTAAAATAACACAGACTTGTAATCAACAGTAACACCAGTAACACATGGCCTTGAATTACCTGTTAACAAAGAAAAATGATGCTGCAACTAGTGTTTAATCTCACTGTGACTTTCCTGATCACCTCCTGAAATCCAGGCTCGCAGGTCTCACAATATTTAATCCTCACCCACCTAAGAGGAGTTGAGAGGTGAGTGGCTCAGGCTGCGAGCAGTTAAGTCTTGCCCCAAATCACAGTCTCAACAGCAGAACCAGGAACCAAACCTAGATGCACCTGGCTGTGGAGGGCAATCCCTCAGCCCCTCTGTGCTACTGCTGCTCACAGCCGCAAAGTGAGGAAAGGGACATCAGGGGAAGCAACGGACCCCGTTTCTTACGCAGGGTCTACACCCACCTGAACAGGCCAACATGACTTACGGGGGGAAAATGGAGGCTCGGGTGCCTATTAGGACTTCTGGGGCCAGAAGTTAAAGGGCCAGGTTAGAAAATGTCCTCACACATGAAGACGGAATTTTCAAGCCACAGAAGAAACTGACACTCACTTTGGTCACCAAGTCGTTCAGCCACCCTCCTGGTCTTCCTTTGGGGTCTTCCTCTGGGATCTCTTGCCAAAGGGTAGAGTTCTGCAGAGATGCTAGGGAAGAGAAAGAGTTCACAGTGGAGGTTAGCCCTTTCTGAAGAGCCGAGGAAACTCTTCACCAGTCGATGCCTACATTTTCTTAAAGTGAGGAGTCAGAAGAAAACCAGAAACAGCATACCCACTTCAAGGAACCAGAGGGAAGGGTCAATGGCTTATCCTAAAACATCAGCACAGGCTTCAAAAGCAAGCCTGCTCTGGGACTCTGAAGAGAATGTACCAAATTCACAACGTTCTTCTAAATCTTCACACAACAAAAATTCTGGGAGCTGTCTCTTAGTGGAAAAAAAAAATTTCTCTGGACACTTTTCTACCTGTTTGGAAGTATGTTACCATAAAATCCAAGTCAAAAAGCAAACAATGTATCAGCAGAATGGTTCAAACCTCTGTAGAGAAACTTCCTGAGGGCTCACCTGGGGGGAACTTGGTTGTGTCTGGTCCCAGTTTTGTGACACATGTGGCTGGGTTTAGAGAATGTGTGTTTGTTTCTAAGCACGCAGTAGGAGAAAGCCATGGGGGGGAGGTGCTCAGGTGAAGCCCGTTCTCACCCACTCACTGACCTCCATCCTCCTAACCCCTTCAAAGGGCTGCTCTCTGACATGATGGCTCTCTCCTCTGACCACCCAGGATTCCTCCCCTCTCTGCCTGACAAGCCTTAGCTTCTTCTTCCTCTAGAATCTGAGTCAAGTCCTCCACCAGAGTCACCACTTCCTCGCCGCTCCTCGGGTACTGGGACTTCACCCAAGTCCTGACCTCCCCGGGCAGGATGGTCAGGAATTGCTCCAGAACCAGCAGCTCCAAGATTTGCTCCTTGGAGTGAATCTCAGGTCTCAGCCACTTAAGGCAGAGCTCTTGGAGCTGATTCAGTGCCTTTCGAGGTCCAGCCAGGTCTGGGTACGGAAAATTCCTAAAATTCTGCCGACAGGTCTCAGTGTCCCGCAAGAGCCTTGAAGCGAGGGTTTCCTTATCCACACCACGGGGTCCGCTCTGAGCCCTGTCTGGCTTCCACATGAAAAGAACTTGGGCGCATGAAGAACTGGTCATCCTCTTACTCGGGGTGAACATTGCTACAGGCAGGAGGGTCAATCTGTCAATAGCCTTTATTTCTCTGGGAGTGAGCCAAGTGTGTGAAGTTGCATGCTAGAGTCATAGAGACACTTTTCAAGAGAACAGAGTCAAGGCAGGGTTGGCAGCAGCCTAACTTACAAATTCTGGGCCCAGAACTTGCCGGGATGGTGAATAGACCCTGAAACACAAGAACAGACCGCAAGGTCGAGAATTTCTGGCGCTCTCTGCCATACACACACACAAACAGAAGCAGACAACCCAGAGTGTACAGATAAACACAGACTTCACAGTGGTCTCCTTCCCTGAAATCCTCCGACTTGTAAGACAAATGCAACCTGCTGGGGCACAGGTTGGGACAGCCATAAAAGGTGGGGGTAGAAGCAAAGACTCGAACCCTGGGCAAAATGTCAGATAAAACTTCTAACTTGTTGAAACAGAAATTAAACATTCGTTTACACAAAATATTTTAGTCAACAGATTATACAGAAGCTTTAATGACTGAACTGGTTCTCAGAGACAACAGAGCAAATCTGTTACTCAGAACAAACTGGGAGGAGAATTTCTTCTCCTTTAAGTGCTCAAGGTTCCCAAGGGAAACGGTCAAGAACTGAGGGCGAGCCGCTGATGCTCTTTGGACATTAACGCCAGCCTGTCCCAGGTCTCCACTCCCTGAGAGCTTGGGCTGGAAACAGGCAGAAGAGACCGGTGCGGGGTGAAGTCTCTGAAGATCTTCTGCAGGACACAATTCCTCATGAATACATTTGAAAACAGGATTCCCAAAGAAAACCTCTTTTGCATGCCTGGTCTGGAGGAGAACCGACACCACTGGTCCAAGGGCTCCGGCTCCGATCCCTCCTCCACCCCGTCGAGTCCTCTGAAGCCGGCTGCTCCCCAGGCCTGCAGGGCGGACGCGCCCCTGCCTCCCCTGGGCCCTAGGCGGGTCTCCCTAACTCCGCAGCCGCAGGGCCGAGGGCCGCTGCGCCGGGACTGCCCCGCAGCGTCCACCCCGCAGGCCGCCCGCGACATCCTCACCTGCAGCCAGACCTACGGACGCGCAGCCGAGCGGCCCGAGAGGCCCCGGGCAACAATGGCGGCGGGCGCGGGGCCTGCGTGGCGGGCTCGCTCCCGCGCTGCCGCGGGGTCTCGGCCCCGCCACGTACCACCCCGGAGGGCACGGCGCCTCGGCCGGAGCCGGCTGTCCAGCCTGGTCCTGGGAAGCCCGGCCCGGGACCCACCGCGCCCCGGCTTCGCCGCGACCTCGCCTCGGCGCCACTGCGCATGTGCCCAGGCCTCCCCGCCCCAGCCGCGGACCGTGGACCCGTCTCCATGGCAACCTCCTCCACCCATCACGGGGATCTGCTTGCCAGCGGCTACGTTCTAAGGGAACCATAAAGTTTCCCTGGGCAGAAGCACGACTGGGGGGAGGTCGGGGAGCTACAGCATCTGGGAGACGGGGAGCCGGATAAGGGGCGGAGATGGAGCCTCGCGCTAATCAACCAGAGAAAACGCGGTGCCGGAGTTCCTAGAGGAAGGATGGGCAGGGAAGCTGCGGCTCTTAAGGCAGAAAGCTCCAAAGTGCTGGTTCGGGCTTTACTGCTCATAGCCATTCACTGCTCAAGGTTTTGAGTCCCTCCTCAGGAATCTGATCCTGACACTCTCAGATTGGAAAAAAGAACAACACCTAGCATCATGTTGTTTGTAAGAGACCCAAAACATACATAAAGTGCATGAAAATAAAAGGATAAAAAATTATTCCAGGTGTTCCCATTAGCTAATGCTGTCTTGGCAAACTGCCCCAAAACTTAATGATGTTAAAGAATAAGCATTTTGCTACTATGTTCTTGGATTCAGTGGGAAAGGAATTTGGAAGGGGAACCGTGGACGTGGCTCTCCTCTGCTCCATTGTGCCTGGAGGCTCAGTTGAGGTGATTAGATGGCAGGGAGGGCCCACTTCCAAGATGTCTTTTTCACTCATATGTCTCCTGGTTGGGCTGAGATGGCTTAAGGATGAGTGCCTCATGTGGCCTTTTCAGCATGAAGGGCTCAGCTGGCAGCTGAGAGGTGGCTCCCCGCTCCAAGAGCAGGTGTCCTATGAACTAGAGAAGCTCCATGGCTGACTATGACACAGCCTCAGACGTCGCATAGCGTCACTCCCGTCATACTCTTGGTCAAAACCGTCACTAGTCTGTGCAGAATCAAGTGGAGGCAGATGTAGACCCCTCCTCAGGATGAGTGGAGACTCAGAGTCTTAATATTACACCCTAGGCAAGTTTGAACAACAAGACAGTTGGGTAGCATGATGGTCTTTGATGTGTCAACCCCATCCCCTTCTATTCAATCAAATCCTAATCTAGGTCGTTTGTAAAGTTGTTTTGTAGGTGTGGTTAAAGTCCATAAACTCAGCTGAATTAATCAAAGGAGATTATCTTAGATAAGTTGGAGGGTCTGAATGAATCAGGTGAAAGGCCTTAAAAACAGAACTGAGGCTTCTTTGATGAAGAAGCAGCTCTGACACAGCCTCCAGCCCACCCTTCCTGACAGACTTCCCTACAGATTTGGACCTTGCCTAGTCAACATCCACAATCGAGTAAACCAATTCCTTCCAGGAAAATTCTCTTACAATCTACATTTCCCTCCCGTCCTCATCATTAGATCAGTAATGAGGGTCAAGTCACCACAAAACCCAACAAGGGAAGTGCTGGGCTTGATAAGGGAGGAAGGGGACTATTCAGGTGCTGCGGGCCCTGGCCAGTCTGTATCGGTAGGAACCAGGGGTACAGGGGTCTGAATCCCCAGAATGCTGGAGCAGGGAGTGTAGAACATACAGCTGAGTCCTGGAGAGTTTATTGAAAAGGTGCATGCTCCTGTGATAAGGATTCGAACACTCTGGCGAGCATGCCAGGAGATGCTAACACACTGCTAGATGGGCTTTTGGAGGCCTGGAGTAATAGATGGCTCCACCCTGAACAGAGATGCCAGAATTGCTTGGAAAGCAGTGAAAAAAAAGGTGTTAAGAGACTCAGAGAAGTGAGCAATCCAGGACAGGCAGAGGATGTAAGGCTGGAAAATGTACCAGCTCTGTTTCATTGGGAGGCCAGAAGACCCGCTGCTGGGATACAGAATGTGCTGGTGGGAGGGGCACCAGCATCCCAGGGAAGCACAGTGGGGGCTGTCCTCCGCAGGCTGAGGCTCATTTAACCTCGGAAACAAGGACCACATAACGGAGCAGTAAGGTCAAAGTGGAAGGGGTGTGGGAGACCGGAGGGAGCTCTTTACCTTCAGACAGCAATGGAGACAGTGGAACAAGACGCCTCGACAGGCACGACACGGGCAGGGCTCGGTCTGTACCATCAAAGGACATAAAGGCCGGATGATGGAGAAGTTGAGGTTAACATTTGCTGACCAAGAAAAAGAGGAAAAACACAAAGTAATCAAAATAGGATACAAAGTGAAGACATTGCTATAGATTCTACGCAAATAAAAGATGTTATAAGAGAGTGCTGTGGACAATGTACGCCCACAAGTTTAGATAATTTAGATAAAACGGAAAATTCAATTTCAGTGATTCAGCAGGCGGCCGTCTTCTGAGCACTGCTCGCCGCTGGCCACAAGAGGGCGCGCGAACCCGCCCTTTATGACGGCCTACCGCCACTCTGGAGCGCATGCGTACTTCGCCCGCGGAGGGGGCGCCGCGTCCACGTGGAAGAAAAAGCTTAGTGTCCGCTTCTCGGCAGAAGCTTCCACTTTCTAGACTGTGCCGGTGTGTCTCATTCTTTACTTTCTCATGTAATATTTTATCAGGACTTATTTTACATCCATAGCCGTTTGTTGAGGCGTTAGAACGTCGTTCTCATAACGTGAGGGAGTATTCCATAAAATTCAGAGAAAGGAGGCATAGACAGCAGTGAAGGAACGGACAGAATGTCGGCTCCTTCGATCCCAGTCCGAGCTGGAAGTGTAGGGGGAAACAAGCGCCTCCCGAGACGTGCTTTCATTAGATTTTTAATGTTTCATTTTACCTATAATGCTAAACTATTTGAAAACAGATTGAAAAATGGCATAGTAGGGGTGTTAAAAAATCTCATTAAATTTTAAGTTTACTTGATTCAAAAGAAGACTTACAAATTTACTGCCTGGCTTTAATGGACTCAAACTCATCAATAATACCTAAAAATATACTTCTTACCTCATCTTGTTTTCACTTGAAATAACTGACATGTTTGGCAATTTCTCACGACCCAGTAACAACCTTAAATAATTTTTCACTAATTTCAGTTTTTCTCTAGAAGGACTCCGTTGTGACTGCAGTGGGCTATTTATCCCCAAAGACTAATTAAGAAACTTTCTTCATTTTTATGGGTAGACAGCCCACATGTGAAAACATCTGTGTTAGATTTTTCAAATAAAGGAAAACGAACGCTTTAAACAGTTTATTGCAAGATGGGAGGCACGCTTACTTAAGTTGCTTCATAAAGAGCAACCCTGAGCCCAGCAAGTATTTTTTTTTTTTTTTGGCGGAGGTGGGGGGGCACTCTCCACAATTCCTGGGGGACAGCCCAAAGAGCCAGTCTGGTCTCTGGTCACCACTGTGAGACAAGTTCACTGGTAGTAAATCCTTTGGGTTGTTTCCCACAGAACTATCATGCCCCATTGGACCAAGGAGAAATTTTGTGCACTTTGCCACAGGAAAGAATGTGGTAGTGTTCTTCACAAAGACTCTCAGCCTCCGCGGGTTGCTGGGGGCTTTCTGGATTTAGTTTGTTAATCCAGCATTTCTCCCATAGCCTTGTCATTTAAAGAGTTATTTCCAGTCCATAGAGACAGAATGGACCTGAATAAAAATTACAAAACCAAGCCCTTTATTAGATACTTAACAAGTTAGCCTTAAAAATTTGAAAACATCTTGAAAAAATGTCACAATCCCATACCTGTGTTTAAAGTGGGAAGTCTCCCTGCCAGTCTCAATGATCTTCTTCTGCAACATGGCTCTGAGCTATGGGAGAAAAATACATCCACACCTGTCCTTCCTGGCTGACTTTACATAAAAGGAAAGACAAAATTGTATCCAGTGGTCACAATGTTTCTTCTCAAGAGAAGTGATCACAAGAAGACAACACATCAAAGAATATATTATCAGAGATTCCAAGGGCCATTATAACTGCCTCTGGGAGTGAAGAATTCTGCAAACTTCGGGCAGATAGAATGTTACTTGGTGTCAGAATGAGTGTCGTTTATCTTTGCCTGTGAGTTCCGACTGCTTTCATCAGCTAAATCACAGTACTGAACACAGTTCTAAATATTCTGACTATGTTGCCACTACCCTAGCAGCTAAACCCTAATGGGTAAGAAAGACTCTTATAAAACCAAGGAAAATGAAACAAAACAGTGGCAGAATTACTACTGTATGTTAATTTTATTGAAATGTTGTTCATAGGTATAAATGACTACTCATAAGTATTATATTGCTGAATAATGTTGGCCAAGCATTTAACTAAAGTTGCTGTTTAAAAGTTTGCTAAATGATTTGTCAGTTATACCTCAATGAAGCTAGGGGGGAAAACAAAAAAATTAAATTAAAACCTTTGTTAAGGGGGAGGGTATAGTTCAGTGGTAGTGTGCATGCTTAGCATGTACAAGGTCCTGGGTTCCATCCTCAGTATCTCGTTAAAAAATAAATAAACCTAATCACTGCCTCAAAAAACAAATAAAAACAAACAAACAAAAAAGAATATTTTTAAAAACCTAGTTAAATGTACCATCAATATGTTCTGTATTAAAGTATAACAAAATCACACATTTCAAATAATCCTCTGGCAATGGATGAACATCAAAGTGTTTCCCTACAAAGGACTTGCCCCCGGAGTACCCCCATGTGTCCTGAACATGAACCCCATAGAAGAGGTGAAGACTTGAATGACCTCTCAGCCTGTGTAAGGCTGGTGTCAGCCTCCCTTGCGTGGGACTCCTGAAGCGCCTCTTCCCATCCTAGCAGTTCTGCTGGATAAAGAAGGCTGCAGATGGTGAGGGGTAGGAAGCCTGGGTCAGCAGTCAGCGACTCCATCTAACCAGCCATCTGGGATGCTTCAGCAGTCCTGGGCCTGTGGAGCGCCGCTGTCTACACCAGGCGGAGGCTCCGATTGGGGTGCCACCAGCAGTAGTTGGAGCTGGACAAGGTCCCTCTGTGAAACTTCCGGGCTCCCAGGACAGGACCTTCGTCCAGCCCCCTGAGGACCGGTTCAGGCTTCCTGGGACACCCTCTCAAATTCCTTTTTCTTGACCAGGACTTGGTCTCCCTTCTGGTCCCACACTGATACCTTCCACTGCATGGGAGGTTCCTGGGCTATTGCAGGCCTGCTGCAAACCTGGGGGAGGGCAGAGGGCAAGTGAGGCGAAGGCTGGGTCATGGCCACGAGCCTCCATCTGGCTGTTCATTCTGGCGTCCCATCAGCCTTTCTTTTCTGAACCAGTCACTGTGCCTTCTTCGTGCCCCCAAGATCACTGCCATCCAGATTCTGCAAAATTCCAGGGCGTCCTTGTCATCTACACCCTCAAGAACGCCTGCCTGGACTTGGAGACAAGGGGTGCGAATGTCCACGCAGCTGGGAGTCACCCAGACTAGATGGGGAGGTGTCTTTAGTGCACAGAATGTGCATGTGAGGAAATTAGGGATTTTCTCGAGGCCTCTGGATAAGACTGTGTCCCTAGGAAGTGGGAGGAGCTCCCTTGGGGAAAGCCCCCACTCACAACTCACAGGAAAGGTTTGAGCCGACAGTGAAGACGTCTGGGGTGCGTGGCTTCCCACCTCTTTCCGGGAAGTGGACTAGGACTTCCTCTCTTGCTCACCTGTGAGTCTCTGACCAAGCCATTGGCCCTCTCTGGGCCTCCTCAGGGGAGATCGGACCTCCTGAGGAGGTTCACAGGCCTGGTAGTCGGTGGTCGGAAGGGCTGAGGCAGCAGAGCATCGCTGCGGATTCTTGGGCCCACGTGGCCCAGGTCTGGAGCGCGCACAGGCCGAGTGGAGATGGAGGCTGCTGAAGGCGGAGGTTCCACTGCCTTCAAGGGCGGAAAGAACCGAGGTGCTTCAGCACCGAGGTCTGGACAGCGCCCTTCTTGCGGGCGGGAGGCGCCCGAAAAGGAGGTGTCCCCATCCCCTCTCCCAGAGCTTGGGTCTGGAGGCGAGGGGGAGGGAGCCGGCCCCGCTGTGCTGACCCGACAGGGACAGACCACAGACAGTTGGAGACGGTGGACAAGCATGACCCCGGTAGAGCTATCCCAGAGCAGCATGCCAGGCCCGACCCTTGGGCAACCCCACTCCTGTGCAGGTAAGAGTGCAGCCTCATCTCCACTCCAATCCTGCCCTTCCACTGCTCAAGGGCAACACAATGTTAAAACTGGAATTTCTGCTAAGAATCTAAGACAGTAGACATCAGAAACGCGGGTGAGTTGTGAGGCAGGCCACCACGCAGAATTGGGAAAAAAAAAAAACTCAAAACAAAACCCCCCAAAAAACCGTAGGGCCAAGAACCTGCCAGAGGACTGCTAAGTCCCTCACCTATATCAAAGTGATCCTAGGAGCGACTGAAGACATTTCTATACTTTTGGAAAGAGCTTCACAGGAACGATGGTGAGGAGGTTACTTGTTCCATTGTTCAAACCTAGTGAGAGAGGTTTTCAGAGGCCAGGTGGACAGCTTGATATGTGTCCCCTGGGGTCTGGGGACTCAGTGGCCTAATGTATGTATTCGCTCAAAAAAACTAAGGAGCAAGAGAGGCCTGACTAGCTGCTCATGGTCAAGTTGAAAGAGGCATTTGTACACTTTTTAATGCACAAATTTGGGGGCAACAGACGCATGAATTCTTCCCATGGTCTGGACATGATCTGCATGCATGAGAGGTGGGGGAGGTCCTCTCAGGCACTCTCCGTCAGAGGGGCTGCCTGGAGGGCTGATCACGTCTCCCAGAAGACAGTTCTAGATGTTGCTCCAGGAGAGGGCAACCAGCTGAAGTAAGAATATTTTCACCAGGGCTAAGTGAAATTCAGGAGAGGGGTCCTCAGCATTGAGGGAGTCTCTCAAAATTCCACCAAAATTCCAGAGAGTAGGATGCCTGCTGATGACACTGCTGACCATGGAGACTTTCCCTGCACCCTTGTTTATCTTCCATCTGTGGGTGCAGACCCAGAAGTGCAAGGCCAGTCAATTCATGTTCAGAGATTTGACTATTACATAGGATGGCTGTCATAGTCACAGCCTGGGGGAGCATTTCTTATCTCAAAGTGACCAGAAAAGTAATGGAATTGCCCCTCACCCTATTCCCTCCCCTTCACTCTCTAGTCCATGAAAAGGAGAACTAGAAACTGAATATTCCTTTTAAAGAGATAATAGGAAACAAAGTCACTTTATGATCTCAGCTCAACTGTTGTACATACTCAGACCTTTCCAATCCAGATTCCTTGGAGACAAAATGTAGCTGGCTCTGCATCTGTCAGGAGAGCATCTCTCTGGCCAAGTGTTGGTCCCAGGGCCTACCTGGCTGGAGATAAGGAAACGTTGAGCGACAATGGGCCAACAAAATATATCAAATACTGTGTCTGCAGCAAGGCTGGTCTGTCTTTTAATTTTACCTTCCTTTTAAAATGAAGCAATACAACCAGTTTGGCGTGGAGCAGGAATGTACAAATAGAACAGAATAATCTATAGGAATTTTAAAAATTTAAAAATATCTGATGCATTGGCGCAGGTGGGCTAAACCTTTGAAATTAAGTGTAAGGCAATTTTTCTATCCTTTTCTTTCTCCTCATCCCTACTTTTTCTTTCTAAGAAGTGACACTTTGCCAACAAAAAATACTCTTGCCCCAGTTTTTCTAAAAATGTATGCTGCTTTTGTTTTCTCAGTATTGAGGGGAACAAGTGCTTATTAATCTGAAATAAATAAGCTGAGGGTTAAAACTGATGACTGATAAATCTGCTTTTATAACAAAAAGAGATTGTAATGATAAAATATTATCTGACAGTTTTATGACCTTTTACAATTTGATTTCTGAATATATGAAAAGAGGATTTATTAACTTACATAAGAAACTTGAAGGACATCAGTGAAAGTTCAAAATTAATAAAGTTTGCATAGAACTAATTCTTAGGCTAGAATATCTACAAAATAGGTTCTTGGAAGTAAAATTCTTGAAAGAAGAAGAATCTAAGGGATTTCATAGTATCTGCTTGACATTAAATTAATGTTACCTTTAGGAGATTTAAGTGAATAGAAAGGTGGTGTGTTTCTGCCTTAGCCAAGGAGGCAAGACTCATTTAAGACAGTTACATTGAAACTCATGCTGAAATGTGGATCTCTAGGGTTAAGTACTGATTTCACTGGTTCACTGTAGCAAGGGAAACTCACAGGAGAGGAGGTGGGTGGGTGCTGTGGCCCCAGCCTGTCCTCCAGCCAGTGGCTCTGAGAAAGGATTTGACCCCCACCAGTGAACAGAGAGCAGGACCACGTGTTAGCACAGCCCCGCCCGTTGCCGCACACTGAGCCTTACCAGATTGCAGAGGATGAGCAAGGCTGATTTCAGAGTAGGAGTAAGATAAAAGCAAGTGGTTTTTTGTTTGTTTGTTTTCGTTTTTGTTTTTGTTTGTTTGTTGTTTTAACTCTGCAGAACTAAGAAAAGAGAGTATAGGTCCCAACAGAAGGAAAACATACCACTGAAAGTGATGGGAAAAGGTTCAGATTTTTTTCCCTCAGAAAAACAGTATGAGGCTTCCTCCAAGATATGGCTTCTTCGAAATGAGGTGTGAAAAGCCTTATGGAGCAACTGACAGTTTAAAAGAGAAGAGAATGAAACAGAGGACCCCTTAAGGAAACTGAAGTGACAGTAGTGGAATCACAGTGCACTGTCTTTAAAGAGCAGAACACAAGTTGCAGAATATGGAAACCCAGATGGTGGACAGCACCTGAGAAGACAGCGCAAAGGGCAGAGAAAATGTAAAAACAGGAAATATTTTGAGAGATTATAGATGCAGGGGATAGAGAAGTATAATTATCCATCCATTTGCTGGTAATTATTCACCATATGGAAGGGTGACTGCACTCCTGGAAAAAGTCTAGAACAAAAGGAACAGAAGCAATGTTGAAAAATATACCGGAACACTTTTCCATACTGGCTGAAAAGTGTTCTTTTACAATTATTTTAATCTCCTCTGTTCCTGCCTATGTCCCTGTTCTTCACAGCTTTAAGGATGTGAGCAATGTAATTCAATACAAACTTTTTGATCATAGGTTAGCCAGTCTCACAGGTTAAAAACAACTCGCTGAACTTTATTTTGTATTTCTCTTACTGTGAAAAAAGTTATTTTCACTTGTTTAGGAATGACATTTCGTTTTTTTAACACTGTTTCGTTCTGTACCTGTTTTCTACTGTGCTGTAGCTCTTCTTTTTTTTCCTTCTTCTTAACCGTAGCTTTTCGGATGACAGGGAGAGCTGTCGGCAGAGCGTGATTCCGGGGGAAGTGCCCAGGGGACCTCAGATGCGAAAACGCCGCTCATCTCGGCCTTCCTGGAGTTGCAGGATAAAACCCCAAGGAGCTCAGACTCCCTGGTTCGTTTGTGGGAAAAAGCAGGCGGTCATGACCTCGACGTGACTTGAACACGCAACCTTCTGATCTGGAGTCAGACGCGCTACCATTGCGCCACGAGATCGCGAGGGAAAGCTGACTTTTGATCTTTTAAGGCTCTTCCCTCCTGCACATCCCAGTCGCTTTCCTATTATTGCTCCTTCGTTTTTCGGGTGAACTTCAGGTCAAACGATAGGAAAGGAGAGAGGGGCAGGCCCTCGGCGCGGCTGCGCGAGCCCCGGGACCCTCAACCCAGGCTGCAAGACTGCAAAACCCGAATCCGGGTCCGCGGAAGGATGGAGGGAGTGATGGTGCAGGAAAGGGTTAAAGGCGGAAACCAAACCCGGACTCTGCAGGCACACCTGGGAAGCGACTTGGCAACTTATTATAAAAATAGCGCTCTCGAGTCCACCCCTCCGGCCCCGCCCCTACTCCCACCCCTTCCCAAATGTAAAGCTAAAAGTCGTTTTTGAAAATTTGAACACTATAGAAGAGTGTAATAAAAATCAAAACCTATAACCCCATCTCCCGCTGTGAAGCATTCTGTTGTATTTCTCTCCAGGTTTCCTTCCTCCCAGGTATACACAGGTGTCCACCCGTGTTTGCTAAACCTTCTTCACTGTAGAATATAGCAAAGCTGCAGAAAACGGCACAGTGCAGGGGTAACAGGCTGAGCTCACCTGCCCCACCAGACCGGCCAGCCCCCGCAGAGCATGAAACTGCCTTCCTCTCCCACCAGCAACCAGTCGTGACGTTTACTGAAAGCTTCTTTGCTTTTCTTTACAGTTCATTACCCAAATGTGCATCCAAACACACTATAGTTGTGTTCTGTCTGATGTACATGTTACTTTTAATTCGCCCCTTTCTCCTCACACCCTCCCCTCACCCCAGCGAAATGACATGGTGACCCTCTTGGCTCAGGGTTTCCGGACGTTTGCGTTGTCACCGTGTCTCCTGACCCGGGATGCTAACTTGGATAATTTAGTTAGCACGCTTTCGCCTGTGGTCCTCCACTATATACTACTATTTCCCTCTTGGTAATTAATAAATATTTGGGGGTAAATGCTTTCAGACTATGCAAATACCCTGTTTCTTCTCACACTTGCACCCACTAATTTTAGCATCCGTCTTGACTGCAACAACTAATACTATGGTGTTTGTCTCATGGTGATTTTCTTTTTCCCCTTTTCCTTCTACATTGATCATAATTCTTCTATGAGAAAGAATGGTTCTACTCTCCCATTTACTTATTATATACTATATATTCAATTATTTGTTTGCATCAATACAGATTCATGGATATTGTCAAATTCCATCTGTTTAATCCATAGAACATAATTTATTATATTGTTTCTGAATATTTCTCAGCTTTGTCTATTGTAAGCTCCTTCAGGTTGGCTCCTTTTGACCTCTGCCACCCTATTTTTAGCACTTCCATAGTTTCTGGCACAAGATGTTCCAGGCTTGTCTTGTAGTTTCCCTACACCAGCCCTGGAATCAACCATTTCTCCAAGGAGTCCTGGTTCCTGTTGCTGGAGAATGGTGCTTAGAAATTCAGATCTGGGTGTTAGATGTGCTCATTGCAATGTGATGTCATTCTCCTTTTCATTCTTTGTAACTTCTCTGACACTGAGAAGCCCAGATCTCATTAGCAATATGTATTTATTATAAATACACGTACAGGTATACACACATGTGTGCATTTATGTATGTTTCAGAATCACTAACCTGTGCACCTGTAAGAAAAGATTGACTAAGAGGATTTACTTTGTATGTGTACAGTTTTTTGTCTTTAGCTTTACAGTCAAAATATTGTTTTGCACAGTTATTTAGGTTAGTTCTTCTCTTCCCCAAGCTCTTCACTCTTGGTTCGATTATTTCTCCATAGTACAGTTATTATTTTTGTATTCCATTTCAGGTTCATGCAGGCACATACTGCTTGATAGTTTATTATTTTCTATAAATGTTTGCATTTGTAAAACATTACCACAGTTCTAAGTGCCAGAGCTGTATGAAAGGTACCAGAAACTGTGTCACTCTCTTGTCATCTCTATTTCCCAGACCCACTGCCCCTTTCTTTCCACCCACCCCGTAGGTAACTAATCTCTTCAGTTTCTAGTTGATCCTTCCTGCATTCTTTTGCACAAATGGGCAGGTATATGCTTATTTTATTACATCTCCTCCTTTCTTAGATAAAGGATAGCATACTATAATGATTATTTTTGCACTTGGCTTTTTTTTTAGCTCAGTAGTTTTTTCCTGGTAATCACTCCATGTCAGCTCATTGAGATCTTTATTTATTTTTTTACAGCTACATAGTACTTCCTGGTGTGGATGTAAGCATAGCTTATTTAAACACTTTCCCATAGTTTTTGCATGATATTTTCAAGGTTCATCCATGTTAAAGCATGTATCAATACTTCATTCTTTTTATTGCCAGATAATATTCCATTGTATGGATATACAAATTTGGTAGAATTACAATCTACCAAAAATCAAGTGGGAATCAGATTCTCCTCCACCACAGGTTTTGTTGTTTTCTGGTTGTTAAAGGCTGTAGTAGTCCATTTGTTTAGTGACTTTAGCAAATTACTTTGGCAAAGGCTATATTCCTTGTTGTGTGTGGTTACTTTAGCATCTCTGTTCCTTAGCTTGTTTTCAGCTAGTTTTCTGACAGA
Source organism: Vicugna pacos (assembly GCF_048564905.1). Taxonomy (NCBI): domain Eukaryota; kingdom Metazoa; phylum Chordata; class Mammalia; order Artiodactyla; family Camelidae; genus Vicugna; species Vicugna pacos. The sequence goes on along the minus strand of NW_027328736.1, from coordinate 2,410,072 downwards.
GATTTCCTTGAATTCCAGGTGCTTTATTTAAAAAAAAGAACAGCAACAGCAAAACTCTCCCATTTTTTTTTCAGACTGGCTCCATGCTGGCCCACCTTTAACATTTAGCCAGGCTCACACTAAGCCTAGAAATAACATGAGGTGAAACCTTAGCGTCTTCTCAGATCTGTTCTGAGTTTGTGTCTTTCTCTCTGCATGCACGAGGCTTTCTAACCTCCCCCACATATGTAGTACTTTGGAATGCCCTAATTTCCCAAAGAAACTCTTCCCAGCTTTTGCTCCTGGGCCTTAGGTGGTCCAGGGATGGGATGGGGCACAGGCAAGGAAAAATGCCACAAAGCTTTCCTTCTGCTTTGAAGTCATCCCTTTCTTGATTCAATGTTCACTTGGTTGCTGAAAACCTTTGACTGTTTTCCAGAGTTTCTGACAAACTTAATTTTGGCAGTTCCTGTGTTTTTGATGCTTCTGTGTGGGGAGGAGAACTTGAAGCTTCCTACTCTGCCATTTGGCTGATGTTACCCATCTGCCTTTAAATAACTTTTTCTCTGCCTATAGAATGCTGGCTTGACAGTTATTTATTCTTTTACATTTTAGAGACACTATTCCTTGGTCATCTACCTTCCTTAAGTTTTTCATTGGTAATATAATGCCTTTTTCCTTTTCCTTTTCAGCAGATCACTATGTGCCAAGTATACTGACCTTTCTAGTTAAGCTTTTGGGGGATGGCTGAACTTGTTGAACTTTGTGAGTTGACATCTTTCAATAAACTTGGAAAGTTCTCGATATTTTTTTTTTTGCAAATACCGCATCTGCCCACCGTCTCTCACCTGTCTTTCTTGGACAGCAATTACACGTAGATCCCTTGATCGTGTCCCACAACTTTCTTACTTCTGCTCCTTCTAGTCTTATTGCTGTCTGTTGTTCAGTTTAGATTATTTTCTACCTGTTTACAAGTTTAGTTATGGTCTGTTTTCCATTGTGCGAAGTCTGCCTCTAAAGTCATCCAATGAATTTCAAGTATCTTACTTTGCAGTTTTAAAATTTCTGCTTGATTTTTGGCAGAATTTTAATTGTTTTTAAATACTCAATCCCGTATTTAAAAAAAATCAGTTGTCACCCTCTTGTCTTCTACTTTTTTAAACATATAAATTATAGCAATTTTGACTGCTCACTCCACGCCTGGATTGCTTCTTTAAAAATTTTTATTTAAGTCGTTTATGATTTTTTAAAATTAGGGGGAGGGGGGAGGTGATTAGGTTTCATTTACTTACTTTAATGGGGGTATGGAGACTGAACCCAGAGCCCTGTGCGTGCTAAGCAAGCGCTCTGCCACTTGAGCTACAAGCTCCCCTGGGATTTGTTTCTAGGACTGTTCTGTTACCAGTCACCTGTTTTTCTCTTCTGTGTGTGTTAACTTTGTTTTTTTTCCTGGGCAGTGTGGATGATACAAATTTTAGAAGCCCTGGCTTGATTACACTAACTTCCTTCCCTTCTGCTTTTTAAAGCCATGAGCACTGGCCCCATAGAAAAGCCACTGAGGGAGATGGCAGCTTCTCTCTCAGAAAACACAAGTCCAGAACCTCCCCAGGAGCTTCCCACTCAAGGGAAAGAGCAACTGTCACATCAATCCTCTTCTCACATTTCCAGATATACCAGGGTTTCCCTGGCATACCTACTGCCTGGGGATGTGGAACACCAGGATTTTCCATGGCGATAATATCACCTTAAGTGACAGTGTGGTGCTCTGCTCACATGAAGGATTCAGAGGAATTCCTGGTGCAGATCAATGGCAGGAGTTGAAAGTTTTCTCTCAAAGATATGGATCCTGGTCTCCTCAATTATTTTGCTATTCTCAAAAGCTCATTTCTTTCTTCTAGATATTTTATATGGAAAAAACAAGGCTCCTTTTCTGGTTTGTATGGGATGCAAAAATTCTCAAACTTAGTGAAGGCAATGTCAAAACAGCAGTTATTATAAAGGATGTGACTGTGACGCTGGCAAAGATGTCGGGGCAGGATGCACTCTTGTACACAGCTGGTGAGTCCAGAGATTCTGGAAGGCATTGGGCATGTGTATGAAAAGGCCTTATGAATATGTGTACTTTGCCCCAGAAATTCCACATAAAGGTAGCTGATTTTAAGGTGTACACTGCACCCTGAGGATGGTGCCCCATCCTTGTAAAGTACTGCCTCTACGCTGGCACTTGGGGTGTACCTTCAACAGGCCATTTCCATCTCTAAAATCTATCAGCCTGGTAGCTTCTAGGGATGTGTGTGCTATGACCAGTGGATCCCATGATAATATGCACGCTCCTTTACCTCCTCTGCTGTAAAGTAGGTTCTGTGGTTTGATGTGATGTCACATGGGTGAATCAAATATTCCACAGTCCCCCAGATAGTGAGTGGCTTTGTCTGAGGCCTTGCAAGCAGGAAAGGCAAATACCAAGAGTATGGGTTGATTCAGTCATATGAATTACTTTTGCTTCCAGAACAAAAGGGTCCAGCATAGCCAACTTGCCACCAAGTGTCTGACTGGCCTCCTTATGGGATGGTAACCATACTAGGGACCCAGCATTGGAGACCCTGTTGCTGGACGGTTGGATGGTCAGGAGTTGCAGTAGCTAAATAAGTCTTGCGAAGGGGCAGCCTATGATACTGGGCATACACAGAGCTTCTATCTCTGTCACCGTGGCTCCTCCATTCATGCTTGTACTGCAGCCCTGGGTGACTAGACAAAAGCCGACTGGCATTAGCTGAGATTTTTGATAGTATAAGAGTGTAAGTATCAGGTAAGACAGTGTAAGTACAGAAAGCCTTCAGAGAGACCTGGACTATGGGGAAAAGTCTGACTTGTACACAATTAGAATCCTGGAATAAGGGAGGAAGCAAATGGGGAAGAAGCACTATTTGAAGAAACACTGGCTGAGAATTTCCCCATACTGAAGGGAGACATCATAGCACAGTCTCAGGCTAGAAGTGTTACAAACTCTAAATATGATTTAAAAACAAAAACCTCTACACCTAGGCAAATCACATAAAAAAATTAATGAAAACCAATGGCAAAAAAAAAATCTTAAAAGCAGCTGGAGGAAAAATAAAAAGAACGCATACGTGAATTTCAGAGAAACTCTGGAAACCAAAGACAATGGAATGCCATTTTATTTTAGGTGATGAAAGGAAAAAACAGCAACAATAATGAAAAACAAATGCCAGCCTAGAACCCTTATCCCAGTGGAAATTCCCTTCCTAATTGAAGGCAAAATAAAGGTATTTCAGACAAAAGCTGAGATAAGCCACTGGAATGCTATGATAAATGCCCGAAAGGAATTAACCAGGCGAAAGGAAAATGATCCCAGTGGAACACGGGATTTCAGGGAAGAGTGCACACTAGAGTAGGTAAATACGTGAGTAAGTATAAATAAACGTTGCTTAAAACAAGTGATAATATCCTTTAGAAGTTAAAACCTGTAGAAATAAAATATATGACAACCATGGAACAAAAGGCAAAGAGTAAATGGAATTAAACTGTTAGTATTTTCAATGCTTTCAAATGCTGAAATGTTAATTTCAGGAGTGCTCCAATAAGCCGAAGAAATTTTAATTAAGAGCAATAATTTCCAGACATTTCAGTATCAGGATAATGCTACAATTTTGTCGTCGTTTGTTTTTTTGGGGGGTAATTGTTTGTTTGTTTGTTTGTCTATTTATTTACTGGAGGGACTGGGGATTGAACCTAGAACCTCATGCATGCTAGGCACGGGCTCTACCACTGAGCTAGACCGTCCCCTTAGGACAATGCTACAATTTTAAAAATTATTGAGCAAACTAACATGTTCTATTTATGTGGGTTATATCTATTGATATTTATTGTATTTGAAGTTAAAATGGGAAATTTTTGAAATGTTTAATTTATTAAAAATAACTATTAACTACATATTTAAAATATTTTTAATAAAATGTCTTCAAAACAAAAGATCAGTACAAAGAGTGGTATTGATTTAAATATCTGCAAATCTCTTTACTGTCTGACCATATTAAGTTTGCCAGGGCTGCCATAACAAAGTGCCACAGACTAGGTGGCTTAAACAACAGAAATTTATTTACTTACAGTTCTGGAGGGCAGAAGTCCAAGATCAAGGCGTCTGCAAGGCTGATTTCTCCTGAGGCCTCTCCTTGGCTTGTTGGTAGCTACCCTCTTGCTGCCTCTTCACATGGTTGTCCCTTTGTAAGTGTGGTGACCCTCTGTGCATCCAAATTTCCTCTTCTCATAAGGACACCAGTCAGATTGTATTAGGATCCACACTAATAGCCCCATTGTAACTTACCACCTTGTTAGAGGCCCCTTCTCCAAATACAGTCATATTCCAGGGTACTGGGAGCTAGAGTTTCAACATATGGACTTGAGGGGGACACAATTCAGTTGATAACAATGGCTCAACTGAAGATAGCTGAATTCTGAGATCTTCTTTTGCATTAAATCTTTTGCAATATCACATGGCATGCAGCTTCTGAAAAACACCACTCTATACCCATGAGAAAAATGAGAGTGAAAAAGGCAAATAATGTCTTAAAATTATTATGAAAATAATTCTGAGAACCACTGCTCTAGAGTAACAACCAAAATAATATATGAACATAAAAAATTAAACTGAATGGAGCAGATAATGAGATAATGAAACATATCTGATTAACTGAAGGAAATGCAAGAAAGGAAAAAGAAAAGAAACAGGTAAAACACATAGACTTACACCCAAATATATTAGTAATTACATTAAATGAAAATGGATTACATTCATCAAATAAAATATAAAGATTGTTACATAGGTAAAAATAAGACCCCAAGTATATACTGCTTACAGGAGGCATACTTTAAATATAATGATACAGTTAAAAGTTAAAAAAATGATGAAAAGACATGTACCATGTATTTGTTTGCTTCTGCTGCATAACACATAATGTAAACAGTAGCTTAAAACAACAACTACTTTTTAGTTTAGAGTTCAGTAGATCAGAAGTCGAAGCACAGAATGGTTGGGTTCTCTGCTCAGGTCTTAAAGGCCAAAATCAAGGAGTCAACTGGGTTGAGTCTAATCTGAAGCTGAGGAAGAGGCCATTTCCAAGCTGAATCAACTTGTTAGTAAAATTCAGTTCCTTGAAGTTAAAGGGCTGAGGTTCCTGTTTCCTTGCTGGCTGTCAGTCACAAACTGCTCTCAGCTCCTAAGTGATGCCCACCTTCCTTGTCACATAGCTCCTCTACCTCCAAAGCCAGCGATGGAGAATGTCATCTCATGCCAACTCATGTTGACTCCCTCTCATATGCCAAATCTCTTTCACTAGGAAGAGCTCCATACTTCTTAAGGTCTCAACTGATTTGGTCTGGCCCTCTGAACGTAATTCCACTATTTTGAGTCCACTGATTTGGGAGCTTAATCATATTTGCAAAATTCCTTCACAAAAGCACCTAGTGTTTGATTGAATAACTGGGAACTGCATGTATACTAGGGGCTGGGAATCTAGGGACCAATTTAGAATTCTACCTATCACACCATGTAGACCCTAACCAAAAGAAAATTGTTTTGGCTATATTAATATCAGAAAAAACAGAATTTATGACAAAAAACATTACCAGAGATAGAGGATACTTGACATTGATAAAAGTGTCAACTCAACAAGAAGATATAACAACCCTAAATTTATATTCACTGAATAATCTACCTTCAAGATATGTAAAACAAATATTAATAAAAATAAAAGACTGATCCACAATTATCGTTGGAGATTTGAAGACACCATCCTTAGCAGCTTATAGCTTATTTAAGAACGTATATGAAAATGCCAAGGATCTAGAATTACAGCAACAATTTTGAAGAACAAAAGTAGAAGACATGTACCATCAGATGCCAAGATTCACTATAAATCCACTTTCACTACGAGTATTTGGTGTTCAATGGAACAATGGAATAGGATAGATAGTCTAGTAATAGACTCTCAAATAATCTGACCTTCTGATTTATCACAAGGGTACCACCGCAATCCAAGGGGGAGGGGAAAAGATGGTCTTTTTAATAAATGATGTTGGATAGATTGTATACCTGCATGGAAAATGTTAATTTTGACCTCTACCCCCGCCACCACATATAAAAACAAGTTTCAGATGGATTGTAGCTCCAAAGTGAAAAGTAAAAGAGCAGCTGTGCAGAAGTAAATGCAGGAAAATATCCTTATGACTGAGTTAGTAAAATACTTCTCAAACTGGGAACAGAAGAGCAGTAATCATAAAAGGAAAGATTGATGAGATACTCATCAAAGTTAAAGACTTCTATTCATCAGAAGACATCATTCAGAGAACTAAAAGGCAAGCTGCTGATGGGGAGATGATATTTGTAATAGAAATACCTAAAAAAATCTTGTATCCAGAATATATAAAGAATTCTACAAATAAACAGAAATGTATCAATTAAAAAATGGGCAAAGTCTTGAACAGGCATTTCTCAAAAGAGGATATTCAAAAAAGCCAATAAACACCTAAAAGGGGACTCAACATCATTAGAAAGCAAGGAAATGCAAATTAAACCTGTAATGAGGTACCACTGCACACTGGAACCAGGCTTTGGCACTCTACCAGTCCATGGAAACTGCTCTAGTAAAGGTGCCCCGTGTCATCCCCATCCCCTGACCCAGTGGACACTTTTCAGTTCTTACGTCATTTGAACCTGCTGACCATCCTGTCTTGAAATGCTTGGCTCTAATGCAGGGCTGGAAGACAGGGTTTAGGTGTGGTGAGAATTTGAAGGTTGAAAGGAGCAGTCAGTAGAGTTGGCATCGAGTCATGTAGACTGACAGTAGAGTTTTTTAAGGGTAGTATTTCAAGGTCAGATCCTCAAATTTTCCCATCAGAAAGTGGTACATTTTGTCCAAAAAAGATACCTCTCTTGGTAATAGTTAATAAATTTCACTATTAAAATTCAACCAGAAACAGTAATTTTAACCACACTATCAAATTATTCATTTAAAAATGGGAGACGGCTCACATAATTTATCCAATACCCACTTCCCAATATTAAATACTTATCCTAGCATTGTGGGAGGGGTATTTAATTTTCTTCCCTTCCATCTCCACTGAAGTGTAGCTCATCATACCTTGTCCTTTTCAGGTATCAGGCCGTCAGTCTGTTAGGGCCTTCTGGTATCAGGATCATAGCCTCTGGGTTCCCATTTTGACTCCAGACTTTTAGTGTTTCCAGAACTTCCAAGCCTGGGGAGTCCTTGGCTGCTTCTCGCTCTATACTCCATTATGCAATGTCCTGTGGGGCTGGACAGAGATCTTTTCATCATTGTGATCTTTCCTTTGGTGCCATGTTGAAAGTGGAACTTATCTCTGAGAACTACACATCTTCTGGTCAATAACCTGGACACAAATTCCAGATATTCTTGGATACATTTTTCATCTACCTGACATTTCTATTACCTCCTCCAAATGAAACTGAGAGGGTCAGGGTGGTAAGGTGCTGGATAACTTCTTTGGAATCTAGGTGGCATCAAAGCCAGTTCCCATGCTGTTAGATCCATGATCACTCCTGCCCTGCCAATGTATATCCAGAACCTACAGTAATTCCTGGAACATAACAGGTATCCATAAAAGTCTCACAAGGTTTTTCATGTTTATATAAATATGACACACTCACTGGAAAGAAAAAGTAAAAAACAGAAAAGCACAGAAAAGTAAAACAAACAAAAAACACTAGATTCTCCAACAAATCTAAAATAACTGCCATCAACTTTCTGGAAACCATCCCTTCATTCACGGTGATCAAAAGTTCACACAAATACATAGTTTTACAACATTCATACTGCACTTACATTTTCCTATTTTCCTAGCTTTCCCTCTGCCCCTTAGCTCACCACTTCTCCTTTTCTCCCTCCCTTCAAGGTACCCAGTATTTACAGCCTGGTGTATATTCTTCCATACTTGTTTCCATGCTCATTTAACTACATACACACATATATACATAGAGGATGTGGTCATTACTTTAACAAAAATGAAATTTTCTACATATACATGTATGTAATAAAGCAATTATGTATCAAAAATTGTGGAAATATCTTGAAGTCAACGTGTGCAGGTACAATTCATCTAAAAAATTACTCTCATGTTTCATGGTATGGCTCTATCAACTTATTCACCCACTCCCCTATTATTTGGCATTTACTTTGTCTCCAGTTGGGCTTGTCTCTATAAGCAGTACTTTAATAAACATCCTTATTTATGCATTTTTTTTGCATTGATGCTGTTATTTCTGTGGGGCAGACTCCAAAAAGTGAGACTGCTGTGTCAAAGGTTTTTAAAATTTTTATTAATAAATTTAAAATATATATTGCTGAATTGCTGATGGAAATATAAGTTAATATAACCATTTTGCAAGAGTACATGGTCTGCCAAACTCCACTAGCAAAAGATCTCTTAAATTTTTGCCAACTCCTTAAAGTGGAAGTAACATCTCACTGGTTGTTTTAATTTGCATTTTCCTGAGTACTATTTAGGTTCATAATAATTTCATAGGTTAATACATTTGAAGTTGCTCTTCTGTGAATAGCCATCCAGTCCAGATGGATTAAAAACTTCAATGTAAAAAAATAAAATTATCAAAATCTTAGAAGCAAGTTTAGGAGACTATGTATAACCCTTTTAACTAAAAGGGTAAATCAAGAATATAAAAAATAAAAGATGTAAATATTTTGCTATAAAAATTAAAGACAAAAATCTTTTACTATATAAAAAAGTATAAAGAAAAATACTAGGTTGAAAAAAATTTGTAACACACATGACAAAGGATTACTATTTCAAGCATATAAAGAGCACATCCAGATTTATAAGAAACATAGACAAACCAATAGGAAAACAGGCAAAAATATATATAGGCAATGCATTGAAGATAATTTGTTAAATGAATAAAATATGAAACTTGTATGAAGGCTTTCACGTGTATTTTACTTTTCTTTATTAAGAATTTTCTTATAACTTCTAAAATTTAAAATGACCAATTGCTTTTCCATATTCTTGTATCTCTTTAGTGTGTTATTTCCTGGCAAATTGCTCCTGAATGTTTCCCCAAATGCATAAAACAGTTTATAAGATTCTTGTGGAGTCCACCTCTGGATGACAATTTATTATTCTCTATATTAACTGAGTTTCTCGCTGATGTATTCTTTGATGTACAGTAAGGCTTGAGCTACTCCTAAAGGCTTTTGCACATTCATTACATTTATAAGGTTTTTCTCCTGTGTGCATCCTCAGATGTACAGTAAAGTCTGAATTAGTTCTAAAGGCTTTCCCACATTCTTCACACCTATAGGGCCTCTCCCCAGTATGAATCCTCTGATGCAGAGTTACCTGTGATAGAGTAATACAACCTTTTCCACATTCCTTACATGTGTAGGGTTTTTCTCCAGTATGTGTTCTCCAATGCACTGTAAGGTACGAACCCCTCCTGAAGGCTTTTCCACAGACATCACATTTATAGGGTTTCTCTCCACTATGGATTTTCTGATGTTCCGTGACATGTACCATCTGGCTAAATGCTTTGCCACAGTCATTACATTTAAATGGTTTCTCCCCAGTATATGTCCTTTGATGAGTATTAAAGCCTGAGTTACTTGTGAAAACCTTCCCACATTCATTACATTTATAGGGTTTTTCTCCAGTATGCCTTCTTTGGTGGACAGTAAGCTGTGATGTGTTAGTGAAAGCTTTCTCACACTCATTACATTTGTATGGTTTTTCTCCAGTATGGGTCCTCTGATGTACAATAAGGTATGACTTAGTCCTGAAGGATTTTCCACAATCATAGCAGTTGTAGGGTTTCACACCAGTATGAATTTTCTGATGCTCTTTGAGATTTACCATTTTGGTAAATGCCCTCTCACAGTCAGTACACTTATATGGTTTCTCCCCAGTATGAATCCTCTGATGTACAGTTAAGTGTGATTTTATTCTGAAAGATTCCCCACATTCATTACAGAGATAAGGTTTCTCTTCAGTATGAATTTGCTGATGTATAATTAGAGATGAAGAACGCATGAAGGCCTTTCCACATTCGTTACATTCATATGGTTTCTCTCCTGTATGCATTCTGTGGTATACAGTAAGACATGAATAATTAATGAATGCTTTCCCACATTCATTACATTTATAGGGTTTTTCTCCTGTGTGAATCCTCTGATGTTCTGTGAAATTTGCTATACGATTGAAAGCTTTCCCACATTCATTACATTCATAGGGTTTTTCCCCAATATGAGTTCTTATATGTACAATAAGGCTTGAATTACTTCTATAGGCTTTTCCACATTCATTACATCTAAAGGGTTTCTCTCCAGTATGAATTCTCTGATGAACATTAAAAATTGTGGTATTCTTGAAAGATTTCCCACACTCATTGCATTTATATGGTTTCTCCTCAGTATGGGTCTTCTGATGTACACTAAGATATGACTTATTCCTAAAAGCTTTCCCACAATCATTACATTTGTAGGGTTTCTCTCCATTGTGAGTTTCCTGATGTCGTGCAAGTTTTGATTTATCACTAAAAGCTTTCCCACACTCGCTACATTTACAGGGTTTCTCTCCAGTTTGAATTCTCTGGTGTTGATTAAGGTGGGCACACTGGCTAAAAGATTTTCCACAGACATTGCACTGATAAGGTTTCTCCTTAGTATGAATTCTCTGATGTACCATAAGTGATGAAGAGGCAATGAAGGCCTTTCCACATTCATTACATTTATAGGGTTTTTCTCCAGTGTGGATTTTTTTATGTTGACTAAGATATGAAGGCTGGCTGAACATTTTCCCACATTCACTACATTCATAAGGTTTTTCTTTAGTGTGAGTTCTCTGATGTTGAATGAGTAATGACCTGTAACGGAAGGCCTTTTCACATGTACTACACGTGTAGGGTTTTGCTTTATTACTGGTCTTTTCCCCTAAAGTGAGTTCTGAAGCAGGGCTTACAACTTTGCTGCCTTCTGTATCCTTGAAAATTTTCACCCCCAAATGGGTATCTGTAATCAAATCTAAATTACTCATAAATTTTTCCTCACTTATTTGGTATTTGCTGTGGGGTTCTTCTGTGACACCTCCTGGTTCTGGAAAGAGAACAGATTCAAATCTAAAGCCTTTCTGAATAGTGGGAATTTTCTTGTGCGTAATTATTCTTTGACTCAAATGACTCTCCTGACTATTTTGCAATCTCAATACCCTGTCGTTCCATTTCCATAATCCTCCAATTCTGGTGTCGCATAGACCATTCTCTGTCAGTTTCTCTCCTATGGTCTCCAGTGGTAAGTGTTCTTCGGACACATCCTCTGTTGGAATAGCATTCTTGGTTATAGGTTTGGTCTCCAACTCTAGGAGGGAAAAAAAAAATTCAAATGACTTCTATTTCCTAAGTTGAGGAGACCTCACTAAATAGGATAACAAAAGGGAAGCCTGAGTTGATAATACAGGTTTTTAACTGCTTGCAAATTGGCTTTGTTTTCTAGGAAGAAGGAGGCAGGGTTAAGGAAGTCTGGTTGAGCAAAGAACCAGAGTAGTAAATTCAAGGAGTTTTTTTCCTATTAAAAAATTTCATTTGTGGTAATTCTTCTACCATCTAAATATTTTTCCCCTTTCTCAAATATTTCTCCCTTTTCTCATTCTTTTAGAGTCAACTTCTTTAGAGAGCATTCTTCATAAGTTGCGATTACTTCCTTGCTTCCCATTTACTCCACAAACCAAACATTCATCCCCAACGATACTTCCTATTTGTTCTCATTCTTTGTTCACTAGCTTTTCTGTGAGCGCTTTCTCAAATGTCCCTGCCAGAGTAGTTTTTTTCAAGTCTTTGTATATACTTTTTTATAGAACATTTATAGAATAAGACACTTTGATTTTTAATAAATAGGTTGAATAAGCTAGCCAGAATTAACATACTTGTGAATATTACAAATAGTGATTATGTTTATCAAGGGTAGTTTTGCAACCCCTTAATGGATCTTAAGAACATTTCTGACAGTTTGAAAATTTTCTTAAAAATTATACTGTGGGATGGTGGTCTTACAACTTGTTTATACATGCAACTTAATATTTTACTTTTTTTATGTTTTTAATGAATAATACATTTTATTTTGATATTGATAGAATTCAAACCTACGGAAAATTTACAGAAGTAGTACAATAAACGCTTAGATACTGTTCACCTTAATGGGCACTATATGGCCTTTTGTGTCTGGCTTATTTTATTTTTTATTTTTATTTTTTTACATTTTTTATTGATTCATAATCATTTTACAGTGTTGTGTCAAATTCCAGTGTTCAGCACAATTTTTCAGTCATTCATGGACATATACACACTCATTGTCACATTTTTTCTCTGTGATTTATCATAACATTTTGTGTATATTTCCCTGTGCTATACAGTGTAATCTTGTTTATCTATTCTACAATTTTGAAATCCCAGTCTATCCCTTCCCACCCTCTACCCCCCCATTAATATTTTACTTTTAAAAACACTTTTAAACTTCTTATAAATTTCTAATTTATTTCCAGGTAATTATATCTAAATGTTTAAAAACAAACTGAATCAAAATCTTCTGTGGGTAGTAAAATGGTTTTATGACTTTAAAATTCAAGGTAAGTAAAACTTTCAATGGACTCATAGGGCTAGACAAATATCTGAATTCAGGGCCACCAAAGAAGACAACTCTAGAATCCAAGGACTAAAATCCAGCTCATTTAAATGTCTATTTGAATGAAGGTGACAGGATTGTTAAAGCCCCTGTGTGCACAGCCCACCAAAGTTAATCCTCTGTGGAAAAAGATAATACAATCCAGAGCCTCAAAATATTGTTATAGGTTTTCATAGCAATGTCTGGCAATGAAAAATTATAGACAAAAGTCAAATGGGAAAAAAATTAAGAGAAAAAATGGATAACAGAAACAGGTCTAAACGAGATCCAAATAATTGAGGTTTCAGACATAAACCTTTAAAATAATCATAATTAGTATATTCAAGAAAGTAAGACAAGATTAACAATTTCACCAAATAACTGCAAAGTATAAAATAAGAATCAAATAGTAATTCTAGAACTGGGAAATAAATTACAAACTCTAAGGACAGGCTAAAAGCACAGCAGATATGGCACATGAGTGTATGTCTGCAAAAAGGAAAATAAGTCAATAGAAAATATCCACACTGAAGCAGAGAATGATGAAAAACTTGAAAACATTGCTTTAAAAAACATAAGAGCTATACAGGATAGGGAGAAAAGGTCTATCACAGATGTAAGAAGAGTCCTAGCAGCCTGGAAAGAGAAGTGAGGGAAAATGGAACAAAAACAAATTAAAAGAAATAATGCCCAAGAATTTTCCAAAACAAATAAAAAATATTAAGCCACAGATTTTAGAAGCCAAATGAATCCCAAGCAAGAGAAATACAAAGGAAATTATACTAAGGTACACAGTAGTAAAACTGTTGAAAAGTAAAATCTTAAAAGCAGCCAGAGGGAAAAAAATGACAGATTTCCTTCAAAGAATGAGAATTACATCAGAGGTTGCAAACTACAGCCAAATCTGGCTCACTACATGCTTCTGTATGTCCAGCAAGAGAAGAATGGTTTTTACATTTTAAATGGCTGAAAATCCATTAAAAGAAAATACATTGTGACACATTAAAATTGTATGAAATTCAAGTTGCAGTGACCAAAATTGAAGTTTTGGTGGAACACAGCCACACTCTGGTTAACATGTTAAAGGGGTGTTTTTGTTCTATATTGGCAGAGTGGAGCAGTTGCAGCAGAAACATTACAACTCTCAGCCTAAAATATCTACTCTCTTGCCTTTTACAGAAAAAGTTGCTGACTCCTGAATTAGATGGTTGACTTCTCAACGGATTCTATGCAAAACAGAAAGCAATGAAATGATACCTTCCAAATGCTGAAAAACAGTAACTGTCAACCTAGAATTCTAGAATTCTAAACTTACCAAAATATTCTTCAAAAATGAAGGTTAAACACATTTTTAGGAAAAAGAAAAATGGAGAGACTATGACACCAGAATATCTGAATAAAAGAAAAATATTAAAGGGCATTCTTTATGTAGAAGAAAATTAATCCCAGGAAGAAGTTCAGAAATGAAGAAAAATGAAGAGAAAGAGAAGGTAAACTATCTAAATGAATCCAGACTGCATACAACATTAATAATAATGTCTTATGAAATTTCACATATATAGAAATAAAACACAGAACTCCAATAATATATAATTGAGGTCAAAATGAATAAGCTGTTCTAAGTTCTTGGCATCATTTGGGAAGAGGGAAAATTTATCTTACACTGTTGAATCAAGGATGAACGCTTTAAGGGGGAGGGTATAGCTCAAGTGGTAGAGCGCATGCTTAGCATGCATAAGGTCCTGGGTTCAATCCCCAGTACCTTCATCAAAAAACTAACTAACTAACTAAATAAAACTAATTACCTTTGCTCTCCCCTGCAAAAAAATAAATAAATAAATAAAGGAAGAATGTTTTAACCTCAAAGTTAACTACTAAATAAATAACTTTAAAATTTATAATTACTAAGTGATTAGGGGGGAAATAAAAAAATGAAAGATGATAAATTTAACAGAGGGCATAAATGGGGAGAAAAAGAATACAGAACAGGCAAGATACCTTCACAGAGGGTAGATTTAAACATTATGTAATTGTATTATGTACAAATGGACTAAAAACTCCAGAAGATACAGACTGTCAGGTTAGTTAAAACAAAAATCTACCAAAATGCTAATCATAAGAGAAACAAAATACAAAGATATATGAAAGATGACAGTGAGCAGATGAAAAAAAAAAGTATGATATTACTAATAACCAAAAGAATGATGCTATAGTAATATTAATATCAGGCAAAATAGACTTTAAAGCAAAAACAGAGATAAAAAAGATACTTCATAATGATAAAAGGTCCAATTTACCAGAAAGATGTAACAATTCTAACTTTGTATTTACCTAAAAACACAGCTTCAAAACACATAAATAAAAAACTAAAGGAACTAAAATAAGACACAGATAGATCTACAGACATAGTGGGAACTTCAAAAAATATTTCTTACTAACTGTTAGAATAAGCTGACAATCAGCAAGTAGATAGATTTTAGGAACATAATTAAGAGCTGACATATCTAGAATAGCAATCAAAACCTATAGACTACACATTTTTCCAAGTGTACACAAAGTGTTTACAAAAATTGGCCAGGTGGCAAAGCAAATTCCAAGAAGCCTGCAAAGACTTAAATTATATAGAACATGTTCTCTGACCACAGTAGAACTTAAAGCAACAAGACTACCAGAAAATTCCCATATGGTACAACATTAAGGAAAAAAACCTCTAAATAACCCGGGGGCCAAACACATCACAATGGAAATGATCAAATACTTTAAACCCAATAATTATGAAGGTGCTACATAAAAAAACATGACATTGCCTCGATAGCCTTCAACACATTAGAAAAAATGGCTAAAAGTTAATGATACAACTATTTAACAAGTTAGAAAAGTCATCAAATTAAACCTTAGGAAAGTAAAAATAATGAAATAAGAGAAGGTAATGAAACAGAAATCAAACATACAGTAGAAAGGATTAAAAATTATTTTTTAAAAGCCAAATAAGATTGACAAACTCCAGCAAGATAGATTAAGATAAAAGAGAAGACTCAAAAAATTTAATATCAGGAATGAAAAGGGAGACATCACTTCAGATCCACATAGGCATTTAAAAGCTAAACAGAGGATAGCACGCCCCCAATTTTAAATTGTTTATTAGATGGATCAATTCCAAGACAAACACAACTTACTCAAGTGAAACAAAAAGTGGAAAATACGGATAGTCCTGTAACTACAAAAGAATAGAGCCATAATTAAACACCTTCCTCAATAAAAGTTTCAGGTCAACATGGCTTCCCTGGTGAAGTCCATACAATTTGTAACTTTCCATCTCACAACTCGTTCTTGTCCTCACTGTAAGTTGATGGCCTTGCTTCATATTTTACTGAGAATATACACATCATTGTGAAAGAATGCCTTGAACTTCCCATCACCAGTTGACCATATCTGCTCCCATTTTCTCCATCTTGCCTAGTGTTACAGCAGAGGAGGTGGCCCCCCTGCCTATCCAGGGTAAATCCTCCTTTTCCATTCTAGATTTTATCCCTTTTAACCTTCTCAGACACTTCAGTTCTTCAGTCTTTAGTTCTTTGTCTTGCAAGATCAATTTCTCCCTCTTCAGTGGGGCATCATTCTTCTTAGCATTAAAGCATGCCAGAAAAGCTCCCATCTCAAAAATAAGTTTTTTTTTTATTCCTTTCTTTCGTCCAGCCACTTCCCCATTTCTCTTTCCCTCTGCATATGGAGTGGGGGCTTTCTCTAAAGAGTCATCTCAACTATCTCCAATGTCTACTTTTCATTCACTCTCTAAAAAACTGTAACATTTGAGATATAGAAAGAATATATGTAACACATATGCAACTCATGGATGGCAACATAATAGTATGAATATGCAAATATTCTAGAATCCATTCATTCCTTTCCATTTCCACCAACACCCTAATCAAAGTTATTACCCTCTTTTGTCTAGAATATTTTAACAACTTCTTCACTGATTATCTGCTTTATGCCGTTAAGTTCAATTTTCATACACAGGGTTATATCCTAAAAATCCTTGACTAAAACCTTTCAGTGCCTTTGCACTCACTTTGTTTAAAATCCACACTCCTTACTTTGGTCTATGGAGCCCTGAACAGGAGACAGTCTCCTGCCTGACTCTTTCTGATTTTATACCAGTCTCCCTCTCCCTGTACTTCAGTCATGCAGCCTCCTTTGATTTCTAGAACATACTGCATTCCTTTCTGTTGGCATGCTCCTCTTCTCCTCTTCCCTTGGCTGGCTTCTTCTGATCCTTCAAGCTTCACCTTAAATGTCACCTCCTCAGAAGCCTTCCCCAATCACACTATCTGAAGGAGACATCCTCATCCCCAACCCAGTTCCTCTTTCATATCCTCATAGCTAAGTTATTACAACCATTACTTAGCTTGTTTTTGTTTATTTACTTGTTAATTACCTATTTCTCAAAACTTAATCTTCATGAGGGCAGGAACCTGGTCCACCTTACTCACTACTGTAGACATAGTACCTAACCCAGTTCACAGTATACAGATAAATATTAAATATTGATTATTTAATATTAATAAATATCGATTAAACACATAAATACTGTGTTTTTATTGTCAAGAGATATACTGTTTGTGTTCTCAGGTAGTTAAAACTCTAGGGGAGAGGAGGAGAGTCCCCTGAAGTTGCAGGTGAAGAAAGCTAAACAATCAGTCAAAAGGTTTAGCTTAGAAGAAATCAGTGGTGATCCTTCAGAATGCACTTTCAGGAGAATTGATGAAGGGAGAGATACCAGATAATGGTTAAACAAATGAGAAAAACGTGAAGTTAACTGGAGAGGATACAACTCAAAGGGGTATTTTATACATGTTTGAATGACGAAGGAATGAAGGAACAATTATGAAAATCATGTTCCCAAGAAAGTAAAGTAGGATGGGATGGGAACTAAAAGTAGAGGACAGAGAGGGGGAGAGGGAAAAGGAGAGGGAAACAGGGAGGCAGGGAGAGAGGAAGAGAGGGGGAGAATCTTCTCCTCTGAGATAGCTTTAAGCAAAGACACCCTCCAAAATATTTCAGATGTTCTACTCCAACCAAGACCTATTAGCTTCAAATAAATACCATCCTTCTCATTCTTATTAACTCACCTGGGTAGGGGATTCTTGAAATTTCTCTCACTATCACCCATGGTCCTTTTCCATCTTCCAAATGAGATATCATGTCTGGTTTGGAAACTGCAAGCCCTGTTCAGAGAAAAAGGAATAGGATTTGACTGTGCCTATCAGCAAGAGCTAGTGTCAGATTCAGTCTCAGCTCTGGCTCTTCTGTGCAGAGGTGCCCCTGTAAGAAGTTCTAGAAGTGCACTGTCCAATACAGCTGCCAACAGCTACATGCGGCCATTTAACTTTAAATTTAGATTAGCTAAAATTATATACAATTTAAAATTCAGTTTTTCAGTTGGATTAGTCAGATTTCAAGTTCTCAACAGCCACAGTGTGGTGGCTGCCATACTGGACACACAGACACAGAACATTCCCACACCAGAACATTCCATCATACAGCAGCGTTACAGTATATACCTTACACAAAGGTAGCTCAAGGAAGCTCAACACTATGATCCAACGCTTGCTGGGTAACAGATCATGGGAATAATCTCAGTTTAGAAAGAAAATAAACATTTGTTCCTTTCTTTTTAAAATTTTTTTATTGACGTATAGTCAGTTTATAATACCGGGTTAATTTCTGGTGTACAGCATAGTGATTTAATTATACATATATATTCCTTTTCATATTCTTTTTCATGATAGGCTATTATAAGTTATTGAATATAGTTTCCTGTGCTATACAGTATGGCCTTGTTTTTACATGGTTTCATGAAAATTTTCCTTGTAGTTTCAATTGTACAAGATCTTCTGCCAAAGTTCGGTAGGTATTCTGTGAGAATTGCTCCGCATGTGGGTATGATTTGATGTACTCATGGGAGAGGCTGAGCTCCGTGTCCTTCTACTCTGCCGTCCCAAAGCCCCTCCTGTTCCTTTCTTTCTAGAGGCAGTGATAATTCTCATTTATAGAAGTGACTGAAAAAACTTCAGTCTTAAATCTCACGGACTGCCAACAATCTCCAAGATTCCAATGAAATATGTATTTCTTACTCTATAATGGGTGGACTATTTCGTTAAGAGCCAGGAATAGCATGACTGCCAACAATATGCCCCTAAAATTATGAAATTTTAATGCCTAGATTCTCACCCTAAATTCAGTTAAGTACTTTAAAGGGTCTATATTTTCAGTACACCTGGTCCAATGGGCAGACACATAAACACAGAAGTTATCCTTACCCAAGGAAACAAGATTCCTATAATTCTCTAGCATCACATCCCTGTGCAAGTTCCTCTGTGTTGGATCCATCAACCGCCACTCTTCCAACGTGAAGTCTATAGCCACATCTTTAAATGTCACTAATTCCTAAAACAAATACAGAGATCACCCACGGAGTGTACAATTAGATGTGATAGGCAGAGTAACACATACAAAACTGGGGAAGAAAATTAGAAAACTAGCAGTTTCCACCCAAATCATCTCTTCTCCCTCAAAATCCTGCCTTACCTATAATATCAGCTCTTTTTCAGTCCTATTCTATAAGATATAACTTAATAAAAGACATAGTCTATCATGCAGATTGTAGACAGAGGAACTATTTTGAGTGTATTTAAAACACAGAAATTTTTCTGTATATCCCTTATGAGATATATTGTGAGGGGAAAAAGAACTGCAAAAAATAAAAATAACATATTTTCAGTAAATGATCATATTGTTGGTGGCAGTGATGGAAATGCTATTTTATAACTATGGTGTGTGTAGTGTTGGACAAAGCAAATTAGTATCCTGACATCACTGAGAGCTAGTAAATCTGACATGGAAGAAAGAAAATATAAATGTATTATCAATGAGACTATGCACAAACTCCATAGATCCAAAACTGAATTGGAAGTATCGGTATAAACTTATGAAGTATTTTATTTTTAAGGAAAACACCCCACATACACCAAGCTTCATCTACTGATGAGGCCCAGAAACAATAACCAAAAAGGCAGCATTATACTGTCTGGACTGCGGCCCCTACATATTACTTTACACTACAAGAAACCAAGGCCGGGAACTTTCTGTTATACTAAAAGGCAAGGAAACTGTCAAAGATTACTAGAATCACACCTAAGACACGGGAGACAACTTGAAGAGGCTTCCATTGGCCATTGATGGGAAAATTTAAACACCAATAAGAATAATAATCGTAATGAATTTCAAAAATATCTAGTACATTTAAAGTTATGATTTCATTATAAAACCTTAAGGATACTCATTGATCATCTTTGGAGGATGCCTGGAAACTGGTAAATAAAGAGAAAGAATCAACCCTTTGCCCTTCTTTTCCTATGCAATATATATATATAGCTTGTTCAGTAATAAAATGTACTCAGGAAGTTGACGAGGGGAGGTTTCTCTTCATGGAAGTACTCCAGCTAATACACGAAGAAGGAACGAAAGAATTAGAACATTGCCATTTACAACCTCTAATGAATTAAAGGATTGTCAGTGGGTGCTGACACACCAAAAAGGCCTTAACTGGGCTTTATGTAGCTTCTGGTGGAAGATACCAGAAATATGAAATACCAATGGCAAAAACATTCAAAAAAATCAAAATCTGAATCTGATCAAGCCTCTAGATTTAACTAACAATATAAAGGGAATACAGGGGAAGGAATAGCATCTTAAAAAAAACTCCACAGGGATGAAATCAGTAAAATCTATACTGTGTAAAATTCAATTAACATTAAGAATTAGGAGCAGTAAAAGAGGTGCTTTCTCTTTACTCCCCTTAGACACAAGGCTAAGGATTACCTTTACCAGTTCTGGTTCTTCTGTCTGAAGGTGAAGATCTTCATCTGGCTGGGAAACTTCAGGACTCTGAGGGGATACAGGACGAAATCACTCAGTAACAGGTTGCCTGCTACCTACAGCAGAGCCTCAACAAGCACCATCAGCCCACTGTGGACGTGGTATATGAGATAACCTCTTTCACTGTTTTATTTAGGGATGAAATTAAGGTCCCATAGCAACATCCAATCATAATCTTCTTTCACCTTGTTTGAGACAATAACAAACATACACAAGGCTGAGATACAACTCCATAATTTCTAAAGGAGACTTTTAACAAAGAACCTACCAAAATAAAACTAAACTTACAATAAGGGGTCTCAGATGCTACATAATTCTCCTTTTTCATAAGAGGATGAAATCTGTTTCTTGGAAATTACCTATCTTGCTCAAGAATAATATTCAAAACCTACTAAAACTATCTGTTTCTATAGTTGGAAAATCATTACAGTGTCTAGGGGTGGAAGCATGTTTTAATGTTCATTCAAGAAATATGCCAGGGACCTCTCACAATATTGTTTTCTTCAAAACCTTACACACTATATGCCTACAAGGGCTTGATTTTATAAATGAAGGGAAATTTTAGTATACCTTTCAGTAGTACTTATTGATTTTAGGTTTTGTGCCATTTTAAAAAGTTATGGGTAATAGAACTATTTACTTAAATTTCACTGAGAAATATGTCATCTTAGTTCTCCCCTCTCAAGTTCTTATCGTAAATAATACATATATTCAGCTTCCAGAAAATTTAAGATGATGTGAATCTCAAACTCTGATAATTAGAGATGGGTTTGATCAGGGCCTGTATTACACAAATACTTAGATCTTTTCAAGGGTGTGTCTTAAGGACCATACACCTGTTATGCATTCTTGCTACAAAGACTAAAGGATCACTACTCTAGGTTATTATGGGTCATTACCATAACAAATTCTATGTTGGTACACCTTTCTTCTGCATCTCCTATTTCAAAAAGTCACTGCTAAAACACAGCTTTAATCACATTAATACCCACCTCAAACACACCCAATCACACACACTTACATACACACACTTAAATATTTTCAGGGAAACATTAAAAGATTCAGCTTAAATCTCCAACAACCAGTCCTACCATTCACAAATTTCGATCTTGAATCACTAACTCACTCACTGTTCTCTGCCTCAGAGCCTTGCCTTCTCACCTGAAGTATCCTCACAAATAATTTAGGACAATTTAAATCCCACTGGTAATCAGGTACCAGCTTAAATCTAACCATCCTCACGAGCTTTCCATGACCAATGTAGCCCATGCTAATAACCCATTTCTTTCCTTACATAGCCCTCATCAACTTTATCATACTGCTCAGCAACTATCATTCACCTAAATAAATTATGTAACTATTTCTTTCGTATGCCTTACCTCAATGAGACTGTAAGCTCCCTACAGCCAAGCACTGTGTCTTAAACATCTTCTTTCTCTCCATGTCATCTATTAAGCTTGATCACTTCTTAATGGGTAGAAAAGAGGAGAACACTAAGAGTGGGCACAAGGGGAATGGTCCCTATGAATTAAGTGGGTGTGTGTGTGTACATGTATTTTTTTTCAATTTCCTAAAAAAAATTTTCCAATTGGAAAATACTGCATTCTACTACCCCATATCTAACTGAAATTTCCTAGGAACAATAAAAATTTAACATCATAAGTAAATTTCCCAGACTGCCTATCATATCTAAAGATAGCCTAGATATTTTTTGCAAGGCCATGCATCTTGGTATTTAGTTCAATATGCATAGTGGATCTTCCTATAGATTACAAGCTTTACTATGATGAACTCAACTTTCATGAATCAAACAATTTGATTCAGTTACCCAAAGGGATGTGGGTGAGGTAGAGAAGTCACATGACTTAAGGAAAAGTAGACATGCTCTCAAATCAGGACAATAGGTCAGAACCAGAGGAAACCCTAACTTACCAGAGGTCCAACTGAAAAAACCACAGCAGCCATAATCTCTTCCTTGGGGCTCCCCTCTCTGGAAAGAGTGGAGTCCTGCAAAGACATATCTAAGAAAGAGAAATAAGCCATGAAAACCAATCCTGCCTTGAAAATCTCAGACTCAAAGTTTGCAAGGCTGGTTCAACATCTGCAAATCAATAAATGTGACACACCACATTAACAAACTGAAGGATAAGAATTATATGATCCTCTAAATAGAGGCAGAAAAAAAGCATCTGATAAAATTCAACACCCATTTATGATAAAAACTCTCAACAAAGTAGGTATGGAGAAAATATACCTCAAGATAATAAAGGCCACATATGACAAGCCTGCACAGTACTGGAAGTTCTAGACAGAGCAATTAGGCAAGAAAAAGATACAGAAGGCATCCATATCAGAAAGAAAGAAGTAAAACTTTCACTGCAGATGATATAATTTTATATATAGAAGCCCCTAAAAGACCCTTCCAAAAACTGTAAGAATTAGTAAACAAATTCAGTAAAGTTGCAGGATATAAAATCAATATACAAAAGTCTATGTGTTTCTATACACTAATAATGAACTATCACAAAGAGAAATTAAGAAATCAATATTTACAACTGTTTAAAAAAAGGATTAAATACCTAGGAATAAATTTAACCAAGGAAATGATAGACCTATACATTGAAAACTTTGAGCAAATGGAAAGATTTTCTGTGCTCACAGATTGGAAGAATTAATGTTGTTAAAATGTCCATATGACCCAAAGCGATCTACAGATTCAATGCAATATCCATCAAAATCCCTAAGGCATTTTTCACAGAAGTAGAACAAATAATCCTAAAATTTGTATAGAACCAGCAAAAAAAATCCCAAATTGTCAATGCAATCTTGGGAAAGAAGAACAAGGCTGGAGGCATCATGCTCCCTGATTTCAAACTATATTTCAAAGCTATAGTAATCAAAACAGTATGGTATTGGGAAAAGAAGATACAGATCAATGCACTAGAGTACAGAAATAAACCCACACATATATAGGCAAGTAATTTATAGCAAAGGAGCCAAGAATATACAACAGAGAAAAAACCCAATCTATTAAAAACATAGTGTTGGGAAAACTGGACAGCCACCTGCAAAAAATGAAACTGAACCAGTAACCTACATCATATACAAAAATTAACTCAAAACTGATTAAAAGATTTGAATGTAAGACCTGAAATCATAAGACTCCTAGAAGAAAAAATAGACATTGGTCTTGATGATGACTTCTTGGACATCAAAAGTAAAGACAACAAAAGCCCAAACAAGTGGGACTACATCAAACTTAAATGTTTCTGCACAGCAAAGTCAACAAAGAAAAGGCAACCTATGGAATGGGAGAAAATATTTGCAAATTACATACCTGATAAGGGGTTAATAGCCAAAATATATAAAGAACTCACACACATCTCAACAGCAAAAAACAAACAAAAAAACCCGATGTAAAACATGGGCAGAGATGAACAGACATTTTTCCAAGGAAAACATACAGCTGGCCAACAGCTACACGAACAGGTGCTCAACAACACTATCACCAAAAAATGCAAATCAGAACCACTTTGAGATCTCAACTCACACTTGTAAGAACGACTATTATCAAAAAGACAAGAAATAACAACTGTTGGCAAAAATGTGGAGACAAGGGAACATTTTTGCACCACTGGTGGAAATGTAAACTGCTGCAGCCACTACGGAAAACAGTATGGAGCTCCTCAAAAAATTAAAAATACAACTGTCATATGATTCTGCTATTCCACTTCTGGCTATTTATCTGAAGGAAAAGGAAACACTAACTTGAAAAGACAACTGCACCCCCACGTTCACTGCAGCATTATTTACAGCAGCCAAGACATGGAAACAACTTCTGTGTCCACGGATGCATGAATGCATGAATGCATAAACAAAATGTGGTATACGCCTACAGTGTAATATTAGCCACAAAAAAAGGAGGAAATCCCGCCATTTGTGACATGGATGGACCTTGAGGGCCTTATGAAAGTCAGAGAAAGACAAAAACCTATCATCTCATTTATATGCGTAATCTAAAAACAAACACCCCAGACTCAGAGACACAGAACAGACTGATGGTTGGGGGGCGGTGCTGAAATGGGTGAAGGTGGTCAAAAGGTACAGACCTCCAGTCATAAGTAAGTCGTGGGGATGTGATACAGCTTCGTGACTATAGTAGCAACAGTGTATTGCGTATCTGACAATTGAGCCAGTCAGGAAAAAATGCCTCGGTCACCCAAAGGCAGAACAGGCACCTGTCAGGGACCCGCTACTTAAAGCCCAGGACCGAGGATCTCCCTCCCCCAGCCGCCCCGTTTCCCGGACTGCCCTTCTCTGGACCCTCGGGGTCCCCCTCCTCCCTCCACCGAGGCGCGGCTCCGGGAAGGCGGGAAGGTCCAGCCGTGCTCCCGCCCCGCCCCAGTCCCGCGTCGCGACCCAGCGCCTCCAGGCCGCCGCCTCCTGAGGGAGGCCGGGCCCGGTCGCCTGTGAGGTGGGCCGGTCAGCTCGGGGCCAGGAGCACAGCCGAGAGCGGCCCCGCCCCAGACGCCGCGGGAGCCCAGCGCCGGGGGAGGGGCGGCGGGAACCGGGCCGGGTGCCCGGGGCGACGAGTACCTGGCGGCCGACTGGGGACCGGGCGCTCCCAGAGCAGGGCGGGAACGCTTCCAGCAATGGCGTCGGCGGCGGGCGGCCGCACACGCGCAGTGCGCCTGCGCAGCCGCGGGGAACTACGGCGCCCAGAATCCTCCGCGCGGGCCCTGCGCTCTCCCCGCCCCTTCGTCGGCGCTGGGGGCGGAGTTGGCAGGTCGTCCCCGGACCTAAAATTCCGTCAGATCGAGAGGCCGGGGCTGGGCGTCAGGCTCAGGCACTAGAGACACAAGGAAGAACGAATGACACAGCCCTTGCCTCGGGACACTTCCGTGTGATTAAAGAAATAAAGCCACTGCGAGAACAGAAAGGGAGCCTCTGGCAACTTGGGACCCCAGACGCGGGGGCGTCGGTGGGTGCGTGTCCCCGCTGCCGCCGCCAAGTTCCCTTTCCGCGAAAATACCGTGAAAAGTAGAGTTCCTTACGCAGCTGTGGTGCCTGCTGCCAGCTGGTCTGCTTTCGGTCCATGGACAGTGTTTATTTCCGTGTGCTTTGGAGGAAGTCATTCTGGGAAGAGGGTTTACTGCGTTAGGGAGCCAGTACTAAATTAAAAAGATTGCCCAGCCTGAAGTGGAAAAGCGCACCTGTGTGAGGAAGACTCTCGCACTTGAGAATCTTGGCAAGTATTTATCCACCTTAACATTATTAAATCTATAATTTAAAAAACGTTTAGA
The DNA here is from genome assembly GCF_048564905.1 of Vicugna pacos. Classification (NCBI taxonomy): domain Eukaryota; kingdom Metazoa; phylum Chordata; class Mammalia; order Artiodactyla; family Camelidae; genus Vicugna; species Vicugna pacos. The sequence goes on along the minus strand of NW_027328736.1, from coordinate 2,384,130 downwards.
TGCCGTCTCCTTTTGAAGGAAAGAGTGCTTTTTATTATTGCATAAAGCACTGTCTCATGTATTTTGAAATGCCATTGTTAGAATTTCCACCTTTAGCTGCTACTTACTATCTCAAATATCCTAATCTTGGAAGTTTAGCATGCCTGAGAGATTTCTGGAAAGGACATCGTTTTCCCCTAGGGAATGATCAAAATAACAATGTTTGGTTTATTGTGCAGAGTTATGAATACTTTTGTCTAGGTTTCATTTCTGCTCTTTATTGAAACAAACTCATTTGCCAAAAAGAAAACATTATAAGAACATTCTTTGACAAGAGTGTCATTTAATATTTTGGCCTGTACGGTTTCTATAGTAGGTACTCTGATTGAGCTAATTGTTCAATTTCTATGTTGCTGCATAGATATACTGCCTAATCTGTACAAAACTTCAAAAGTCCCACATTGAAATAAACTAGTCGTTGTTTTGACAGGGCTTATGTTTCACAGACTTGCCATTTGATATGCTCTTTTATCTAATTTTTCAAGTTCGAAAATCAGTGTGTTATATGGATGAAATAAAGAAAACGTGAATTGAAAAAAATCAAGGTAACAAGCTGTTTAATAAAATACAGTACGTTTTCCTGCTTTCTAGGCATGTATTTTTGTACCTCCTCAGAGTTTTGTGCCAAAACCTGGTGGTGTAGGGAGACCACACCACAGCCCACTCAGTTATGTTACCCTAACAGTGGCTCATACTTCAAAAGCCCTGCATTTCCAAACTGAGTCCAGATGCCCCATGAAAAACTGCCCCTTTTCAGTGCCTCAGGCTTACAGGTGTGTAAGCTGAAGGCAAGTCTCCCTCCTGTGGAGAAGGTCCTGAGGTGCTGGGTACCAGAGCATTATGTAGAAAGAGGAAGAAGTAGCTCCAGACCACAGACGTCTCAGCCCAGGGAGATGCTACAGCTGGAGGAGGGCCCGAGGGGAGCCCTTGCAAGGCTCAGGGCTCAGACAGGAGCCCTTCTCCCCAGACACAGACGTAGTGCCACCTAGAAGAGTACAGAACAGGTTATGATCAAAGTAGGACACAAATATGTCTGATAGAGTTTTGGTAACATTCTTACTTCATGTGCTAGGTGAACTTTTCATGAGTGTCTGTTTTCAAATCATTTTTTAAATTCAGCACATCTTGTGTACTTTTCTGTACAAATACTTTCCATTAAAACTATTTAAAAACTGGAGCATATGGAGATGCCAATTTCCCACTTACATAAAACATTTGCCTTTTGTCTCTAGTCCAGATCTCAGTCCCATTTTGAGTTGTGCTTTAGGTTCCTCTTGCTTACCCATGACACTTACACAACTATCATTACTATAACAATGACAACATTATCACAGAATGCAGGGGAAAAAAATCAACCAACTAGTTTGTATGGGACTGAGTTGTTATGACAAAGTAGAAGACAATAAAAAGTCCCCAAGGAGTACTGGATGTGCTATAAGTTTATATGCAATTGTGACACATCCATAACCTAACTACTCACATAGCTATGAAACTAGGGGCACTCAGGAAAATACTGCACAGATGCAATAATACTGAAAATTGTGTGTATCTAGCATATGGAAAGTTACTGAAAGATACAAGAAATGAACAAATGCAAAGACATACTATGTTCCCATATAGAAAGGCTAACACAAAACAAAAACAAAAAAAGGCTAATAGAGATATAAGAGGGGAAAAAAACTTACTGACAATAAAAAGCCAAACACCAGCCTATGAAAAATATTTGTATTGAATGTTATATGGTTAATACCTTTATCATAAACAATTGAACAAATTAAGAAAAGTACTAATACCTGAATACTTAGGGAACCACTGAGAGCAAATGAAAATTCAGGCAAACGGGACTTCTCCCCCGCCTGCTAACTCTCCCCAGAGAAACCTGACCTTCTCATATCAGCCTTGCTCCCCACAGTGGCTAGTTCTATGTTTCCACAAAAGCAAACCACCTCAAAGTGCCCAGCTTTGCTTTACTTTTGAGGAATTGACTGGTTTCATCAGCTCCAGGACCTCTCTTGGGTTGGATACCCCTAGGCCTGGTGACAGTGGACGGAACAGACAAAGAGTCTATGGAAGTAAAATCTGCAGGTTAAGAGCGACTATGAAAGTGTGGAAGTATGGGCAGGTGACTGAGAAGCACAGGCAGGCAGGGGTTCTCAGGGGACAGGGGTCTCCAGTAACTTAGACACAGCGCCCATTCCAGGGGCTGTGTTGGTACATGAAGGTGTTTAAAAAATTCAACTGAATACATACAAAGATCTAATTGGCTTTATTAAATGATTCACGAATCAGGCAGCATCCTGTGCAGCAGAGAGTTCCCTGAGGAGCTGGACAAATGGATGGTTTTATAGGCAGAAGGAGGAGGGGGTAAGGAAAGGGCGGATGACATCATCTTCCTTAGTCGGGTGGAAGGGGCCTGTGTGGCAGGTGACCTCACTGGTGCTGACCAGAAAATTTCCAAACTGACAGGTTAAGACCACACTCCTGGGGTAGACTGAAACTGCAGTTAGGTTAGGCATGAAGGTTTGAGGTGGGCTTTGCACAAGTGACTCCATTTGGGACCCACTGTCTTTGTCAGCAATGGCCATTCCTTTGCCAGCGTTCCCTTTGGATCCTAGAATGAAAAACCAACCCTGCCCTCATCCTGTGCTTCTGCAGTAGGACTTCCTTCCTTGGCTGTTCAGTCAAATATTCCTCCTTGTGCTGCCCCAGTTCTGTGCACAACGCCCAGAACGGTATCTTCCATCTTGTTGGTCAATTTGCTAGTCACGTTAAACCTGCTGGTTTTCTCACTCTACTGCCTTCTGGGTTTGCAGAAGGCAGGATGCCCTCACTCTGTACTCTGTCAGCAGGCAAGTCTCTGACCCTTGGCTGGTGGACACAGATCCTGAGATGTTACTTTCTTCCTATTTCTGGTAACAGAATCCTTGTAGGAGACCCATTCTACACGGTTTGGATAAGGCTAAAACTACTCCTCTGCCTCTCTCCATGTCAGAGCACCCAGTTCCCTTGGCCGCGGCAACATGTGCAAGGATAGATGTGTAATCCACACCAGTCACTCCAAAGCCACCTGTGCCTTTAATGGCACCAAGGACACAAAACCCTCTCTTCTCTGGAATCAGCAGCCTGCAGAATAACTGAAGTCAAGAGCTGCCAACGCAAGATAGACAAGCAACCTAAATGTCCATCAACAGATGATTGGATAAAGAAGATGTGGTACCTGTATACAAGGGACTATTACTCAGCCTTAAAAAAGAATGAAATACTGCCATTTGCAGCAACATGGATGGACCTAGAAATTAACATAAGTGAAGTCAGTCAAAGACAAATATATGATATCACTTATATGCAGAATCTAAAAAAATGATACAAGTGAACTTATTTACAAAACTCTCACCACACTGAATCTGCCAGCACCTTGATCTTGGACTTCCCAGTCTCCAGAACTGGGAGATGGCTGTTTACAAATAAGCCATTTAGTCAATGATATTTTGTTATAGCGGCTCAAACAGACTAAGACATCACTTCATTAAAATATGTAACAGTTGACCCTTGAACAACATGGGTGTCTACTGTGCAGGTCCACTTATATGTGGATTTTTTTTTCAATAGTCAGCCCTCTGTATTCAATGGTTTTGTATCCGTAGATGCAACTAATTGTGGATGTCCATAGTTGGTTGAATCTGCGGATGCAAAAGCTTCAGATACAGATGGCCAACTGTACTACAGCACTTTATATAAGGGACTTGAGTATCTGTGGATTTTAGTACACATGGGGGCACCTGGAAACCAATGAGAGAGAGAGAGAGACAGAAATAGAGAGAGAGAGAGAGAGAGAGAGAGAGAGAGATTCTCAACATAATTCAGTTTGCCAGGTTCTTCATCACATGATTTAATCCTCTACAACCCTGTGAGAGGAATGATCTATTCCCATTTTACAGATAAGGAAACTGAGGCAGAGAAAGAGTAAGCACATAATTGCCAAGTGGAGGTGGTGGAACTCAAACCCATTGATCTTACTGCATAAGTCAAATGTTGGCCCTTGGATGATGAATTTCTTCTCACTCGAGCATGTGGCATATTGAGAAATAGCCAGTGTTTTAGGCTCTTGGGGACGTACAACCTCTGCTGCTGTAGCACAAAAACAGCCAAACACAATGTGTGAATGATGATGTAATAATGTAAACATTATTTACAGAGACAGGCAGTGGCACAGGCCTGGTCTGGGGCCAAGGGCCCTGCTCATCAGTTCCCTCTCAAGGAGGTGAAAGGGTCAGCTCCTCTGCCTTTACTTTGTTCCCAGGTAGACCAGTCTCCTACCCTGACTTCAGAGCTGGGCCCCCTTCAACGTGGTTTTTTTTTAAAAGAATTATTTCCAAAACCTCTTTCCAGTCCTTTCCATTCCATTTCCTACTGTTTTCTTTGCTTTCCATCACTGCTGGGTTTATACTTGAGCTTGACGTCTACTACCACCACTTCTTCACAGTCTATTCCTCTACTTCTCCCCAGTAATAGAACTCAGGCCTGCAGAGGGGGTTATAGGAATCAATGACGATGAAAAAGACGGTCTCTGCGCTTCCCTGAGGAAGCATGATAGTTCTGGTGAACCAGTCCCACGAGGCTGCATAACCGCCGCGTCCAGAGCTGAAAAGCTGGCGGCTGTTTTGAAAAATCAAGATTATACTATTAAACTTTGGTAAAACTTTCTAACTTACAAAATAAGAAGTAAAGGAGATCATGTGGAGGGGGCAAGAGCACAGTCTGGCTGCTGAATGTTCAAAACACGATAGGATTTAGGAGAGAAAGAAGAAACCTGTAACTAACTACTGTTTCCTCTCCATCTTTTCTACAATCTTTCCACACAATATAGCAGAAAAAACCCTGACGTGTGTAAAGTGTTTTGCTAAATATTTATTTGAACTTTTGCTTCTGTGTTTCTGATCCCACCACACGGGTCTTTGGTCACCCACGTAACTGATGCCAATAGACCACCATGGCTTCAAGCCTCTGCTACCTTCCTGGGGGCTCTGGGGTACAGCTACAACCAACAACGTACAGAGGACAGCCACCAAAACTGGGAAGGCGTGAGGCCCGAGAGACGGCGACTTCTTCACAGCGGGGAGCTGCCTGTCCTCCAGCAGTCACTGTCCCATATGCCGTGTTCCGTACGTGACACGAAGGTGTGTCCTTGTGCCTCATGGCTGCCTCAGCTCTTCTCGATGGGGGCCCTAGGGATAACAACACACCAGACCCGTCAACTTTTCAGACTCCCAGCATCCCGGGGGCTTTTTCTCAAAGTGGCACAGCGGAGTTTACAGAGAACAGAGTAAGCTAAGGACATGAAATCTCCCTAATACTGATTGTAGAAAATTCACCCCATGCCAGAGGTGAGAGAAGGGGGACTTGATCAAAAATGACAGTTAAGACTCCGGCCCATCCTCTGCCTCGGGGTCACTTCCAAGCAAGTGTAAAGTGAAGCCGCACACGGCAGAGGGACGACAGGGACCTAAGTCTGCGACCAGCACAAACCATGGGAACATGATTAGAGCCCACGTTTTATGTCCGTCAAATGGGATAGTAGCCTGCACGGCTGGGGAGGGAATCCAAAGCACATTCCAACCGCTGAATCTTTTGGTTTTTGTAGCTCGTGGAAAAGAAAGGACACTCTTCCTGTGTCTAGGTCTCCACTTGGGACCAAAGGGGAACAACTCTGCGTCTTCCCGATGACAAGAGTGTGAGCCTAACCGACCGAGTGATGTCCTTCAAAGTGAGATGCCGTGGCAGGCATGGGTGTGGCCAAGACGGGGCCCTGGGTTTCACAGGATGTACTGCTACCCAGTCCCAGGGATTTACTGAATTTCCACAGAAGGGTACGTTGGGGGCTGCAGGGGTTGGGTGAGAGATCAACATTTGAGATTTCTAGCTGGAAGAGTTCAGAATGATCAAATCAACGGATATAAGACACAGGCTGTTCATGGCTCAAAACTATGTATTATGCAAATAGAGACAGACACCACAGAACTGGTCCTCAAGTTGCATCTACACGTCTTCTACCTAAACACTCAGGGATCGAACACAGAGACAAGACCAACTTACATTTTCTCACATTCAGGAACTTCTCAGGGCTACCCTTCAGTGTGAATCCTCTGATGTCTGATGAGGGATGAGCTGCACTTAAAGCTTTTCCCACACTCACTGCATCTGTAGGGTTTCTCTCCAGTGTGAGTTCTCTGGTGTTGAATAAGAGCTGACGAATGAATGAAGGCTTTTCCGCATTCATTACATTTGTACGGCTTCTTTCCAATGTGAATTCGTTGATGTTTGGCAAAATTTGAGCTCCGGCTGAAGGTTTTCCCACACTCATTACACTCGTAGGGTTTCTCTCCAGTATGGATTCTCTGATGCTGAACAAGATGTGTGCTCTGGCTAAAGGTTTTCCCACATTCGCTGCATTCATATGGTTTTTCCCCGGTGTGAACTCTCTGATGTTTAGTAAGGGAAGAGCAATGGCTGAAGGCTTTCCCACACTCCTGACACTTGTAGGGTTTCTCTCCCGTGTGAGTTCTTTGATGTTTGATGAGAGCTGACGAATGGATGAAGGCTTTGTCACACTCGTTGCATTCGTACGGCTTCACCCCTGTGTGGAGTAACTGGTGCTGCACAAAATGGGTGCTTCGATTGAAGCCTTTCCCACACTCACTGCACTCGTAAGGCCTCTCTCCAACGTGAATCCTCTGATGTATCGCGAGGGATGAGCTTTCCGTGAAGGCCTTCTTGCATTCACTGCACTCGAAAAGGATTCTCGTGTGAGTCCTCTGATGTTTGGTTAAGTTGGCCCTGTGGCTGAAAGACTCGCCACACTCACCGCAGCTGTAGGGCTTCTCCCCGGTGTGGACCCTCTGGTGTCTGACGAGCACCGAGTGGTAAGTGAAGAGCTCACCACAGTCATTACACTTATGAGGCTTTTTCTCTTTATAGGTCCTCTGCTTTTTCATTAGGGTTGATTTCTGTTTCATTCTTTTTTCAAGGGTATGAAAGGCATACGATCCTTTGGGAACTCTGTCTTGAGGGAGGAGGACTGACTTCTGCCCGAAGTTTTTCCAGTAAACATCATGCTCACGAGCCCTCTCTTCGGAGAGTGAATTCACGTGGGAGAGCATTTCTCTCAAGTGTCTCTCCTGATCTCCTTGCTGGTTCTCTACCCAGTTTTCACACTCGAGAGCTGTTTCCAAGTCGGAGTCATAGACGCTGCTCCTTGTCAGCCTGTCTATTACTGCAACCTGGCATGACTCCTCTTTGGAAAAATCTTGCACTGAAGTGGAATCTTTGCTCTCGGGTCTAGTCTCCAAGTCTGAAAGAAATTGGAAACGCAAATTTCCTTCATTTTCTGAGTTCAACAAAAGGGCAGTTCTGTAATGGATAAGAGTTAATGAAGGTGAAAAGCATAACTTCGACGGGTAGTGGATTTGACTCTTGTAAGATGATTTGCAAAGAGAAGCAGATGGAGGGAGACACATGCACAGTATATGCAAAGATCAGAAGAGCTTATCCAGGAGTCAGAACAGGGGAAGGATGATCAGGAAAGACAGGAGGAGGGATGCAGATGAAGCACCATGTCACCAGGTGGACAGGAAGTAAGTTCCTAGATCAGGACGGGGAGGAACAAGCTCTCATAGAAGACCCAGTGCTGTGGTAAATACCCCAGCGGCTATCACCTTAGTGTAGAGTGCAACTTCGACTTCTAAGTTTCCAGTCAACAAACTCTACTCCAAATATGCATTCCATTTAGTTTAACCTTCCCTAACAATACTTTCATAATATGTCCCTGTTCAAAAATCTCCTATGAGCTCCCAAAGGCACAATGGCAAATGTATTAAACTATACATGCACAAGGTTATTACTCATTACAACACCGAGGTAGCAAAAGACTGGTAACATCGCAAATATCCTAGTATAGAGAACTGATTAAAATGTGGTGTATGCACACAACGGAGTACGTGCAACTTAAAAAAATAGGAGAATGACCTCTACATATCGCTATGATGCGATCTTCAGGAGATATTAAATAAACTTAAAAAACACAGCAAGCTGCAAAGGAAAGCGTATAGTTTACTATCTTTTGTGCAGGGAAAAAAGGGGGAGGGAAACAAATACACAGACATATTTGGTTCTATCTTCCAAAACCAAAGACGGACAAATGAAATACTAATAAAAATGGTCACCTATGGAGAACAGAGGAGACAGGACAGGGAGGGAAGCTAACTTCTCTGAATATATCTGATATCAAGCTATCAGAATTTTTATATCCAATATGAAGCTACTTTATAAAACTAAAATAACTTCAAGAATGTGGTTCAAAAGAAGACATAAATAGACCAGGGAAATAGAAGAGCAATTTCAGAAATAAAGCCAAATCTATATAGGAATTAGGGACAATACAAAGGTGGTATTTCAGTCAGTGAACTAGAGATAATTTGTTTTACCAATACATGGTGCTCTGATTTAGAAAATTAAGTTAGACCTGCCCCTCATTCCATATAGCCAAATGAACTCTGTTCATTCATCTACTCTCCCACCCATTTATTCAACGATGACCTCCTGAATGTCTGTCCTACACGACGCTAGTGCTAGGCACTGCGGGAAAACACACACACACAGCCCCTATGTGCACGAGGGGAGAGGAAATTTAGTCTAACACTTACAAATACACGTAAGAGTGCACCTGCAGTAAGTGCTAAGAAATAAAAGGTGAACGATGCTGTGAAAGAACATAGAGGGGTGAGGGGAGGCTTCCCTGAGGAGGTAAATCATGGAGCTGCCATCAAAGTGGAGTTGGGGTTCAGGTGGGGGTCCCAGGTAATGGGAACAAAAGCAGGAGGTGAGCGTTCCAGGTGGAGGGGATGATATGTACCGAAGCCCCAAGGTGAGGGGGACATTCAAGAAAAGCACAGCAGCTGAGAGCACGGGCTCCACGATCAGAATGCATGAGTTCCACCCCAGCTCTGCCACTCCCTCGCCGTTGTGACCTGGGGCAATTCACTCTGACTCTACTTCAGTTTCCTCATCTGTAAGACAGGGCAACGACACTACCTACTTCATGAGGAATGAAAACAGTACCTACCTGAATGAGCAGTAAATGAGAATATTTACAAAACACTTAAAAACAATGACACAGCACAGGCCCTATGTAAGTGCTTGCTGAATCACGAGAACATGAACTGAGATAAGCTAGCGCTGGTGCACGGAGGCAGCGGTCTCACAGCGCGGTCTGCGGGCCCCTGGGAGGCTGTAGCTTCAAAACTACTTTCAGAACAATGCTTAGATGTTATTTGCCTTTTTTGCTGTCTTGACATTTGCACTGATGTTGCAAAAGTAATGGTGGTAAAACTGCCCACAATTTCTGTACAAATTAGGATAAGACACCAAATATACTAGGAGTTGTTCCATTTTTCCCCACCAGGTACTCAGTTAAAAAAAAAAAACAAAAAGCCAGTTTCATGGAAAAATGTCTGAGGAAACAACAGGAAACATTATTAATATAATAAAATTAATTTATTAAATTTCAAACCTTGACCACATGACCTTTGAATATTCTGGATGATGGACCAGGAAATATTCATAAAGCAAGTCTGCTCATATCAAAGTAGGATGGTTGTCTTGAGGAAAACCACTTGTGTGATGGTTTGAGAGCTGAACTAGCCACTTTTTCCACGGACCACCATTTTTACTAGAAAGAATGACTGACCAACTGTTATCTTTGTTGGATATTTGGTGGGTATTTTCTCAAAGCTGACAAAAGAATGTGCCTTCTTGCAGAAATTAGAATTTTAGAAAACTTTTATCTACCACTGAGAACTTGATAGCTTCCTAAAACTTTCTTTTCTGATACCGTCAGTGGTGATACAGAAAATTGTGTGTGTGTGTTTTTTTTAAAACGTGATGTGTCAATATTTGGAAGATCTGCATAACTCAATGAACCAGTATTTTACAAAAGATCAACAGATTTTAATGTAAGAGTATGAAAAACTCATGGATACGGTTTCAGGTGCACACTGGATCTGATCTGTAAGAAACTAACACTTGCCTAGTCTTGGTGTGGTGTCAGGAGACTAGCCAAAATCATCTGAAAAGGCTATAAAAATACTCCCCCCTTTTCCAATTAAATATTGGTGTGAGGCTGGATTTTCTTCATACAGGTCAATGAAAACGCCACATCACAAGAAACTGCGTCAGAAGCAGGTGAGAATACAGCTGTCTCCCACCGAGCCATCCATCAGAGACACTTGCAAAACTGCAGAAAGGAGCCCTTCTTTTCAGTACCCTTTTTTTTGTTGTTGGAGAAAAGTTGTTTTTTATTAGAATTGTGTTGTGTTAACACGTAATGGGTTTCTAATTGTTGTTTAAAAATTAAATATCCAGTAGTTTAAAATCTTTCTCACTTTTAATTTCTAATATAGTGACTATTGGTACATACAACACACATAAACAGTAGCTCTTCAGGGTCCTCAATGATTTTGGGAGTTAAATTACGTCCTGCGATGCTAAAACCATTAAGAGTTGCTAAGAAAGGGTATAAAAATGGAGGGAGAGTAGGTATGAGATAATGCTGGAATAATGAGTAAAGGACAGATTTTTGCAAGGTGGTGTAGGCCTCAAAGATTTTGGCTGTTATCCTAAGAGCAATGAGAAGCCACTGACATGTAAGCAAAAGGGTGATAGCATCTGACCTGTATTTTGAAAACATCACTCACTGCGATATAAAGAATGGAGCTTAGGGACGAGGGTATGGCTCAGCGGTAGAGCGCCTGCCTAGCGTGCAGGAGGTTCGGGTTCAATCCCCAGTACCTCCATCAGAAAATAAATAAGCCTAATTACCTGCCCCTCAACAAAATTTTTAAAAAAGTAAATTAAAAAAAAAAGGGAGTTTATGGGGGTAAAGGTGGAATCAGGGAGATTATCACAGGAGTCCAGGCAAAGGAAAGGGAGATGGAGGGATGTTAACAGTGAAGAAATATTTAGACCTTGAGCAGATGAACACAGTGATGAACTGGATAAAGGAGGGAGGGGCAGTTGAAGGACTGTCCATAGATTTCTGGCTTATGCAGTCTGATAAGGTGGTGAGTGTCATTAAGACAATTACTAGAAAAAGATCCTGTTGGGAGGATGGAGAATGTGGGCATATATCTGGCATTCAGTTTTAAATATGCTGAGAACAGGAGCCCCAAGGGGAGGTCTGGGGTGGAAACACCGACCTGGGATTCACCCAGGGAGAGAGGGTAATTGGGTTGTGGGAGTGGACGAGTCGCCCAAGGAGGAGGCAGAGGCTGCACACAGCTGGCCAGCTGGACTAACTGACCCTCAGGTATGTCTTGTCTGGCCCACACTGTTTATACAATTTTTGAGACCAATTGCCAACACTTAAAAATAGCAAGATTTCACACAGAAATTCAAATTTTGAGCTTCTTAAAAAAAAAAACTGGAAGCATGCAGAGTGATGCCCAATTAGAGCAGAGGCTGCCAACTACTGCCCACTACCCAGGTCTAAATAAAGTTTTATTGGAACACAGCCACGCTCCCCACAGAGCCCACAGGGCTTACTACCTCCGCTTCCTGTGGCTGCCAGCCTAGAGCAGGAGGGACCCCTTTCCGTCGAGGCATGTGCTATTCCAGCTTCCGAGGCCCCCCCGACCCCCTCCACCCCAGTCCTGTTACCTCCTGACCCGGGCAGCCACTCAAGGCCATGGTTCCAGGTACTGAGGGGAGGGGGATTCCAACCAAACCTTGAGTAGCTCAAATATTTAATGGTTCAGAAGAGACAGCCAAGCAGATAGAACCAGAGAAGTAAGAGGCAATTCCAAACGGATTAAAGGTTTAAAAGGGGGAAAGAAAATGAAAGGACAAAAGAAGAGAACAGAAGCAAGTATTTTTGTAATTGCGGCATGAGAAAGGACTTTCTAAGTGCTAACAAAAGACAGGAAACACAAGATTGTGATACATTAAGTCTGTATGTTAAGAAACACAGCCAGATGGAAAGGCAAAAACTACAAGGTGCATCTGTAACATAAAGATTAATGACCTCATACATGACGAGTTATTGTAGATCACTAAGAAAATGACAGTATTTCCCACAAAAAAAAGAAGGGTGGTGAACACGCAAGTCACGAAACAGACAGGTCTCCAAGGGGAAACACATCTCTGTCCACAGGGGCGGATGTAATAACTCTGTATTCAAAAGGACAAGAAGATTTAAAAAACAGAATATTAAGGGAAGATTTTCTTTATGAGAGACACATACTACAAAGTGTAGTAATTACAACAATAGGTTATCACAGCACAGACAGCCACGTAACCAGGGACTCCAGAAATAGACCCAAGTATGCATGGGACCTGGGTTTACCTAAGAGTTAGCACAAATCAGTGATGAAAGATACATTTTCAATAAATGACATTGGACTATTGGCTTTAAGCAGGAAAAACAGATAAAATTAGTTCCCTATTTCACATCATATACAAAAAAAAATACTATCTTTAAAACAAAGCTCAAGCATTTTAGAATAAAGTACAGATTATCTTCCTGACATTCGAATAAGGAAGACAATTCACAAAAAGCAAAAACTATTAAAAAAAAGATAAATCTTCTAACATTAAAAATGTTAAATTATGCTTGTATAATACACCATAAAATAAAATAAGCCACAGACTAAGAGAACCAATTTTTTCTCACTGATTTGTAATGGTACCTTTGCCATCTATTAGTATTTAAAATATATAAAGAACTCTAAGAAATCAAGAAAAAGATGTGAATGGCCCACTTTCTAAAGCACGCAAAGGGTAACTGCAGGTAATTTATAAAAGAGGAAATGTGAATAGCTAACACAGGAAATACTCAAACCCACTCATAACCAGAGAAATGTAAATTAAAAAAACATAAAACATCATTTCATATCCATCAGACTGACAAAAATTACTACATCTAAGAGCATCAATTATTGGCCAGGATTGTGGTGGGGCCTTGGCTGATCATGTGATACTTCAAGGTCCAGTGCTGCGTATTCTGGTTATCTACCCTAACCCAGCTCTCGAGGTGAACGTAAGGAGTCAGTAAAAGGATGATCATTGCAATTCTTTTACTAATTAATGTCAAAGAAGTGAAAATAAACTTCACAGTTTACTCACACAACTGGACTTCTTTCATAGTAGTTAAAGTGCATAAACACAAATTATATGTGTTAATAGCGATTAATATCAAAATACAATGTGAGGGTTAAAAAATTGGGTTGTAAAAGAAAAAGTACACTGTATGTACATATTGTTTTTGGCGTGTGTGTGTCTACACACACACAGACATTAGAATGACTCACACCAACTGCACCAACCAGTTATTTCCAGGGGGAAAGAGAATGTAAGAACTCTAAATCTGTAACCTTTTTTTATTTCTTAAAAACTGGAAAACACCAGACATTTATAAGAATGGCTAAAATGTAGGAGACAATCAAGTGCTGGTGAGGATGCAGAATAAGGGGAACCCACCCACTTCTCCCACCTGCTAGTGGGAACGTGGTTGGTACAGTGACTCTGGAAATCTGTTTGGTGAGATTTACCAGAAGTGAACAGCACCTGCCCCGATCCAACAATCCTACTCGTACGCACGTGTCCGACAGACGGGCGTGCCTGCGTCCACCGAGGGACGTGGGAAACAGCGCACACAGCAGCGCTACTCAGACAGCCCAAACCCGGAGACGCCCGCGAGCCACCTCGGGAGAAGGGATAAACAAGCGGGCAGGGTGACACGATGGAAGACTGGACGACACTGAGAATGGGCAGACTGCAGCCACATGCAACAGCACGGACGGATGTCACATCAACATTCCGGGAAGGAGGCCAGACACAAGAGCACACACAACGTGACTGTCTAAATAATAAAGGTCAAGAACAGGTAAAACTGATCTGGTGTCAGAAGTTAAGCAAATCTTGGAAGGAGGGAGGTAACTTAAAGGGGCCACAGAGATGCTTTCTGGGGTGCTGGGAAGTTTGTTTCTTGATCTGGGTGATAGTTTCATGAATGTGTTTAATTTGTGAAAATTCACAGAACCGTACATCTATTTCACATTACAAAAAAGGGTGAAAAAAGAGAAAAGGCAAAAGGAAGCAAACATTAGCATGTGTTTGATCTGGTGTTATTTCCTTGACCTTCATATGTATTTAAAACGCGACATAATTTAACATAAGACATTTAGAAAATAAAAGCACGTCGGCACTCCTAGCGTTCTCTCTCAGGCACTGAGAAGCGCCACTTCCTCAGTGTCCCGCAGGGCTCTTCCTCTTGAAGCCCCCGTCTACCTAACTCACCTGAACAGCTGCTTTTGGGCGCTTTTCTCTCAAGCACCAAGGGATCTTTTCCATTCTCCAAATCGTAGTGCTCAGCTTTGGAAACTGGAAGCCCTGCTTGTTAAAAAGAAAGGGAGAGAGAGAAAAAAAGGGACTTAGCTATGTGTGATGGGCACCAAGGTCGATCCTAGAGCGCAGCCCCACACCCTGGAGCTACAGAGAAGACAGGCTGTTACAGGAACACCTGGGACGAGGGAGGGCAGGCCTCTGAGTGAAGCTTCAAACAGGTGCGGCCAGAGTCTGGGCCTGGTAAGGAAGTCTACATGCACTTGAGTAGACAAATCTTTGCACCTGTAGAAATAGAAGAGCCTTTCTCTTTATTTCTTTATTGCAGGAGTTCCAGCAAGACCTCGCAGGTTAGACCTCAGCTTGGACTGAGGAAGGAGTTGGGCAAAGGGGGACTTCAGTGGCACCACCATGTGGCTGGGACTGTGGAATCCAGTGGTTGTCTTCTGATGGTTTTCCTTTCTTCCTTCTTAGTTACTGGAACCAATGCTCGTAGGGAATGTATTACATGAGGTTTGGGAGGAGCCAACTTCGCTCCCTCCACCCCTCATGTAAACACGTACATGTACCTGCACATGTGCTATGCACGTGCGCATGCCCACATGCACAAGCGCGCACGTACACACACACACGTGGGCAAAGGGTCCAAACTGGCCAGAGCATACTTCACCTCCCCGATTCAAGTAATTGTTTCACTGATGGACACATGGCCCAATTTCCTGAATCTCCAGAACAGAAGCACTAGCTTTTTTGCCTCAGTGCTCTAACTGGAAGAATCATGGAATCCCAGAGCGGCCAGGGGCCATCTAGCCATCCGGGGAGATCCTAAGATAAAGCCAACAAGGGGCAAAGCCAAGCCATGTGACTGAAAAATAAATAAACAAAAGAGATTCCTGACAGTATCCCTGGGTCCCTTTTCAACTAGTGTAAGTCTGGTTTCTGCCACTCAAATCCAAAGACTCCTGACCCAAAGCAAGCACAGGCATTTCACCAAGAACCTAGAGCAGAAAGAGATTTCCTCTGGGCCCAAAGGGATCAACACGTTCCGACCCCCGGATGCCAGAGTGAAGGTTCTGCTCAGCTACTTCATTTTCAATAAAGTGCTGATGCCCTCCCCAGCGTGTTGCAGGTCGCGGGGAGAGCCCGTCCTTACACAGTGAGACCAGGCTCCTGTAGTTCTCCAGCATCACGTCCCTGTGTGCCGGGTCCAACCTCCCCCACTCCTCTGGGGTAAAGTCCATGGCCACGTCCTTGAACGTCACAGGTGCCTAGGACACAAAACATGCTTTTGTTCACCGTCTCTCACTCAGTCATCTTCTTCTCACCCCCTTGTTTCTGTTGGCCCTGGAGCAGAGGCACAGATAAATTCAAACAGGAGAAATGACTGTGATAAATGACAAGCATCCGAACATGTTCAGATTCTGAACATTCTGCATAAAGTCACTGGGTATCAATTATGTGCCATGTCCACTGTCAACATGACAACTGTAAGAAGGAAGAGCAGTGTTTCTCCATGGAGAGACTGCAATTTTTCTGGGGAATAAAGACTTAAAACATGAACCACTGAGTCAACAATGTAGTCTGGCAAAGTAAGCAAAATGTAGGTGGAGGGGAAAAAAGGCATGCATGAATAATTCTCCTTGTGAGTCCTCAAGAAAAATCAATCTCTACAGAACCTGTGACTGGAGAAGTCATGGAATGAACAGACTGACAGCGGGCATCTCTGGTGAAGCGCGGAATCAGGTCAAGGCACAGAGCATTAAATCGGAAAATGACAGCAACAAATTAATTAAGGGTACAGATAGACCAAATAAATGTTTACATGTAAATACCACAGAATTAAGTTTATATAACAGAAAAAGTACAAAAACTATATGGACATAGATACATGTCAGCACTGAACGCTTCTCTTTCCATAAAGCCAAAGAGAATGGGAACAACATTCCAGGTTGTTGAAATAAATATACACCAAATGCTACAGAAACATCTTCTATTTAAATATTCATGAAGCATTTGCAAAAGTGACAAAGTAAATGTTAATAAATTCTAAAACAGAAATGGAACAGAGCAGTAACTGATACTGAAAAAATATATCAAAATTTCAAAATAATAATGAAATAAAATACAAAAATCAAAGCCAAATGGCTGAAATTGTACTCAAAGGAAATGTTTCCATTTCATTAAAAAAAATGTCATTAAATGAACAAAGCATACAAGTCAAATTAGAGAAAGAACCTAACAACTAAGGAAAGCAGAAAGAATTATAGGATAAAAACAGAAATTAAGGGGAAGAAAAATAAGAAACTATGACACCTGGGAAATCTGAATAAGAGCAGTAGGTTATAGCACTGTGCCAATGATAACTTCCTGATTTGGGGGAAAAAATAATAAAGCGAGGTAAAATGCTAAATTTTGAAGAATTTGGAGAGCATATGAGAAATCTTTCTACCATTTGCTACATTTCTATAAGTCTAAAATTATTTCAAAGTAAAGTTTCCAAAAATGGAAATAATCTGAGACTTAAAAAATAAGAAATATCCTTGTAAAATAATATAAAATGTAAAAATCAGTAAGTAGCAACTAAGTAGACAAGATATTATGAGAAAAAATGACTTTGATCCTACAAGCTGCATATCTAGAACTAAACCGACACTCAGTGGGAATCAGCTTCCAAATCATCAAAAAAAATAGAATAACAAAAATGCAAGCTACTGCTCAAAAGGCTGAAAAAAATACAAAAGAATAAACAAAGCATAATAAGCAGAATTATAAAAATCACATGACAGGAAAAATGTGAAACATACACGGAATCATATTAATGTGAATAAATTAATTTCCCTTATAAAAAGGTTTCTTAAAATAGCCACGTCCTCTTTACGGAAAGGAGACCCAAACAAAATCTCCAAAGTTGGGGCTGGGGGAATGGAAGGAAATACAGTATACCACATGTCTAAATACAGTAGTACAAACTCAACAAAAACATGTGGAAAAATATACACCCAACTGTCATCCTCAGTAGGCAGAGGGGACTGAATTTGGGGAGGTAAGTATGAGTAATACACTTTTATATTTATAGGTGTCTATGCCATTTACCCGGTTACAATGAGAAAGAATTAAAACTTTAATATTTTTAAAAATCTAGTAAGTAAAAGATAAATAGCCCAGGCAAATTCGAGTAAGAAAAAAGTTGGAATATTAGCAAAAACAAAATCTAATGCAATGCAAAAAGGACAGTTTTAAAAATTTCCGTAAAAGGTTTAACCCATCCTGAAGCTGTGACAAGTCTTGAATCTAATATCAAAGTGCTGAAATGCATAAAGCATTCCCCCTTCTTCTGGGACCTGCACCCTGATTTTCCTGGGGCTGCTGCGCCTGGCCGCCTTTAGTCCACACAGTTCAGGGAGCACTAACTCCATCTCTGACCCATGGGTGGGATGTGCATGTGTCTGTGCAGGTTATTTCCCTACTCTGATCATTACACCCAGATTCGGCCAACAATGGTCCAAGAACGGGGCTAATGCCTGTTAAAGAGCTAACCTCAGGACTTCTGAAATGACCAGGAGCGAAGATGCCCTTTCTCCCTGATCTTCAGTATTGGAAGATGTGAGCCTAAATTTGTCTGGGGCCAGCCTGCACTAGGAGAAGAGCCTGCTTGAGAGCAAAACCCACAGGGAGAAAAGGAAAGGTCCGTGAGACGGGGAGAACAGGTTGTTAGGTTGCTGCTGGAGCTCAGTTTTAGCCAGACCTGTAGTTTTCAGTTATATTAGTCCATAAATACCTCCTTAAAATTTTATTTTATTTTATTTTATTATTTTTGGGGGAGGGCAGGTAATTAGGTTTGTTTGTTTATTTATTTATTTTTAATGGAGGTACTGGGGATTGAGTCCAGGACCTCATGCATGCTAAGTACATGCTCTACCACTGAGCTACACCCTTTCCCAGTAAATACCTCTTTTTGCTTAAGCTAGTCTGAGTTGAGTTTCCATCAGCTGCAGCTTAAAGCTTCCTGACTAATAAAGTCTTCAATATTAACATATGGCCTTCGAGAACCCAGTGGAGGCACATAAGTACAGAAGCATCCTGAGAAACCACTCTTACAAACAGCAGCAATGTGCAATGTGTACTTTTTACACTTTCGGTTAAACTGTAGCGAAGAGAGAGGCCAGCTGAGGAATCTTTGGGTTGTGGTATGACACACATCACAGGGAGCTCTTGCCTCCTACCCAGCTTCTTTTAATAAAAATCTTCAGACATACAAAAAGTGGAAAGATGGATGTACTAATCACCCACAGACTACAACTACCGCTTCAATTCAACAAGCCTTAATACTTGCCCTGGGGGAAGGGGGAGTTTGCAAAGTAAAGCTGCAATTTGGTAACAGTCCACCTCTTAAATACTTCAGCATTCATCATCTCAGAGGGCTGGATTCTAGCTCTTTAAATTAAGCCTTGCCTAGGCTTCCTTTTCCAGCATTTCTTTGAACCACCTGAGCACTGAGTATGTTCATAATTCACTCCAGTACTTAAGGCACTTTCTTAAACTCCTACTTAACAGTCATGTGCATGCTGTTTCCCCAACCGAAAAATAAATTCTAAGGGGTATGAACCACACTGTCTTTTAAATTAGTTTCCCAAGATACCAAGCACAGAAACTAGCTTCCATGCCTGTTTAGTGACAGTAAACACTAGATGGAGAAGGTACCAAGAGGAAGTAGAAAACATTTTCCACTGAGTCCATTATTCACTTGCGTGGTCTCTTAGCAGCAGAACTCAGCTCTCTAGGTGGGCTCCAGCAGACACAGAAGCTCTGCATCAGAAAGCAGGGAGCATGCCTGTACTCCAGAAACGAGGTGTTTCAATAATCAGCAGAGACTCTCTCACCTGGGACCTGGCTGTGAGGTGCAGAGCTGCCACTTCTTCCTCTTCTGTGCTCTTCTCTTGGGAGAATGGAGACTCCTGGGAAGACAGAGCTAAGGGCAAGAAAGCAGTAATGATGGGGCTTGGATCTATCTTGTGACTCAGATTTACACATTTAAAATTCCCGCCATCACACTAATGGTGCTCCCTACAAACACTGCGACTGCAAGGAGCCTGAAACAACCCAGGATCATGGAGAACGTCCAGGAGTGTTGCTACGTGGGGCTTAAATTCATCCAGTTGCCAGAATCATAACACATCCTGGAAGACGACACTCTCTGGTCTGGACATTTTTTTTCTGAGCTTAATTTACATTAAATTAAAACGGGAAAAACAGGCTCAATGATTCTGAAAAAAATCACCCTGCATGCTTAGTTCCAATGTAGGTTGCTGGATCCCAGCCACAGATAATTATCATTAGTTGAGCCTGGGGTACAATCTAGAAATCTAACAAGCCCAGGTCGGGGCAGGGTGTGGATTCTGGTGCAGGAGGTCACAGACCAAACTTCCAGAAAGGCTGGTCTAGGAGAGCCTGTGTCAGTCAGGGACTCCTCTGTCTGTTTTCTCCTACGGAAAACAAAAATATCTGCTCTACTGAAACCATAGGGTTATTGTGCAAAGGGGAATAACAGGTGGAAGATACTTTTGCCAACCAAAAAGCTAAATTCTCAGACCCACTGACAAAGGTTAAGATGGTTATAATCACCCGGGAGGAGAAAGGTGTGAGGAAAAGTGAGGCTATGCTCAAGTCTCGGAAGCTAACGTTTCGCTTACATTTTGGGGTGGCTTTGGAGGGCCCACTGTGCACCCAGCCGGCGTGGAAAGGGAGGTGATCCCACACTAAGCCCTCCACTCTCTCTGAGAGCCCGGCCATCCCCAGACAAAGACGGCAGCGCTCTGCCCAGAGCCCTCTCCACCGACTCCCGCACAGGAGGCAGAACCTGGTCCGGCCCACAGCTCAAGTTCGGCACCAGCACCTCTCACCTCTCTTCCCGGGCATTTCGGCCACATCTGTCTCCATGGTGACCACCTCCTCCCGGCCCCCCCCGGGCAGAAGAGTGGAAAGCCCCGAGGCCTGGTGGTCCTCCTTCCTGCCTCCCCTCTGCGGGCTCCTCCGAAAGGCTTCGCTCCGGTCCCGAGCTTGAACCTGGAAACCCGGGACAGCATCCCTGAGGCCGGGTGCTCACACGCCTGGCGCTGCCGCTCGGAGCTGCTCGGGGACCGGGCGGCGGGAGAAGCCGGCGTCGGGGCTGCAGCCTAGGGGCGGGCGCGCAGACGCAGCCCCCGGCCCGCGCCCGCCCACCGCCCGGACTCGGACCCGCGCCCCCCGGGGCCTCGGGGGTGGGGCTCGTGTCTGCCCTCGACGCCCCTTCCTCCAGCGCGCACTCCAGCCCGGCTCGGCGCGGACTGACGCCCCGGGGCCGCCGCCGAGGTCGAGCGCAAGCAGTCGCACCGGAGGAACAACTCACCTCCCACCGCGGGCCTGACAAAAGCTGCCAACTTCTCGGGCCAGCGGACCCGCGCATGCGCAAGAGCGGGGGCACGGCAGGCGGGCCGCGTCCGGCTCGGAACTACGTTTCCCAGAAGGCCCCGGGCGTGGCCCGACTCCGCTCCTCAGCAGGTGGGAGCGCGAGTGGCGCGCCTCGGAGACTCGGGGGAGCCGCGGTCTCCGTCCCTCTCGAAGGAGCGGTCGCTTCGCTTGTGCGGGGTCCCGCGGACAAGCGAGAGCGCGAGCCGCGGAACCGCGTCTTTGTCGGCCCCGCGCTTGGTCGGCACGTGGGGCTGTGAGGCGTCCTACTCAGATCACTCCAGTGTAAGAGTTACAGCACACGGCTTTCCTCGTATCCTTGCCCTCCCCAAACTCATCCTTTGCCTTCAAACAATGTGAGAGGCGTGCTGTGCAAACCGATGTTCATGCGGCCGCAGACTACCGGTGACACTGAAGATTCACGTGCGAGACAGGTGAGTTGAAGAAGATTCAACCAGTTGCAACACATCTGAGCAACAGGTTCTTTGCAAACGTAAAACTGAAATTTATCAAGAGATACTCTCTCAAGGGAACAAGATTAATCTAATTCTGTTTTGGACAAACGTACCCACTTCAAACAGTATGTTTAAACCGCCCCCTCGTCTCAGCGAATGATGTCATTGTCCACAAACGCATTCGTAAAGCCAGAGCTGGAGTATCCTCAACCCTCACTGTCCATTTATCATCTAATCCTATTCATTGTATTTCTTGAAAAACTCTCCAATTTGTCCTTCTTTTTCTTTTCGCATCAGCATCACCTTAGTTCTAGCCACCAACATTTCACTAGGATTACGGAACCAGCCTCTTAACTGATTTCCCAGACTCAGATTTTCTTTCCCTCCAATTACCCCCCACATTTCTGGCCGGCAATCATTCTAAAGCAAGAATGAGATGTCACTTTACCGTTTAAAACTCTTCAATGGTTTTCACACACTTTGGGAAAAGACGATTTTTAGTTTCCAAAAGAAAGCACCCCTTATGCAGTTCCCATTATCCTATGTGGTATGCACACATTTGTGTAACCCCCTCCCTCCCCTGGAGTGTGGGTAGGACCTGTGACTTACTTTTAACCAGTAGAACACAACAAAGATGACATGATTCTAATGCTTGTTTTGATAGAGAAGTCCTCCTTGCTGACATTGAGGAAGCAAGTATGATGTTGGGAAGACCCAGATGACAAGTAACTGTCAGTCAACAAGAACCTAACCCCTGCCAACAAGCCCCAGGTGCTTGGCAGTGGATCATTCCTAGTGGAGTTTTCCTTCACATGAGAACCCAGTCCCGGCTGACACTCTGGCAGCCAGCTGCGGAGGACCTAGCTAACCTGTACCCAGCCCGTCACCCACAGATACTGTGAGTTAATAGGTGTGTGCTGTTTTGAGCCAGTAAGTGTATAGTTATATTGTTACACAGAAAAAGATAAATAACACAGCATCCTAACATAAATGGCCAGCTCCTTGCCCCAAACGCCGGATGCCTCTGGAAGGAGGGAGGTTGTTGGGTTGAGAAAGTATTGAAAAATTGATTGGAAACCCTCCGGGAGACAGATGACGACAGTGGGTCCTAGGGGTGTGTGTGTGTAGGTGGGGAGGGAGTGGCAGCAGCGATGGAAGCCTCCAGATGCCACAAGAGGGCTGCAGGGGACGCTATAGGGAGTGGGGGTGCTTTCTGGTGCTTTGTGTGCTCCTTTCTGTTCACTGCCACGTTCCCCCGGGGAGATCTTTGCCCATTCGTTCACCTCTGCACTGGGTAGCCTCAGAGCTGGGCTGGGAGAGGAGTGGGTACTAACAGACACAAGAAGATGCATCTCAAAGGGTTTTATCCACCCTTCTCCCACCCTGATACACACAAACACCCAAACACACACATACACATGCAGGTACACAGGCAGTGAGCCAGATGGTTCCTGCAAAGAAGAGATGGAGGTAGAGAGGTTCCTTGTGGGATAAGATCACCTGGTAGGGAGGAAGGTGGTAAATGGACAGTGATCTTGCCCCAATTTTAACACCATAGATTCTCTGCTTTGAAAATAACTCAAATTTCCCTAAGCCCTGCTCCCTTCCCCACATACATACAGATATTTCATCCACAGCTTGTGCCCTTCCTGGTGAGTTGAAGGAGGTATAGGAAACACCCCAGGATTTTGGTTCCCTTCCCTCCCTACATTACCAGCTTATAACCTGGGCTTGGGGAATATAGACCCACAGGGGGAAAATAAGATATCTGATGTATTCTATTGCTATAAAAGAAAAACAATGGTCTGAATGACCTGTAACAGATAACACAAAATTAGTGGGCCACTTAGAATAAAAAAAAAATTTTTTTTTACTGAAACTGCTTTACTGCTATTTATCAAGGGGTTCTCCCCTTTGTTTTTGAGTCTCTGTGTACAACTGCCCTTAGTCAATCAAGACTCAAAGACAGGTGTTGTATCTCATTTTAATGGCTATTCTGAAAGCTTTTGCTCTTAAATCTAGCCATCTCTTCCATCACCGAGTATCCAGTAAGCACCTCCTTACTGTTTCCTACTCCTCTATCCCAGAAAGCTCAAGATGTATGTATTTTAAAAAAGATACCCTAAAAGAGTTAAAGGAGGACGTAAGAAATATTAAGCAGGAACCCATCATAGTGGCCAATACTTGATTGGCTAGCAGAATGTGTGAAACTGAACAGGGAATTGAAAGCTGGGCTATCAGGTTGAGGAACTCTACTCTTCCATAAGAGATCAGGAAGGGAGAGAACCTTGAAAAAATGTGAAAGAAACGTTAAGCAGTATGGAGACTGACTAGATATTCATATAATGAGAGTCCTAGAAAGAAAGAAGAAATAACCAGGGAGAGGAAAATATTTTAAGAAATAACAACCAAGAATTATGGAGAAATAAAAGTTACAGAACTTAGATTGACAGTGCTTGTAGAAAGTCAAATGGGAAAAGCATGAAAAGACACCACATGTTATAATAAAATCTAACAACGTAAATGTGGGTTTGCAACCTCAGGCGTTCCCGATGAGCAGCAATAGTCTCTAGGAATGAAGCAGCTGAAGGGGTCTCTCTGCACGAGTGGTAGCTCAGCCAGACTCAGTGGTTTGGTACATTAATAGTACGTATATTTCCCTCCAGCAGATGACAATCCCCTTCTCAATTTGACAGAATATAGTGAACGTATCACAGGATTTGTCAACTAAATGGTACTGGGCTCTTGGCTCAAACATCACTTTTCCTTTGGTGTGACTTTGGGCTATTTACTGCAACTCTCTAAGCTGCCACTTGTTTGTCTTTAAAAAGAGATGATTCCACATGTGAGTGATATCATATGGTATTTTTCTTTCTCTTTCCGGCTTGCTTCACTTAGAATGATGATCTCTAGGTCCATTCATTTTCCTGCAAATGGCATTATGTTATTCTTTGTTATGGCCGAGTAGTATTCCATTGTATAAATATACCACAACTTCTTTGTCCAGTCATCTGTCAATGGACATTTAGGTTGCTTCCATGGAACATCGTGTAGACTTTGCGTGAATGTGGGAGTGCATGAATGGCCAAGACCCATGCGTCTGCATTGTGAGAAACTGGTCTTGCTCAGGAATGTGGCCATGGGCAAGTTGCTGAACTCTGCACCTCCTGTTCGTTATCTGTTGAATGAAGTTTATTGTCCCTACCTTGAATGATTGTTGTGAGCATTAAGTGGAATTTTCATATGGAACATCAGAAAACAGATACTGGAGAGAAGTCTTATGAAGATAGGAAAATGTGTAGCTGGAACTCATACCATCAGAGTGTTCACAGCAGGAGGGATTATAAAGTGCATGAAGGAGCCTTAATTTGGAATACACCATTTACTCAACACCAGAGAATCCCAAACGCAGGGAAGCCTTATGAATGTGGTGACTAGAAAAATGTTCCATGATTATTTGGGTGATGCACAGCCCTTACAGTGCATCAGAGAATTCGTGCTGGAGAGAAACCCTACGAATGCAATGAATGTGGGGAAGCTTTTGTTCAGATAACTTCATTCAACCCCAGCTAATGCCCACTGGAGAGAAACCTTATGAATGTCATGAATGTGGTAAAGCCTTCAGTCACAATTCATCCCGTATCAAGCATCAGTTTGTTCACACTGGAGAGAAGCCCTGTGAATGTCACAAGTGCGGGAAGGCGTTTAGTGACCGGTCAGTCTTCATTCAACATCAGAGAACTCATACTGGAGAAAAGCCTTACATGTGCGGACAGTGTGGCAAAGCCATCAGTCAGAGCTCAGATCTCATAAAACATACATGAGGCCACACTGGAGAGAAACCCTACCCCTTCAGCCAGAGTTCATCCCTTACTCCGCATCGGAGGGTCCATGCTGGAGAGAAACCATCTGAGTGTCGTGGGTGCGGGGGATCCTTCAGTTGAAGCGCCCGACCTCCTCCACTCAGAGGATTCACACCCGACAAGCCCTGTGAGGTCAGGCATGCGGCCGCCCCTTCCGGTGTAGCTCAGCCCTCATCAGGCATCAGAGACTTCACAGTGGAAACTTCCTCTGAATGTGTGGACACTTCACTCTGTTAGATACCAAAGACTCATCCTTCCACAGGTTGTTACAGTTGTGGTACTTTTATCCTGAGGACAAAATCTCTTTTGCTTTGTCATCTCCTCTTTCCTAGAATCTTCGTTCTTTATCCTTCTCCCAAAGCTGCAGTTATGACTGTCACATCTCAGAAAGTAAACATTATTTACTCTGGAATCTGGCAGCCTAATCCAGTATCCTGTTTCATACAGTTCTGACAGGGGAGTTGGGACGGTGGCGGGGGGAGGCAACTGAGCCAGTATTTTTAGAAAATATTTTAGGAAAAAATGTAGCCTACGAAGCATACCCTCATCAGATGAGATTACCTGGGGCTGTCTGATGAAAATTATATGGCCTTAAGAAATTTTACATGTACTTAATGAAAACACGTATTATTTTTTGGTCACACCGTGACTTTATGCATATGCGAAGCGATTTTCTTTGTTTCGACCCTTCCTAAGCTTAAGCTGATCTTAAGGTCCCTTTTTAGGTTTCCATGAATTATTTCCCCTTCCTTTCTTCCCTCTGTTGGAGGCGTTTTTCAGTTACCCAAGAGGATTGTTGCATAGGATTGGAGTCTCTTGACTTCCCCGTATCTTTACAGATTTACCAGCCATAACTTGAGATTTCCCTGCTGTATATTTTTTCTCATGAAAAGGGCTATTCTGAACTCGCCATTCTCACTGAATTTCTCGCCTTTCCCTTCGATTTAAAGCAACTACGGTGTCAGATACCGCTTGAAGTTCAGCAGGGCTTGAGTTTCAAGCTGAAGAGCAGAACTGGAGGGAGAGAAGGATTTG
Source organism: Vicugna pacos (assembly GCF_048564905.1). Classification (NCBI taxonomy): domain Eukaryota; kingdom Metazoa; phylum Chordata; class Mammalia; order Artiodactyla; family Camelidae; genus Vicugna; species Vicugna pacos. The sequence goes on along the minus strand of NW_027328736.1, from coordinate 2,357,903 downwards.
TGTTCTGAAAATGAGCTGTGAGACAGAGGACTCTGAAGGAACGGGGACTTCTGGAAATAATCTCCGACATGCCCAGAATCCTTAGTAATTTTTAGAAATGTAAAGGGGGCAAAAGAGTAATCTGAGTGTCCATCATTAGACTCAGACCTCTTAAAATACGTTTGTTAATGTAAGAAAGTCATGTCACAGATGTTTCCTCCTGGGAGCCCACTGGCTTCGTTTGAGGATAGACCTTTGCCCTGCCTTCAAGGCCCAGTCTGGCAGAGCCTGGTTTAGAGCTGAAAACTCAGGGCAGGTGTCCTTGAACAAAAGGCCTGTCCTTGAACGGGTGGATCGCATGAATTTGTGTGTTTAAACACACACACACACATGTGCACACACTGCATTAGCGTGGGCTGCCCCCCAAACGGACTCTGAGGCAAGAGTTTGGGTGCACGCAGTTACTTCGCAGTTGATCCTAAGACGCATGGTGAGGGAGTTGGGGAGTGAAACGGAGGGAAGGGGGAGAGTCATTAGGAGGCAGTTAATGAGCAGGTGACCACTGAGGCTCCGTGTCCCTGAGGACCCCCTGAGACTCTGTAGGACACATCCCTGACTTCTCCCAGTGAGGGCCCGGGAACCTGCGTATTTATTCACCACCTCCCTTTCTCTTGGTTGAGGTTTACTCTTGGAGTGTTAACTGCCTGGCACTTCGGTACATCTTTGATTGTATCTTTAAGACACAGTTGCAGAAGTGGAATTTCTGGGTCAAATAGTATGCATGTTTTAAATACATATCATCAAATTGCCGCCGCCGCCCCCGCCCCCGTTTGCCTTCCCCAGAGCGGGTGTTGCTCCCCCCGCAGTGGAAGGGCTATTTGTGACAAGGGGGCCTCCGAGCATAAACCAGCAACTGTGAGGCTGGGGGGCTGTGCTGGGGTGGGGGAGAGGCTTTTCACCTCCTACTGTTCGCAGAGGGCAGAGATGGTGAGCTGTGATAAAGTCAATGGCAGTCTTCTTTCCCCCTATTTAGACACTGATGGACAAACATCTGGATTTTTTAAAGGAACAATATGGCGAGTATAATTCCCATTTAAAAGGGGATGTGACCTCTTTCCCTTGCAGGGATGCAGCCTCCCTCTGGGAGAGGCACAGGTGGAACTTGGGGTACCCAGTGGTGTGCTGGTGAATTTTCAGCAGCTGGCTCTCTGGGGTGGGGTGGGGTGGGGCGGCGGGGGCTCAATTTGTAGTATTTGCCGTTGTCTGTGGTGTAAATACTCCCACCATGGCTGACTTCAGGCTGCCAGCAGCACTGACTGCAGACTGGGGAGGAAAGGGCACGCCTGGCTGTCATGAGTGGTGAGGATCCTCCCACACACCACTGGGGACTTCTCTGTTTTATTGGAGAAATAGCTGTTAGTCCCGTTCTGTCCATTCCATCTATTTACCATGACAAAAATAGGACACTTCGTAGGCATTTCAAGTACCTTGAAATTTTCCTGAGTGTCTCCATAACCCAGACTCTCAAAGATCAATTTTCTAGCTCCAGCTGATCCTGTTAGCAGGACCGCTATTAAAGGATTCCCAGTGACATGTGCACCATAGTTTGTGTGAATAGCGCCCCGTGAAGTCACATGGAGGACAGCCTCCAAATAGCAGTGGAAAGATCTCCAGGGAACGTCTCTTTGGGCTCCCCATTTGGAAAAGACTGTGGAGATAACTGGTTAGAAGTGCATAACAACAGTCTAGGACAGATGCAGAGAAGTCTTGTCCAAGAGGCAGGTTGCAGGTGATGGACAGTCCTCATGAAAACCCCTAAGTTGGATACGTGCCAGAAATATAATTTTAACATTAAATTTAAAATCTCACAACATTGTAAAATGACTATAACTCAGTTTTAAAAAATGAAAAAAAGGCTATTCCTCTCCTAAAAAATCAAATGTCACAACATTGTAAATCAACTATACTTTAATTAAAAAAAATCAGATACTACTGCTTAGCTCCTAAATAGGAGGGAGCACTCAGCTGTTATGTATTAAGGACATTACGTGTAACGTAATGTATGTGTGTTTGTAGAGATCTCAGGCATTTCATGTAGATGAGATATCTCAGCATCAGAAGTTAAACTAGAAAGAAGCCATGCAATGCAGTAAGTGTGGGAGGGCCTTCAGTAATCCCTGACACTAATTTGATATAAAACAGTCTATACTGGAAAGAAAGCCTCTGATTATCTTAAATGTGGGAGCACCTTGGCGGTGACAGGCCCCGTGCAATAAGATTATCTCTCTGCAAATGGCCATGGTGCCAAGGTTGGGAAACCCTCAGAGAAGCAGTCGGTCACGGCGGCATGTGACCAACAGGTGGCAGTCATGTCTGCTGCCGAGCTGTTAACTCAAAGGCGTTCACCAGCCGCACAGTTAACAGTCCATCACTCTTACTGCAACACACATGCACACAAGTTATTTTTAAGTTGTCAAAGTGAAATATTCTTTGCAACAGATTCAAATAATATAGGAATATATAAAATAAAATGGAAGGGTTCCTCTGTTCCCCCTTCAAGTCTTACTGTTAATTAAAGAATTAGGTTTGAATCTGTGTTATCAATCCAGATTCTTTTCTTAGGCATGTGTTTGTGTGTATGTATATCTGTGTGTGTGTGTGTGTGTGTGTCTGTACACACATGTAACTGGGATTGTACTATTTCTTTTGTTTTGCAGCTCACTTTTAGTTCTCAACGTGATACAGTGAACGTCTTTACAAGGAATTTGGAGCCACCTGACTTTTTAAATGGATGCATAGTGTCGTGGTGTATGGATGTGCCATGATTTATTTATATATCTTTTTACTGATGGGCGTTTGAGTTCGTTCCAGTTTTCTTGCTGATACAAGCAGCTCTGTGGTCATGCTGCTATTTCTGTAGGATAGATTCCTGGAAATGTGATGGGTCAGGGTGTATGAACATCAGAATTGTGGTGAATCGGCTGTACTAATTCATGCTCTAACAGTTTCCCCACACTCTCAGCTACACGGGACACCATCAATATTTTACTATTTTTAGTTTATATCTTACTATATTTCATCCTTAATGGGGTTAGATGTCTTTTTGTATGTTTACATTTTCACATGCTTTTAAGTCCATGAATTGTCCATTCATTTCCCTTTCTCATTTTTATATTAGGTTTTCTTTTTATCAACTTGAAGTAGCTCTTTATATATTTTTCTTATTAATGCTTTGTCTGAATTTTGAGTTTGAATAAAGGATGAGTTAGGGATAAAACTTTATATTTTCTCAAATAGCTAGCCAATTGAACTAACAGCCTTTATTAAATAATTCCTTCCTTTCTTGTTGTAATGAAATGCATGCATACCTGGGCCCAGTGTTAGACACTGTTCTGTCTAATCTTGAGCTGGGTTCCCATTGCTTTACTCACTGTCTTGTGGCTGGTGCAGAAGGAGGGGGGATGTTAGCTGTGTACTGAGATGTACAAAAGCCACGAGGGAGGAGAAAACATGGCAAGGGATTGGAAGAGCCAGAGACTAAAGAAGGAGTGTGGGTGAGAGGAGACGGGGTGGCGTTGGGTTGCGAGTGGGCTCAGAGTGGTCAAGGCACTGCAGGGTGCTTACAACTGGATCTTTATTCTTAGAGCTAGGGAGCCAGGGAAGGATTTTAACTAGAGGAATAATACGATCAGATTTATATCTTACTCTGCTTTCTCTGGGCTTCTGTTTCCACCTACGATGGAGTAACTGGTACCAGACTAGTCCTCCCACTGCAAACTTGTGTAAAATTTGACAAAACATAAGCGGTAACTATTTTCAGGTGGTGAGTGACAGGCAGCACGAAGGGCCTGATCCCTGACAGCAGGAGGAGCTCTCGCGGTGTGCCCCATGGCCACCCACCTGCCTGTCAAGGAGCCATTCCCCAACCATGACACATGGTGCTGGAGTCTGGCAGAGCCCGGTGGGCCCACTAAGCTGAGTGTCCAGAAGAAATCAGGGTCCCAAGCAGCTGAGGCAGCTAGAAACTGTGGGGCGAGGCACACAGAGGAGGGAGTTGTGTAGAGGAGCCCAGTGCCCCATGCATGTGCATGACGGCTCAGTAAGGCTGGTTCAGAAAAGCTTTCCCCGGATGCGCCGTGGAGGAAGGATTGGAGGGAACAGTGATGGGGTGGATGCAGGAATTCCAATTTGGAGGCTGTTACTGTAATGCAAGCGAGAGACAGTGGTGGCTCTGACTGCAGTCATGGGACACAAAGGGTGAAGGTTCCTGAGATCCTTGGGATGGAAGATGGTGATGGAATGGATTCAGGGGTGAGGGAAAGGCATGCTGCCCGGGTTTCTGGTTTGTAGTCTGGTTGGATGCCGGCAGCAATCTCAGAGGAAAGAACCACGAAGAGGGCCAGCTTTGTTGGGTCAGGATCCGGAAAGGTCCTAGGTTTAATTCTGGATGTATTCGGTTTGAGGTGACTGTGAAAGTGAAGTTTTAATATTTAGAATGTAGTTGCAGACAGAGCTCTGAAAGTCTGAGCTGGAGACATCAACGTGTGCCAGTGGTAACTGGAGTCCTGGGAAGGGAAGAGCTCATCTGTGGAGAGAGAATAGCTTGGGAAGAGGACGTGGTCTTGGCTTGAGCTTCAAAGAGCATCTCATCTTTTTTTTTTTCAATTTTTCCAGGGAAGGGTAATTAGGTTTATTTATTTTAATAGAGGTACTGAGGACTGAACCCAGGACCTCGTGCATGCCAAGCACATGCTCTGCCACTGAGCTGTACCCTCCCCACAAAGAGCGTCTCATCTTTACCAGCCAGAGACGTGTCCAGTTTCCCACTACATTATCTTGTTGAATAATGTAGAATCTTACAATAACCCTGAAAGTGAGACAAAGCAAGTACTCTCTAATCTTATAGGTGGAGGAACTAGAGACTCAGAGGGCAAACGGCATCTGACAGTGGCTAATTGATGGCTGAGTGGAGGCGCAAACCCGCCTTCTGACTCCTGAACCCTGGGCGTCTCTGCTCGGAAGCCGACCACTGGGCTCCCTTAGGACTCCCGCCCACAAACACGTTTACTTTTTAAAGTTCCTGTTTTATGATTTTTGTACACTGTTAAGTTGTTATTTTAAAAAGTTGGAAAACATGGGAAAGCACAAAAAAGTCACTACGTGCAGTAATTTCATGCAGCTGTCCTCTGGCTGTCTGCATACATTCACACTTGGACACCTAAAGCTGTTCCTTTTGATATAATTTGTCTTACAGTGTACAATCCATTTTATGACCTGCTTTGAGAAGCTTAATGTATGGTGACCCTTTCCTCATGCCATTAAATAATGAGTAACTGGTTTTGAGTGAGCTGTTGGTCTGAGTCTTAGAAAAGCAAATAGAACAACTTGCCAGAAGCAAACAAGCCTTGTTGGGTGGATGACTTGCAGTACCACCCAGTGGCCTTTTCTCTTCTTACACACTTTTCATTGACCATATTTTCCTGCTTTTTGGAATGAATGGTGATGCAGGAACTAAAGTCTCGAGGTTTCCTGGCAATTTGCATTCCTTCCTGAAAAAAGGCCAGTAGCAGCTGGAGGTGCAGCTTGGCCTAAAGTTCTCATGGCAGAAGAGTTCAAGCTGGTCTCAAGGCATGTGATTTTGAAAAGTGTTCCTTTGTCAGGGAGGATGTTTCAGGTTACTTGCAGGCCAACCCAAACATTTTAAAATCACAATGAAACATACAGAAAGTGGACCAGCTGGATCCTGCAGCTCAGTGATGCCGAGGGCCAGGTCCTCTGGGTCTCTCTGCCTTGCCACGGTGAGGGCAGCATCCTAAGCTGGTCTCTTCATGTCATGGATGGTTGCCAGCATCCATGCTTCATTGTCCACCTCCAGAGGGAAGGAGATCTGTTTCCCAAGTGTCTCTCTTAAGAGCCAGGAAGACCCCAGCAAACTAATTCTCGAATATCATTGGCCTCAATTTGCATAGACCCCCCCAATCCCTAGTGTGACCAACACCGGCCAACAGGCTGGAGTGACCACGTCTGGTGTAGATGAACCCAATCAGGTGTAAGGAAATACAGAACATTCTTCAACCTTCTAGTTTGCAACAGTGAGGTGGGAGTCAAAACCATATGAGCAAATGGGTGTCGGCAGTGAGGAAGTGGAAGTAAGACTGCAGCTTCCATGGTTCCTGTAACACAGCATCTTCCTTTGGCGGGGACTTCGATGAGGAAGAGAGTATATTGTGTATTGAGAAAATGACCCATTGTCCTCTGGCCTGGCCACAAATAATCCCTGGGGAGGGGGGCAGATTTTGGCTCTCAGATGGAAAATGTTTTTTCCTCCCTTTGTTCAGGAATCTAGGTCACTAGTCCATACTTATTATTAAAAAAAAATAAGTAATTAACCAAGAGGAGCCCATTCCAAGATGGCTGGAGGAGCATTAACACCGTGCGGTGTGGTCACGCGCATTGTAATAGAACCTGTAGCTGTGTCCCGGTTAGCGTTGTTGAGGAGGAAGGTATTTCCCTCTACCCTTCCAGGTTCTTCGGGCTGGCCTAAGAATTAAATTGACATGAGACAGATTAACAGGAGGAAGTTAAAAGTTTAATAACATGCACGTGCAAGAGACTCAGGAAAACTGAGAAACTCACCCAAATGGTCAAAACCCTCTTCTTAAATACCACCTTCAGTAAAGACAAAAGAGGATGTTGGGGGCAGTGGTTTGGGACTTCAAAGGGGAGGAAGGCAATTCACATAAAGATGGAAAAGCAGATTTTGGTAAACAAATGTTTGCTGGGCCAGCAGAGACAATGGGACTTGGAGAGGAATCTTAACAGACAAACAAATGTTTGCTGGGTTCCTCCCTGTCTGCTACACCAGTTGGCACAATAGTTATCTCTGGTGAGAGCTCCTCTCCTGGAGCAGGTCCCCATTCTACATTCTTTTAGGCAGTCTGGGGAGATAAACAGAAAGACTTCCTGAGACTTCTTAAAAATAATCGGCCTAAACTAATCCGCATGCCAAAGAGACACACTTTAGGGTCTAGTTTTGCTCCCCTACAGCATCAAGAGTCAGCCTCCTGGGTTCAAACTCCAGCTGGTTCGGAACCCAGGATCTCTGGGCAAGGTCTTTAACCTCGGAAGGCTTGTTTTCCCCTTCTGCTAAACAGGAATAGTGACAGCACCTGTCTCAGGGTTGTTGCAAAGACTCGCCCATGGAGTGCATGCAGTGCCCTCAGCATTGATGCTGGTGTTTGTGTTATCAGCCGTGCACCCCTTTGAGCTTCACCAAACTCCACGTGCAGAGATGCTCGAACCATAGTTACTCCACTTAGATTTTTTTTAAGATGCATTCTTTTCTTCCATGGCTAAAGCAGATAGATATACAGTGTATGCTGGACAGGCCACAGAACAGCTGTTGTGATTAGCATAAAGTTTAAGTCAAATCATGTATGAGCCAGAATGACTTGCCCTTACCTCAGTATGTGAAAGCTTCCTCTGTCATCCTCTTTTAATGGCAAATATTTTGATAAAAAATACTGATGATCAGAATATTTGTCCCTCAATGCCAGAGTGGTTGCTGCCTGCCCTGGGCCCATCGTGTCCCTTGGTGCTAGGCAGGACAAATTGCAGCAATATGTTTTTGGTTCTGTCCCCTAAGGCAAAAGAAATAGAAGCAAAAACAAACAAATGGGACATAATTAAACTTAAAAGCTTCTGCACAGCAACAGAAACCATTGACGAAATGAAAAGACAACCTACTAAATGGGAGAAAATGTTTGCAAATGATGTGACTGATAAGGGGTTAATTTATAAAATTATATATATAATTATATATATAAAAATATATAAACAGCTCATACAACTCAGCATCAAAACAAACAAACCAAACAACCAACCAATTGAAAAATGGGCAGAAGACCTGAAAACAGCATGGAGTTTCCAGAAATCCTCCTTTGGGTGTTTGTACGCATATTTCTTAGCGTTGTTATGGAGGTTGGACAGAGCACAGTTCCAGGGGTGTGTTCAGCACAGGCCACATAACATGTCATGTCTTTGGGTCTGGAATTTATGAGAGTAACTGGACAGTTCGGTCGGGTTCCTGAGTTCTGCCTTTCCAGGGCACAGAAGGACCCCCAGAGGTTCCTGGGAGGCCCAGCTGCTAGTTCTGGCCCTGGGAGCCTGGCTGGCTGGAGGAGGGCTGACTGAGGGTGGACCAGGGCCACACCTGTGGGCAAACAAGGGGGACTGGGGAACGAGCCAAAGCCAGACCGGCTGTGGCTCAGGGAGGAGATGACCCCAGGGGCTCCCTGCAGGTGCTGCTCACAGGCAAGACAGACCCTACTGGAACTCCCAGTCTTGTTTTCTGAACCAGTGTGTGTGTCCCAGTCTTTGTGAAGAGAAGGCTCGGGCAGCACCCGGGGACGGCCCCTCCTGCCAGCCTCGACCCACGGCGACAGGGCTCGGGGGCGGGGCGGGGTGGGGTGGTTCCGAGTCTCGGACCGAGTCTCCTCTGGGTTGGTTCTCCTCTCCTTCAGTTTGGTCTCTTGTCTGGCAGTTGTTAATCACCAAAACGGCCCATGAGGCTGTCTTCTCATTTTATGAGAGAAGCAAGGCTGGGGACCAGTTTGCTGATAGTGACCCTGGCCAGAATGGTCCCTGGGCCCACCCCCTGGGTGAACCAGGAGAAGCCTGGGCCAGTTTCTGGAAGAGTGATGCAGCTTCCAGCTCTGGGTCTCGGACTCTGGGTTTTACCAGGAAAGCTGGACGGTGAATTTGGAGGACGAGCTTAGGTGGGGCTCTCCCAGGTGACTCCACCCTCACTGCTCTCACCGTGGTCTCCTAAACGTGAAGACTTTCCATTCCAGACAAGGGTGAAGGACACAGTCTCAATAAAGTATCGTCCCTTAAAATTGATCAAATTTAGATATATGACTTGTTAATTTTGTTATTCTTATTTTCCACACAGTCTGATTGCCTGCTTTTTCTTAATTTCTGCAGGCTGGCGGACAAATACCACCTACGTTTGTGGATCACAGCTCTGCACGGCTTCACAGAGACGCAGATGAAAACTGCTCAGTGAGAATTTTGAAGCTATTTACTTAGGAGGAAAACTTAGGGGCTTCCTTTAACCTGAAATGGCCAGATAGAGTCTTTGGATTAAGAAAGCTCTACTTGAGGTCTTCCATATTCCTCAAGGTGATGGCGTGAAACCCACAAATTGGGAGGGGAGTTGCAGTCACTGTTCACGGGCCCTTCGGGAGTTTGTCAGCTTGTGGGATAGTTCATCACAGAATCCACTGGGTGAAGGATGAACGATTACCTGCCTGCCTGCCTGCAGTTACCTCCCACATGGTTCAGTAGAGTTTGAGTTCTCAGAATGCCGGGTGGGAAACCTCCCTCAGTTCCGGAAAGGAATCCCAAACCACGGTGTGGCCCTGGTGTCTGTGGCGGCAGGTTTGATTCAGGAAAGCAGGAAATTACATCCATTTTGCGAAATAGACACTTGCTTCATGCAAGGCTGCGTGCAGGGAGGCTGGCCTGGAGGGGAGGAGAGAGTGGTGTTGGGGGGCCGTATGACATCAGAGGGGCAGGTCTGATCTTGTCTTAACTGAGGTTAAGAGAGGACAAATGATTTTCCCAGGTCAGGCTGGGACCGAAAATTCAGCTTTCCTGTTTTCCACGCTGTTGTGGAACGTCTGCTAGTTCAGGGCTCCAGTGGGCCACCGGCTGGGCTGAGCGAGCCCTGTGGGGTTAGCGGGAGAGAATGGCGGGCAGGGGAACCATTCATGAAGGAGGGGAGGGTGGGCATGAGATGGTGGGGGGAAGAACAGGAGATGAGTGAGAGGCTGGCTCAGTACCCCCAGTGGGAACCTGAGGTTGTGGAACCGGTCAGGCAGGGCGGCCAGGCCACCTTCCCTCACCTTCCCTCTCCTTCCCCCAAAAGATTAAAGGCTCTGTGGCACTTGGTTGGACCAGTTCAGCCTCCAGAACCAGAGCATTCTGAAAAGCAACCCTATTCATGGACGTTGGCGAAAGCCCCGGACCGGTAGGGGCCAGGACAAGCCGGCTCCTTTCTCTCCTGGCCGGAGGTGTAAAACCGTGAAATGAAATGCGGGAGGCCCCTTCTGGGCGCCTCCAGCAGTGGGGTTGGGGGTACTCAGGAAACTTCGCATTGCTGAAAGGGCCGAGTGAGGCGATCACGATGTGCGTGTTCGGGGCAGGTGGACAAGCAGGCCTGTATCTGGATAGACTATTACAGTCCCCCATGCCATCCAACGCCATGCAGCATTTCTTGGATTTCTGAAATGCCTTGGTCAGTGACAAGAATCGCGCCTTGGTTTATCCGGTTTAATCCGGATCCCGCAGAACCCAACCAGGAGTGGACAGCCATGGGGAGGGGGATGTCTTGGAGACACCCCAACCCCCAATCTCAGGGGCGAGCTGGACCAGCACCCTCACCCCCCGGTTCCCTCTCTGTTCCAATAGCTTTCCAAATCCACTTGAGCATATCTGAAGAAATCCTGGGGGGAAGCTATAGACCCTCTCTAGGACACAGAAGTTGGGGGCCAGGTATCCTGGAATAATCCTGGGTCCTTTGGTGCCCGTCTGGCAAATGCAAAGTGTGCTGTGTCCCCCTACCCAGCGAGGGGGTCTGGGAGCACTGTTCTTCGAAGTAGGTAGATGCTTATCTCATCCTCTGGCCATTGATTATGAGCTGGATTGTGCCCCCCATTCATACACTGAAGCCCTAACCTCCTCTGCCTGGGACTGTGGCTGTATTTGGAGACTGCGCTTTTTAAAGAAGTCGTTCAAGTAAGATGAGTTCATTAGGGTGGTCCCTAATCCACATCTGACTGGTGTCCTTATGAAAAGAGGAGATTAGGGCACAGACGTGCACAGAGGAGAGACCATGTGAAGACACGGGGGGAGGACAACCGTCTACAAGCCAATGAGAGAGGCCTCAGAAGAGACCATCGCTGCTGACACCTCGATCTTGGACTTCCAGCCTCAGGACTGGGAGAAGACACGTTTCTTTATTTAACGCAGTCTGTGGTGCTTTGACCCACACACCATGTCTAGGAACACCTTAGTAAGTGGGCAGGGCCCCCCCATCCCCCCACGAGCCCCTGGGCAGGTGTTCAGGTGTCGGAATGGAGCTTTATGTGGAAGGAGACAAGGTCTTCCTGACTCTCCCGATCGCCACTGAAAACCCACCTGTAGCCTGTCTCCTGGAGATGGGAAAGGATGAAAGCCTGTCCTGTGGCTGAAGTCCTTACATTTTGGGTCCCTTTGAAACCTGAAAACAAAAAATGGAGCCAGTCAGGCCACGCAAAGCAGAGTGAACTTCTGCCCGCAGAGCTCAGGAATCTCTGGTCTTTTCAGAGCGGGCCTGGTGGCAGGGCTGAGTCTGTGGGGGACTGACTAACACAGGAGTCGGAGTTCTGGTTCTGGGCAGGAGGAGGGGCAGGGCTGGCCACCCTGAGCCTGAGCAGTCGGTCGGCCTGTGTCACCGCCGCTGGCTGGTGTCCAAGCTCGAGCGGGGTAATGACTGCGTGAGCTCCCCAGGGGGAGGAAACAGTTAAAACTCTGCAGCAGCTGCAGTCATCTGGGCATGGTTCCCTTGTCTGACTCGCAGCGGGATCCTGGGCCAAGGGGCAGACAGATGGACAGACAGCGAGCCTTCCACATGGCCGAGCTGGATCTGATGGCTCCAGGGCCACTGCCCGGGGTCCCCGCTCACCCGCTGACCACGCTCAGCCCAGACTCTGGGTTGGCCAGCCCGGGGGAAGGAGAGGACATGGGTCCCCTGGGGACACCCCCGGAGGGAACAGTCTCTGCGTGGCCGGGCAGGCCCGGGGTGGAGGCGGAGGAGGAGGTCCTGTGTGACTTCTGCCTCGGGGCCAGCAGGGTGAGGGCCGTGAAGTCCTGCCTGACCTGCATGGTCAACTACTGCCCGGAACACCTGCGGCCGCACCAGGAGAACAGCAGGCTGCATGGCCACCAGCTGGCCAAGCCCGTCAAGGACCAGGACCTGCACGTCTGCCTGGCCCACCGCCGCCCGCTGGTCACCTTCTGCTGCCCCGATGGGCAGTGCATCTGCCAGGAGTGTGGCCAGGGTGAGCACCGGGGTCATGCTGCGGTCTCCTTGGACGCTGCCTGCAGGGACAAGGAGGTGAGTGCTGGGGTCCACCCAAAAGAGAGAGGTGGGGAGACCCTGTGCCCAGGGAAACTGGAGTGGGTCACTCTGTCCCAGCTCGGTCCTGCTGTCCCTGTGCCCGCTCTGTCCGTGTCTGTTGCTCCTCTTCCTGGCAGTCTCCTGCTGTTTCTCACTTAGCTTTCGGTGACTGACCCGTGCTTGGGTGCGGGGCTGAGGGCAGAGGTGTTTCCCTCTGGCTGGATCTGGGTGGCAATGAATGAAATGCAAACTTCGGCAGAAATTCAAGAGCAAAAAACAAAACTTCCCCCTAATTTCTCTTCCCCACTTTACCTGAAATGAGAGATCAGTAGACAGGGCCCCTCTGAGATACCGGGCGTGACATCCAAGGGCTTGAACAGTGTCGAGGTAACAGAGAATGGGAAACTTCCCTCCAGGTACAATGTCAAGGTTGGCTTACCTGGGGAAGTAAACCTCATCAGACAGATGTACCAGAAGAGACTGAGAAACACTGTTCTCCGAGCCTGTGACTTTATTCCCATCAGATAGGGAAACTGTTTCCAGAACAACTGGCTTTCCTTTGCCCAAAAGCCGAGAGCCTGAAGAAGCTCCCGGGCTCGGAGTCACTGGCTGTTTCTCATACGTTGACTTTCCAGGAGCACTTCTTTCTCAGTGGGGAGTGCAGTTGACTTTTGTCCCACGCATCTTGTGTTCACACTCCCTGCAGCTCCCTGTTGGCACTGACCATGGCCGCCGGGGCCCGAGGCAGCTTCTGGGCCCAGGGACCCTGGGCCGCTGAGGAAGGAGCTTTCCAAGGACAGGCTACTTGCCAGGGTCCCTCCTCCATGCCCTCCCTTGGATTTCATCCAGTGTTAGTGGGAATTCTTCTGGAAAGCTCTGTGTTCCAGGTGCCAATGAGTCACGTTTTCCAGCTCTACAGTCCCCTTGCTAACTGTTCCCAGCACCTCCAAGGTCGGGGAATGTCCGGTCAGGAGAGCAGGTCACTGCCACCCACCCCCCACACTCACAGCCGAGATGAGACTCTGGGTCATCAGACAGGTGAGAGGACAGCAGCCCGGTTCCTTGAGGAAATCCGCCTTCGTGGAGCATTGCCAGCTGCTAAACGCTTTCCGTGGGTTTCCCCATCCAGTCCTCAAATGACTCAGTGAGGTGGTGACTCCTCATCTTCACTGCGTTTGTCCAAACTCCTGCAAACGGCTAAGTCAGGAAGTGAGGGATGGAAGCTTCTGGAAAGCCGCCCACTGGAGGAACACAGGCAAAGACCCCAAGATCACGGTATTATAGCCTTACTTTTTGTTTGTTCTTTTGCACACAAAACCTGCCACTCTTAGAGTAGCAAGATAAAGGCAAAGTGTACTGCTCTTCCCTTATTCAGGGTGTAATATCTGAATTCTATGATATGTAACTGGAAAAGGGATGTGTGCACACATTGAGAAACTATCTCTGTGAAATCCTGCAATGGATTTTACCCAGAAAAGGTCCCCCTCCTGCCCTGGGTGTCCCATCCCCCTCCTCAGAGGCAAATGCCACCATTTACAGTTTCTTCTGTCTCTCAGAAATTCTGTGCCTGTGGTGGCACAGGTACAACGTGAATTTGAAACGTAGTGGAAGCTGGTGCATGACGGAGACTGAGGGTAACTGTAACTTTGAACAGGGGGACTTGTGTGGAACCCCAAACTCAGACATCTTAGGAGAGCTGTGTGTGGGGAAGCACAGACAACTGGGTACCGGCCCTCGGACGGTTTGGTGCTGAACGCACTCGAGGTTATAGGTTCAATGCAGCAGCTCTGTGCCCCAGGTCCCTGGAGCTGGCCCAGGTCACAGCCTCTGCTCGCTGGTCTGCCTGTGAGAGTTCGTGCCTTTCCATCCTGTCTCCTTGCTTTCTATGCGGGGAGTAGGTACGCTCTGTAAGTATAGCCAGGCTCTAGATGGCCCTGCCCCATCTTTGGAGCCCGAGAGACCAGCTCAGAAGACACAGTAGATGTATGCGACAAGGCTACACCTGCCACCAGGGCTATTTTGCAAGTTTTGTTAGACATCAGTAAGGCTCCAGAAACTCAGTCTTTCCTCCAGCCAGCCCAGACCTGCTGGAGCTGCTTGCTGAAGGTCACTGTGGACCGCGTTAAGGGCTGGTTACTCAGGCAGGCCTGTCGTGCAGCGGGGACTGAGACTGGAGGGGTCAGCCGTGAGGACACGAGCAGCTGGGACCCTGCATCCGGTCCGCAGAGCAGCCGATCACTCAGCTCGCCGACTGAGCCCCTTCAGAAGCCCCACGCTGTCTCACGGGGCCAGTGGGCAGACCCTCTGTTTGGATCTGGGCGTTCTGGGTGTTCTTTGCTTGTTTGTTCTGTCTGCTGGGCTTCCAGAGCCCAGCTCTCCCCAGTGGGGACTCAGCTCTTCCTCCTGCCTAGGCCAGCTTCCTGGGGCCTCTTAGCATTTTTTGTTAATTGAAATACAGTTGATTTACAATGTTGTGTTAGTTTCAGGTGTACAGCATAGTGACTCAATTATACACACACATATATTCTTTTTCAGATTCTTTTCCGTTGTAGGTTATTACAAAATATTGACTATAGTTCCCTGTGCTGTACAGTAGGACCTTGTTGTTTATCTATTTTATAGTGGATCATATGGTAACTCTATTTTTAGTTCTTTAAGGCACCTCCATACTCTTCTTACTGGCTGGGGTCCCTTAGCTTTTAAGAGTGGCTGGTCTTAACTCCTCTCGCCTTCCCTGACCTCAGGCTCACTGCCGTGGAAGTGAGGCTGTGTGTGTGCGTGTGCATGTGCTTTGGGAAATTTGCACTCCTTCTGTGACTGCCTTTCTGTTTATTCTGACCCATGAATTGCATGTGACTCATTCCTGTTCCTCGTCAAGTTTTTCAAACATCATCGAGCATTTCCCACGGGCTAAGTGTGAGGCTTCCCTGCCTGTCTCAGGGAGTGTGGGCTCGAACCAGGAAGGCCGGGCAGGTCCCTGGTTCCCGGGGTTCCACAGGGCTGGGGACACAACTGTCCTGCCGCGTGTTCCGAGGAGGGAGGCCCCACAGTCAGGCCAGGGCGGGGATCTTGGAGAGGGAAGACGTGAGCTGGGCCCTATCTGAGATCTTGACGTCCATGTGTGGCAGGTCATTGTATCCAACCTCAGCATTCGTTCCAGAAGGTTCGGGACTGGGTGCTGACTGCAGACCCAGTCCCCAGACAGAGCAGGGGCCAAGTTCTGAGAGCCACAAGGCATCAGGGTTCGGGGAGCAGCTAACCAGCACTGTTCATGGCCCATTGGCTGCCAAAAGGCGGGTGCTCTGAGGCCATTCAGGAAAAGGATTTCCCCTAGAATTTCTGAGGAATGCCTTGGACTCAGTGTTATGTAACCTTGTTTTTCTCTTCTTTCTTTTTTTTTAAACATTTTTTTTATTTATAATGATTTTACAATGTTGTGTCAAATTCCAGTGTAGAGCACAATTTTTCAGTTATACATGAACATATATATATTCATTGTCACATTTTTTTCTCTGTGAGCTACCATAAGATCTTGTATATATTTCCCTGTGTTGTACAGTATAATCTTATTTTTCTATTCTACAATTTTGAAATCCCAGACTATCTCTTCCCACCCTCCGCCCCCCTGGCAACCACAAGTTTGTATTCTATGTCTGTCAGTCTATTTCTGTTTTGTATCTATGCTTTGTTTTTTTTGTTTGTTTGTTTTGTTTTGTTTTGTTTTGGTTTTAGATTCCACATATGAGCGATCTCATATGGTATTTTTCTTTCTCTTTCTGGCTTACTTCACTTGGAATGACATTCTCCAGGAGCATCCATGTTGCTGCAAATGGCGTTATGTTGTTGGTTTTTATGTCTGAGTAGTATTCCATTGTATAAATATACCACATCTTCTTTTAACCTTGTTTTTCTTACACATTCTCCTGGGCTGTAAGTGTTTCAAGAGCAGGGAGGGTCTTATATACTGGACTGGCACATAGTGGGTTCTGACCAGTGACCGAGGAACAGAGTCGGCCCGGGGAGGGGGAACTCTAGCGTTCCCAGAGCAGGCTCTCCAGAAGGGAAACACAAAGGAAGTGACACCAACTGGGATTTCCTCTCTTCTCACTCCCTTTGCTGTTCCTGACCTGGCCACCAACCTCCGGGTGCCCCTCTGCCCTGGAGGTAGAAGCAAAAACGATTCTGCTGACATACCTTGTGGCACCAGAGGAGACTCTACACAGTGTGATGAGGGTCATAAAGCCAGCGGGTGGCAGGTGTTTGGACCTCGATGCCATGGCTTTTATACAACATCTGTTGTTACCCTGCTGACGCAGGCAGGACTCTCCATGCCCTTCGATGTGGAGCCATCCCCACTCATTGGCACTGCTGTCCTTTGGTGCAGGGCCCACCCTGGCCTGAGGTGTGTGCACTGCTGAAGTCCTGGGAAACCCCAGAGCCAGGGTCGGAGACACCCCGTCATTTTCTGGGAACAGGAATAACTGGAGATACTGATCTCCCAAAGCGGCCCCACCTATTGTGGTAATGGGGAGTGCCTGCTCTTGGGGTGACTCACTCAGAGGTCCCCATCAGACTCCGGAGTCCTTTTCTCCTTTTATGGCATCTGCAGACAGAGGGGAGATGCCCCCTCACTGGACACTGTCTGGGGGTCCCTGGATCATGCTGGGCCGGTCGCTTCAACATGCTCTCACAGCCACGCTTGCTGCTGCTGGGGTTCTGCTGTGTCTTCCATCTCCTTCGAACAAGAGTTCATGTTTTCCCACTACCATGAAGCAGGTCACTGGGCGGGCCTTTTAGACAGACCAAGACCCCACGATTGCCCCCTAATAGGCCAGGCCCTGCTGCCTCCCCTGCCACCCACTTCTGGGCACCAAACCTCAGGTCTCTAGGTGGGAGGTCACCCGGGCTCTCTCTGCCCTGATTCAGTGCCCCAGGGCCTGAGCAAGAGTTACCTGCCTTCTGCAGGGTGAGGCAGATCCGCGCCTGCCTGGGCTCCCTCCAGAGCCTGGGATTCCTGCAGGCTCCAGGGGGAGGAGGGGAGCAGCCCTCGAGTTAGGGCTGCTCGTGCACAGCGACTCACAGTCGAGCGCACGTGCACGCTGCTGTTAAAGGGGTGAAAGCTCTGCTCTGTGCTGCTGCGGCCTTGTGTCCTCCGCAGCCAGGAAGGTGACGGGGCCTGAAAGTCTGCAGAGGCTTGGGTTTCGTGCCTTGGCAGGCTTCAGAAAGTGCTCAGGGAGCCCTAGGAGGCAAGACAGGAGATGGGTGGTGGGGTCCGAGCAGGTGAACCCAAGGTTCTCGGCAGACACTGGCCTCGGCCGGGAGGGTTCGCTCCGCCGGCCTCCAGGAGAGAGAGGGTCCCTGATGGAAAGCAGCCAGGGGATGCCGGTGACAGTGTCGATGCGATAAGGGCACCGCTGATGTTGATTACACTTACAACATGCCCGCCACTGTCCAGAGTTCCTGTAAACACGCATGGTCTCATCCCGTCCCCAGTGACCCCGTAAATTAGGCCCTTTAGCGTCTCCCCATTTCATGGTTGGAGAAATGGAAGTGTGGAGGCGTTAAGGTGATTTTTGCAAAGTCTCAGCTGCCAAGCGGAACCTGTGTGATCCTTCGCCCCAGTTCCACGCCTGCGCTGTTCTGAGGCTGGAAGGCCGGGGCTCAACTCCACTGACAACTGCGTGACCTTGGATAGGTGGCCCCATTTCATCACCCGTGAAATGGAGGTGATGGATTTACGCACCCTGGGCATGGTTGGGATGATACATGGTAATGCACAGAGATGTCTAGTGATGACCAGCGCAGCGCAACAGCTGGTGCAGCCGAGCTCAGCCCCGGAGGGGACCCTCTGTGCCTCTGCTGAGGGCTCTCCAAGCTGCCTTCTGAGAGCAGCTTCTGAGGCAGACTAAGATGGACAAGGGGCGATGGTGCTGTTGCCCCTGGGATCCCTCCCCGTGCCCTGGGCTCCCTCCTCTGTAACGCTGTCCTTTCCTCTTCCCAGGTGGAGCTTCGGGGCACCCAGTTAGACCTGGAGCAGAAGCTCCAGCTGAATGAAAATGCCATCGCCAGGCTCCAAGCCAACCATAAATCCGTCTTGGTAAGGCTGGCCGGGCTCCCCTGTTGGGCTTCAGCACACCTGACTGCTGCTGCGCACTCAGCCAGGCGCCCCCGGGTTGGGTCGTAGGACGGGGCGCAGCCGTGGGGATCCCTGCCTCACCCCTGCTGAGGGACCGGGTAGAATGAAGGTTAAAAGAGCAGGCTCTGGAGACAAGAACTGGGCCCAGCTGTGTGGTCTGGGGCAAAGCACTTAACTCAGTGGTGCTTCAGCTTCCTTACCTAAGAAATGGGGCCCATGATGGTGCAGTCGTCCCTTGGTCTCCACGGGGACTGGTTCCAGGACAACCCCAGCCTCCACCATGGTGCCAAAATCCACGGATGCACGGGTTCCTTATATAAAGCGGCCTCGTATTTTCATGGAACCTGTCACATCCTCCCAGATACTTTAAACCACCTCTGGGTTGCTTATAATAGCTGATCTAATGTAGATACTGTGTAAATAATTGTTGGCTTGGCAAGTTTGAGTTTTGCTTTTTGGAACTTTCTGGTATATTTTCCCCCAAATATTTTCCAGTGGTTGGTTGAATTTGTGACTGTGGAACCCAGAGATACAGAGGGCCATCTGTACCTACCTTTTTGAGGTTGCCATGAGATAATATGTATGCAGTGCTCAGAACAGTGCCTGGCACATGATACACACTGTGTGGCTGTTATTTGTTACTATTTTATGTAATTAAAAAAGTGACTAGACAGGCAGCAGGACTCCAAGAGGAACAGAAAACGGCACCTGGAGGGGCCGTTCAGAGAGCTTTCGGATGGAATGGGCGCGGGGGGCAGTGCGGGAGACTGAGGCAGGCCGAGAACGGGCCCTGGGCTGTGGAGCGGGGTGGAGGGAGTGCGAGCACAGGAGATGGTACCCAGGACCTTGCCATGAAGCTTAACAATGTCATTTCGAACTGGACACTGTCGGGGGAGCTGTCAGCACCAGGACTTAAAGCCGCCACAGAGAGAAGGAAACCGTTTAAAACTCGGATTGATGATCTAAATATGATATGCCTGAAAGCATTTACAAGGGATGTTCACCCTGTGAAAGGGCTGAATCCCACATGCACAGGTGCCGTTGCGCGGACCCTCAGTATGGATCACGTGGAGCTTGTTTTATACACTTTTGAATGTAGCAGTCCATTCTGCACAGGTGTGCTCGGTCTGAAATCCTCAGGTACTGTGGTCACCTGCACACGCCCTAAACATTTTGTGCCTGGCCCGGACACCGTAAGATTAGACGTGCTTTTGGCACAGATAGACCCAGTGGGCAGTTTAACCGGGCATAATGAAATGCAGAGATAGGCGAATTCGTGCTGCTGATTGGTACAGAGAAGCCAGATTATTAATGTACCACAAGAAATATAACTATAAAGTATACTGCATGCACACCTTGCCCCGGTAGGAAAATCAATTTCAGAAACTCAAAGAGCAGCCCGACTGTCAGAGCTGGACCCAGAGGTCAGATAACTCACTCTCCCCTCAGATGGATGAGGGACTAAGTTAATGATTGGTAAAGAGTTACTTACAGCCTGGAGAGTCCATCCTCTTTTCCTGGGAACCCAGGATTCATATGAACATGAAGTCTTCCATTTATGATAGAAAATTGCTCCCCAATATGCAGGTTTCTCAGGTTTGCTTTGAGACAGCTGGATGCCTGGCTCACAGGCTTTTCCCTGCCCGCCATCCCCCAGGTATCAGTGTCCGAGGTGAAGGCCGTGGCTGAGGAGCAGTTTGGGGAGCTCCTTGCTGCCATGAGGAAGGCCCAGGGCGACGTGATGCTTTTCTTGGAGGAGAAGGAGCAAGCGGCTCTGGGCCAGGCCAACGGCATCAAGACCCACCTGGAGCACAGGAGCACGGAGATGGAGAGGACCAGGCAGGAGCTGGAGCGGATTTCTGCCATCGGCAACACTGTGCTGTTCCTGGAGGTACTGTCAGCCATACCGCGGACGCCAGGGGACACCCTCTGCTTGGAAGGGGACTGCTCCTTGATAAATGGGGTGCACAGGGAGTTCTGGGACAGAGGGAAGCAGGTCTTGACTCAGCAGAGGACAGGAGGACCGGAGGGAAGGCTTCCCAGAGTGGGGCGGCAGGAACCGGGTCGTGGAAGATGAGTCACGTCCCAGGAGAAGGAACCGCGTGTGCAGAACCAAGGCAGAGAGGTTTGTGAAAGCACAGCCAATCTGGGGAGCTAAGTGACTTTCACAGAATGGGGTGGGGGGTGCCGGGCACAGAGTGAAGGGAGGTGAGGCTGGCAGGGCCAGGCAGGTGTCTGGCTGCGAGAGAAGTTTGTTCATCCTGAAATGAAGCTGCAGCAGCTGGGGGAGGACGTCAGATGAAGAATGATGAGCTCAGGTCTGTGTGCTCCACAGACCACCCCGACTGCTGGGCAGAGGCTGGCCTGGCTGGGGTGAGAATAGTCCTGCTGCCTTTCAGAGAGGGCTGCGTGTGCTGGGTGACTGAGGAGTGACTGAGGACAGCCCAGCAGAGGAGACGGGGCCTTTCATTACACGTGCTGTTCGTTGTAGGTTAAGCCACATGCCCTCAGAACCAGACCCGAAGGACACGAACCTGCAGGGAAGGAAACTAGGTTGTGAATTCCATCATCCTGGGTCCATCGGTAGAGCGCTGTGTAGTTTTTGGCAAGACGCTTAACCTCTCTGGGTCTCAAATTCCTCATTTATCAAACAACCAAGGCAGAGTCAATCATTTCCGAGGCTCCTTCAGCTCTAATATTCCTAAACACAAATAATTTTGGATTGTATGTTCGAAAAAATTCCCTTCTAGTTACAACAAAATGTTTGTTGTGAAAAAAACACTTGGAAAATACAGAAAAATATGAAGGACCACAATCCACACTCCCGCCACCCAAAAATAAGCATCGTTAACCTTGTAATGACTAGGAGAAAGAGCAGCAGGCAGAAAGGGAGACGGAAACACTGAAGGATGTCCTGTTCCTTCAGCTTTCAATATCAAAGCAAAGGAAATATGTCATGCATTTCCGCAAAGAGTATATAAATAATTTCTCCTTATTTTTTCATCTTTTGTAACTTTAACATAAAAAATCTAACAAAAACATATTTTAGTACAGGATAACTTAGTTCAATTAAACATAACTTCTTTTTCCCTCAATTTGCAGCCATTGGAAATGACCACATGTATTGTCCACCAGAAATTTGAAGTGTTACTTTTATCATATACGGTGCTAAATCTATATACAGCCTTAAAATGTTTATTTTTCTATCACGTCTCTGCCTTGGACTTTTTCTTCCATTAATCTAACCATTTTAGTACAACTGTTTCCATCACTAAGTTTTCTGCTGTATCCAGTCTGCAATTCAGTGCTTCAATTGCCTTTGAATTTTGATAACATGTTACATCTAAAAGCAGACTATCCTGATCACTGCCGAGTTTTGAAGCATAAACAGCTTAGTATGAAAAAGCATTTCAAACTCCAAAGCACAGAACAAGAATTGGGGAAAACTCTGTATCAGATTGAGCCTGGAAGAAAAAGTCAGCAAACTTTCTTGTCTGAGGATTTGTCTGCGATCTTCCAAGTGCTGCACCAGCTCCTCCATCCCAACCATGGCTTGTGTTTAAGTTATTACAAAAAAAGTACTGAAGGAATGAATGTTGCAGGACTGCTCCCTGCATCTGGGCTGTTGGCATAGCATTTTGTTCTTTGGTTCCCTGTCTGGGTTGTGTGTTGCAGCTGTTCTTGGTGTCTAGTATCCTTTGATTTTTATTTATCTATCTATCTATCTATCTATCTATCTATCTATCTATCTATCTATCTATCTACTTTTGGGGCTTGTCTGATATTTTTTCATTCTTATTTTTAATTGAAGTGTAGTCGATTTACAATGTTAGTTTCAGGCGTACAGCAAAGTCTCCTGATTTTTAAAAGCCCGCTTTCCCAGTTTAAAAAAACAAATAAATGCTTCCTATGTTGTCAGACACTGAACTGGACACATAACCTGCACTCTCTTTGTGAAGCGCATGTTACCAGGAGCCCATTTTACAGATGTGGGAGGTTAACATTGAGGAGGGCTGCCTGGATTAAGGAATGCAGATGCCAGGGCAAGTGCTGCTGTGTTTCCTTCCCCGCAGGAGTACTGCAAGTTCAAGAACGCGGAGGACTGCGCCTTCCTGAGTGTTTACATCGGACTCAAGGACAAGCTCTCCGGCATGCGCAAGGTCATCGTGGACTCCACCGCGCACTTGATCCAGCTGCCCAGAGCTACAAGGAGAAGCTCCAGGAGAGCTCCAGGGAGGGTGAGGAGCCATGCTCTGTGGTGTCTCCGAGCGGTCCACGGGGGAAGTGAGAGAGTCGGGGCAGGGCAGAATTGGGGCGGGGGCCTCATCTTCAAAGCCATCCTTCTGCTAGACCGTGGTGCTAACAGACACTTACCTTGATGATTTTATTTTACCATGGAGACCCAGAGAACGTGATTTAGTCACATCATGCGATTGGCCGGCATCTCCAGGACTAGTTTCTGAGGTTGCTAATGCCTGTCCTTTCAAGTGAAGTCCAGGTCAGGCTGGCACCTTTCCTCAGCGCGTGTTACTTCATGGGCCACTGAGCAGGGTTCTCTGAGACATGACTGGTCTCCAGCCCCGTCTTCCCACTGGAAGCCCAGGGAAGAGTGGTGGTGGTGGGGCCCGGCTTCTTCAAGTCCCCTGCCCACCTGGACAGGTGTGCACACACAGCTCTTGATTTTCTAGAGGAGTACGACATCAGGACTTAGGTGTTGGCTGTCACTGAGCACAGACATCGGACCTCGAAGCCCAAGCCCCTCACCAGACAGCAGTTCCTGCAGTGTAAGTTGTGAGCAGCCCCTCCCCAGGCTGGCGGTCCGAGTGACGCTTTGGAAGCCAGCACGCCCCCCTCACGTAGCTTTCAGGCTCTTGCAGCCTCAGGTCCAGCCTTAAGTGGCACACTAAGACAACACTAATTTAAACAGATTTTGAACTTTTTATCTTGAGACAGTTTCAAACTTACAGAAACACTGCCAAAGCAGCACCAAGAGCTCCCATACACCTTTCACCCAGCGTCTCCAAACATTGGCACTTTATGTAACTACAAGGTGTGGCCCCAAACCAGGAAGTGAATAGCACTGCTGCAGGGGTGTTACCCCCACCCGTGGAATTGAGTCAGGTTTCAACATGTGTTCTTACTAATGTCCTTTTTCTGGCCAGAAGTCCGATCCAGGGTCAGAGATGTTTCCTTGTCTCCTTGGCCTCCTCCAGTCTGGGTCCGGTCCCTTTGTCAGTCTTGGCCCTTTTGAAGATCCTGGCTAGTTACCAAATGGCTCCCTTGTAAGTCTGAAGTGGCCAGAATCGCCCAGCCCATTGTCCTGTCATTGTGTGGGCTTGTCCCAGTCCGTTAGCATTTTAAAAAAGGCTGTGTTTCTAATCAGCACTTTGTTATGGTTAACAAGGCGGGAGGTTCAGTTCCTCGTGGAAGGATGGCATCTCTGCGGCCAAGGCCATTTTTGGGCCACGTGGCTACATTGTCTCTTCGGCATGTGCCACTGAGCCCTGCTTCTGCTTGTTTTCGGGGGGTGACCGCTGACGGGCTGACCCCTGAACCCCCTCTGCTCCGGTTATGACGTGATGGCCACTTCCTGTTCTTGCCACAGCTCTGCATTTTCCCCAGGACCTCTGGGCTTCTCCACAGTTTTTAAAAACATTTATCCTTTCCTGCTTCCTGACAGACGCACATCTATGTTTTGCAAACAGATAACAGTTAACACGAGGAGCTAGACACCCCTTATTCTTAACATTAAAATAAAAATGAAACACAGCCTTTTTCAAACATGATGGTAACTTTTCTTCTTTGAGTATTGCTACGGACTTTTAGCCTCTTTTGGACTCAGAGTGTTTCACGGGTCCAAGTTCCATCAAATTGTCAACGTGACCAGTGGGGAGCCACTTGTCAGCCGCCTCTTTGTCCTCTGAGCGTTGACATTCTGCCCTTGGCATTCTTCAAAGTATCATGGCGTTCTGGCACTAACCGAGTGTCCCCGACTCATTCTGGTTTTCTCGACCCAGGGCATGGCATCACATACTCTGTAAGGAGTCCTGAGTCCCCTTAGATGTGAGAGTATTCTTGTGCTGACTCACAGGGCCAGTGTTCACTGAGCATCTTCCTGGAGCTAGAAGCCCAGGGTAGAGTCCTGGATAGAATGTGGAGCTTACAGAGTAGAAGGAGGACACGTGTGAAACACATGAATAAGTAATTACACATCGTGACGAGTACCACGCAGTTCAGAGGGCGGGGTGCTCTGCGACGCAGTGATGGGGTGGTGGCCTCCGAGGAGTGACTCACAGCAGCAACCTGAACGGATCAGTTGGGATCTCTCAGACTCGGTTGGGGCGATGGCCCCATCATGGAGGGAAGAGTCTGTGCCAAAGCCCGGAGCCGGTTCAGGGTTGGGTGTGTCTGAGGTCAGGGGGCTGGAGCGTGGAGGTCAAGGGGGAGAGGGCAGGAGACGAGGCTGGAGATGCAGGCAAGGGCCAGTCCCCAGGGCTGTGCAGGCCAGAGTTGGGGGTCACTGCTTTATCCCAAGGGCAGGGGCACCATCAGAGGCGACATGTAGGCCGGGTGACATGATTTAGCCCACAGCACCCTGCTCCACCAGGGAGAAGGTGTGGGGTGCAGGAGATGGAGCTGCTGTGCTGGCTGGACGAGACTTGGCAGCGGCTTGGATGGGGGTGAAGTGGTCTGCTGAGTGGGTGGGACCCAGGGCTCAGCTGCTTGTGTATGTGGCAGGGAGGGACCAAATGAGGGAGGATTAGGACAAAAGAAATGTCAAAACTGACTTCGAGGGTGGCTTGAGCAGCTGGGTGCACGGGGGTGCTAATGTCCTCTGGGACCAGGAAGAGAATATGTTGGGGGGACTGTTTGAGGGGAGGGACTGTGTGTGGGGGAGTCTGCCCCATGCCAAGCAGTTCTCCACCAGCTGGTCGTCCTACAGTCGAGCTCAGTTCTGACACCGTCTCCCTGGACATGGACCCCACTAGACCCCCCCAACCCCCTCAGATGCCAGTCCCAAGCAGTAGGTCCCCAGGTGGCCCACACCTTCTGCCTGACTTGGCTGAAGTCAGAAGTCCCCAGGGCCCACCTGGAAGCTCTCCAAAGCCCTGCTGTTGGGGTTTTGTGGCGGCTTCCTCACGCAGGCACCAGTGGCCATTAATGCCAGTCCCAGCCCTTTTCCTTTCTCAAGAGAGTAAGTGTTAGGACTGGGGACCCAAGTTTCTAGTCATGACTTGGTCTTTCTGGTGACCAGCCAACCCCTCCAGGAGCCCGCCTGGAGTTGCCTCAGTAGAACAAAAGACACTTTTATGACCCAGGAAATGGCAAGGGTTTCAGGAGCTCCGTGTCAGGAACTGAGGTCAAAGACCAAATATTAGATGCTCCCAGGGGTCTTGTCACTCAGGAATGAATTGCAAGGTGCTCTGTGCTGGGAACGGGCTGCAGAGACCAGATACGTGTTTCTCGTTGTCAATCACAACATCACACTTGTGTTCTGTTTTCTGGTTTTCACTCGCCTCTTGCCCGGGGCGGGGACCGCGGCTGGGTAGACGGGGACCAGGAGATGGATGTGTTCACGGGCTCTGGAGGCCGGCTGGCTTCGAAGGGCTCAGTCCGAGCTGGCCGTCGGTCCCTGACCTTCTGTATGCCCTCAGATGCCTGTGACGTCACCTTCGACCCTGACACGGCACACAGGTACCTCCGGCTGCAGGAGGACAACCGCAAGGTGACCAACACCACGCCCTGGGAGCACCCCTACCCGGACCTCCCCAGCAGGTTCTCGCACTGGCGGCAGGTGCTGTCCCAGCACAGCCTGTACCTGCACAGGTACTACTTCGAGCTGGAGCTCTCCGGGGCCGGCATCTACGTGGGCCTCACCTACAAGGGCATCGACCGCAAGGGCGAGGAGCCCAACAGCTGCATTTCTGGAAACAGCTTCTCCTGGAGCCTCCACTGGGATGGGAAGGAGTTCAGGGCCTGGCACAGAGACACGGAGACCCCGCTCAAGGCCAGCCCTTTCCAGAGGCTGGAAGTCTACGTGGACTTCCTGAGAGGGGTCCTCTCCTTTTACGGCGTGGAGCCCGACGCCATGACTCTGGTCCACAGGTTTGACTGTAAGTTTTCCAAGCCCGTCTACCCCGCCTTCTGGCTTTCCAAGAAGGAAAATGCCGTCCGGATCGTGGATCTGGGAGAGGAGCCCAGGAAGCCAGTGCCGGCCTCGCTGGAGGCTGCACCCTAGACTCCATGTCCCAGACTCAAGCTGACCACAAAGACGGGGTGGCAGCTTGGCTTTTATGGCTGGCTGGGGGTACAAAGTCCCGGCCAGCTGGTGGTAGCTGGCTTTAGAAGTCATGGGGGTCCCAGAGCGAGGGGAGGGGTCTCTGGCCACTGCCCTGGGCTCCACGCTTCACTGTCTTCTGTGTCGGTTGTAACCCTCGGGGCCCCAAGTCCTCCCATCCTTTTCCAGCGATGCTCTCCTGCCTGCTCACATGAGTGGCACACTGTGCCCAGAGCTGGCAGCCGGGCATCTTCACAGCCATCAGACACCGCAGAGGAGGCACAATAAATCGCTCACTTCACCTCTCATTCTCCACGTCCCAGACTCTGTTCTGAGTACTTCCCCTGCATCCGCGGGCGGAACCCCCACAGTGGCCCCCCCGGGGTGGGGTAGATGTTCGCATGTCCCCACTCTGTGGATGAGGAAGCTGTGGTCTGGTGTGCGCAGGGAGGGGGGTGGTTTACCTGCTCAGGGTCACTGTGGTCACACAATGAGTGAGCGGCAGAGCTGGGATTCAAACCCGGGGGAACTTTAACTACCACTCACCCTGCCCTTCCCCTCAGGTCACGGGCATTACGTGTAGGGGATGATCACATCATGAACCACAGATGTGGGGGTGGGGTGTCTCACACCCTCGATCTCTGTGCGCCCCTGCAGGGCGTCCACGATCACGTGCCTCCCACAGATGAGGAGCAGTGGGGGCTCAGAGGGTCTCAGGGCTTGCCCAAGGCCACAGCCCTAGCACCAAACTGATGGGATTCCATCTCTCTCTGACTCCCAAGGCTGGGGCCTCCTGTGTGCAGTCAAGGCTAAGCTGGATTGTGTAACTGCTTCCTTGCTGTCTGTCAGCCTCACGGGATTAACAATCCTAATTTATTTGGACCTTTCGGAACCGGCCCCTCTCAGTTTGTAGCATCTCTGGGGGTAACGTGCCCCTCGTATCCTCAGACACTTTGGGCCTCCTTCCTCCGGGTGCCCCTCCTTGGCCTGGCCTTCCTGCTGGGTTAGATGCTAAGCCACTGTCACCTTTTCTCCAAGTGTCTCAGAAGGGCTTGTCCTGTTAGAAGTGGTCGCCTTCCCAGCCTGATTCCTGTCCCCACCCCAACCTTTTATGGGACCGTCACTGCCAACCAGCCCGGTGATGACTTTGGTCACCTTTCTCTAACAGTTGCGGGTCTCTGGCGTGGGCGCTGGAAATGCTCACAGTATTGCAAACCTTTTGGTTGAATTGAGGGTAGTAACAGTAACAGCAGCAGAGACACGGGTCTCACATACTTGATCTAATTCTGAAAGGCAGCTGTAACTTTTACTATCTGGCTTCATCTCTGCTGTCCTCATAATCAGTAAGATGGAGAAGTGGAGGCTCAGAGAAGCCAGGCAGCTCACTCGAGATCCTACAGCTCCCAGGTACCAGGATCAGTGTGTGAGCTAGTCCTGTCTAAAGGAGACTTGTCCCAGTGTATCCTCAAAGCTCTTTTCTGGGCTGCCCAGCATGTGCAAGGGCCCTGTGGTTGCAGTGGTGAGCTGGGGGCTGTCTTCAGGGTGTAGTCTGTTACAGTCATTTTTCCTATCTTAGCAGTGTGTTTTTATTAGTTACTGTGAAAAGTGTCAAATCTATGAAAAGCTGAAGGAATTGAAAAGTGAACACTCATATGCTCTTCACCCGTGTTTGCCAGTTATCAGCATCTTGTTACATTTACGCACTATACACATACACAGTATGTGTGTGTGTATTGTGTGTGTGTGTGTGTGTGTGTGTGTGTACGCATTTATTTTTCTGGCTGAAACTTCCAGGAATGGAGAAGCACAGACACTTCATCCTGAATACGCCAGCATTTAGGAGTGATTTCAAACTGTTTTCTCTGGAAGCTGGGTTCTCTGGAGCAGCTACTAATTTAAATTTTGTGCAGTTTGAAGCCTGTGTAAGACAGTCTCTGTCGTCTTTATCCTCATTCAAAAGGTCTTGTTGCCAGGAGAGCTCCGTTGTCCTCAACGATCACCTTCCTAACAAGGCAACATTTGAACTTACAAGTTTTCACTAAAAGAATATCACTATGTCTATGTTACATAATGTGCTTTCACAGAAGATATGACTTGCAAACAGGTTTTGCTCTAAAAAAGTTTTGGAAAGCCCAGTGAGCTCTGGGCTCCTTCTGGGCCAGCGCTGCCAGCACTGCCTGCAGAGGCTTCGGCTGGGGACCCCGGGGGCCTTGCGCACTCACAGGTTTGGCTGTCATGGCCTGTCATCACTCGTGAGTGGATCATAAGCTAGGGCCAAAGGGTAAAGACCCCATGAATCATCAAGGAAGTCGTTTTCATGTCATTTTTCCTTTAAAGAACTATGTGCATACTCGTTTCTTCACGTGCAGCTCAGTGTATGTACGTGCGCACACATAAACATTGTAGTGGACGTTGGTTATTTGGCCACCCAGAATAATGATCCGCATGACAATAACATTGATGAGGACACTGCAACAGAAGTTGGCGTTTATTGAGGGCTAAATATGCACCAGGCAGTCTTCTGAGGGCTTTGCATGTCATACCTCATTTAATCCTCACATTGACTCTGAAGTAGGGACCACTGTCATCCCCATTTTACAGACAGGAACACTGGAGCATAAAGGATTAAGTTGTGAATGAAAAAAAAATATTGCAGCCATATCAGTAAACAAAGGATGCTGTGCCCATCAAGTCATCAGCTGCTACCACCGCCCCCAACAGTGAGCGGGGGAACTCGGTGCAGACAAGCAGGCAGCCCGGCCTCTGCTGCCACCCCTAGCCTTGCCCACTGAGGGCACTCAGGATGTGGAAGAACAGGACACAGGCCCTAAGTATCTAGGTGCTGGGCAAAGGAATGATTTCAGCGAGCCCAGACCTTTGCACCTTCCCATACATAGAAAATCACTGAATTCCTTCACTTGAGATGTCTGGTTTTCTTTAATCAACAGTAATCCCTTAATGTTCTGATTAGCTGGTCTTGGTTGCAAAAACTCCTGTATATCCTGGCTTCTCTCGTGCCTCTTTGAAACACATAGAGCGATCGGAGAGGTTGCCTCCCGGGCTCGAGTCCTCAGGCCTGAATCCCCAGAAAGACCACCAAATAAAACAGAATTCTCAACATTCAGGTTGTGCATTTTATTTCAGTGACAAAGTAATGTGCCTGTATTCACAGAGCTAGTAAGTAGCTGGGCTGGGCTCTGAGCCCAGGAGTCCAACTGCAGACCCCACACTCCCCACTGCTCAGCTGTGCCGTCTCCCAGACACCTGGGTGGGCGTGTGATTGAGGCTGGAAGTTCCCAGACATGTTCTCAGGCCCACTTAAATTTTTTCTACCAAGAATTTTCCCTGCAGGGGTTTCTGGTTAGCATTCAAAAGCAGTCAAGTAACTTAAATATATACAAAACATTTGTGTTTCCACTCTGATGATGAGTTAAGAAGATGGTTAGAAACATACTCAGGATCACTGGGACAGCCACCGTATAACCCAAATCTCCAGACCGAAGAAGGTACCATCTAATTGTGTATTCACAAATGTTTAAAAGTCATTAACAGCAGCACAGTGGAAGCTCAACACCAGGCTCCACCACTTTTTTTTCCTGTTCAAAGGGATCTGGACTAACTCTATTTCTATTGTTCTAGAAATGAGATGACCAGCTCTTTCAGAATATACAGCAACTGCCTCCACCTAAGCAGCGCCAGGCTTAGGAGTTTTACGGTAAAGCCATGTTTCCAAGGAGGTCAGTACAGAAAGCCAGAGTCTACCGGCAGTTTCTGGGAGAGAGAAGCTTTCCATCCATCGCAGAGGTTAACTTTTCCTTTGGGAGATGTTTATAATAGCAAAGGCTCAACTGGGATATTTATCAGCCACTCCTGTTCCTCTCGGGTTTGGTGGTGTTGACAACGGGCAGGGATAAAATGAGCCGGTCATCTCAGGACCATGGAAAACCTGGAATCGAGGCTCAGGAATGCCCCCTATTTTTGGTGTGAGAAGGGGAAAGACTCTGTCCCCGTGTGCCAGAAGTGTGAGGCGTGCGTCCTGGCCTGGAAGGTCTTCTCCACCAAAGAGTGGTTCCGACGGGTGGGCGAGGTGTCCCGGAGGAGGTTTCTGGTCAGCGTCCTGGCGCAGCTGGATAGCTTGTATTTGTTGCACTATTTCCAAAACATCCTTCAGACCACTCAGGGGAAGGATTTCATCTACCACAGGTCCCGGGTCAACGTCAGCAAGAAGGAGGGGAGAGTTGTCAAGTCCTCCTTGAACCAGATGCTGGACAAGACGGTGGAACAGGAGATGAGGGAGATCTTGCGCTGGTTTGGGAACAGCTCCCACCGGACGAAGGCCAGTTACACGCTCTTGCTGCTGAAGATGTGCGACCCCAAGTTACTGCTGCTGCCACCAACGTCATCGGAGCCCTGTTGCTGAGAGAGCAGGACACCGCCTCAGGTAAGCACGGCCACAGGTGGAGAGGGGAGCCCCTGGAGACCAGAAGGCCTGACCTCAGAAGCCTGTAAAGGGGCAGGAGGGGCAGACAGGCCTAGGTAGATGGGGGTTTTCCAGGTTGCGGAACAGACTTCTTTGTCCTGACACCTGATCCTGTTTGCCAAAGGCGAACCTGCTGAGTATGTCTTCCTTCTGGAAAATTATGAAATGACAAATGCAGGAGGAACTTTCAGCTGGCCTCTAGGATGGACGTCTGCATCCCTTACACCCAGAAATGGCTGCTTTGTGCGTTTGCTACTTATGCTGGTGTGGGTCCTGCCTCAGCTGGTTTGAGATTGAAGCTGGTGAGGGACTGAAGTGGGTTTGTGGGGATGCAAAGGGGACACTGCTGAATTGTTTTGTCCTTCCATTTGCACCGTACAGAGACCAGGCAAAGAGGTCAAAACCCGGGGCTTTTCTTCATTCGTTCCACTGTATTCCTTGCTTGTGCATGAAATCCAGCCTTGAAGTGGAGTTTATCCGAGGCTGGAGGTGCAGAGGGGCCGCGTGTGGACATTAGGAACCCCCGCCCGACCGCCGGGGCAGCTGTTCTCAGTGGTGCATGTGTCAGAGTCGTTGCAAGGGCTTGTAACACACAGGTGCCCGGGGCCCTCCCCAGCAGGTGTGATGTGGGCCGAGAGCCTGCGTTTCTCACCAGTTCCCAGCAGACACGGATGCTGGTCTGAGGACCTCACTCAGGTAGGACAATGGCCTAGGGTGTCGGTGAGAAGGTCTTGGAAATGTTGCGCCAGCTGGACCAGGGCAGCAAAAGCAATCATAAAGGAGCCAAGGGCCTGGGGACTGCAGGGGGTCCGGGAGGGGAGTCCAGCACGGGAGGCAGAGGCGTGGCAGGGTGAGAGGGGCTGGTTGGGACGTCAGACAGAGTTTGAGCTCTTGAGGGCGGGGGATTCCTAATGTCCATGAGACCTGATCTGCGGACTAATAGCAATCCAAGGGAGTTTAAAGTTACCTGACTTTGGGGGCAGCTAGATCCTGATCTATGCACCTGATGTCTTTGGTGTGTCTTTGGAGGTAAAGGAATGATCGTCTGGAATGCAGAAATGGTGGGAAAACCAGAGAATCTTCTTAGTTAGATTAGAGATTGACCGGGTCCGACTCCTTCACGTTATAGGTAAATAAGCCAAAGTTCAGGGACCCTGAGGGACTTGGCCATGGTCACCCTGTCAGGGGCTTGGAAACCAGGCCTCCTTTCCTGAGCATCTCCTGCGAGCGATGCTACCCTCCCGACAGGGCGTCTGCCGCGCACCTGCCGTGGGCTGTGGTTCTCCCCACCCAGGAATCAGCTCCTGGTGTTAAAGGTTGTGTAAGTCCAGTTACAGACTGGGGTAACCTTCCCCTTTCCCTGGGAGAGCTTGTCTCTTAAAAAGTTCACTTTTCTAATTTGGTTCAAGGGTGTTTATTCATATTGTTGCAAAACATTAAGCAAGAGCTTCAGGAAAGCAGCCCCTCGTCCAGCGCCTTCCTTCCACCTGCAGGGCTGGCTCCTTCTCTCCCCCCCGCCCCCCCGCCCCGTGTATTGGAGCTCTGATCAGTCTTGCACGCAGGTGGGCTGGCAGAGACTAATAGGCTTTCTGCGATTCTTGTGCATTTTGTGTCACTGGCCTGGTCCATTCTGTGTAGACTTGAAAGAACCCGGTAGAAGTAAAACCACCTCTCTCCACCACTTTCTCTCCACACACCTCCTTAAAGAGCCCCTCGTCCTGCTCTTTTGTTTTTCAGGGTTCGATCATGATGCCAGCAAAGTGTTTTTCTTCCCTGAGAAAGGCTGTAGCCCCACCCCGCTGTGTGAGGCCTCACAAGTCTGCGGGGCGGGCAGAACCAGGAACACAGACTTCCCATTGTCCACCAAAACCTCAGGAAAAGCAGGCTTGCAGGAGATCATGCCGGGGGGAGCAGCCACTGCAGGTAAGCCAGCTTGCCGCAAGGACGCTGCTGGAGGTGACACGGGGGTCCCAGTGGAGTTGGGGGTGGCAGTGCAGTAGCCTCTGGGGAGGACAGATTTGGGCAACGAACATTCACTTGGGGTTACAGTGGGCTTGTTTAACCGCACACATGGTCGGGGAGAAGCAACGATTAAAATCAGTTGGTGTGACCCTAAATCTCTGTCTGCCCCGGGCCATGCTCCCTCACCCAGCCCCTGACCTCTGGCACCCAGGAGGGGGAACACCTCCAGAATCCAACCCACCAGCATCTGTTTTTGCAGCACTGGATTCAGTCCTGAGGTGGAAATGGAAGCAGTGGGGGATGGGCCCTGACCTCAAGGCCATCCTCGGTTGGTGTTTGAAGTAAGATGTATACGTGAAATGATTACAAAAAACACAAGGCACCGATTTTAAAACGCTTTTTATATGGAGAATTTCAGATGCTCACCATCACCCATGTAACCCTCATCCTCAGCCTCAGTGATTATCAACATCTTATATCTTATTTCAGCCATCCCTCTCTTAAAAAAATTTTTTTTATTGACGTGTAGTTGATTCAGTGTTAGTTTCAGGTGTACAGCAGTGTGATTCAGTTACACATTTACATTGACATATATATTTTCTTTTCAGATTCTGTTCCATTATAGGTTATTATAAGAAATTGAATATAGTTCCCTGTGCTGGACAGTAGAACCTTGTTGTTTATATATTTTATATGAAGTAATGTGTGTCTGTTAAGCCCCAAACCCTAATTTATCCCTCCCCACCCTCCCCTCTTTGGTAACCAGTTTGTCCTCTATGTCCGTGAGTCTGTTTTTGGTTTGTGAATAGAATTTTTATCTTTTTTTTTAAGATTCCACATATAAGCGACATCACGTGATACTTGTCTTTCTCTGTATGACTTACTTCACTCAATGTGATAACCTCTAGGTGCATCCATGCTGCTGCAAATCATCCCCCTCTTTTCAAATTAAGCCTTTTTCTGGTTGGGATCGTTTAAAGAGAGCTGCAGACACAGCCGTTTCACCAGCAGGGCAGTCGGCACGGCAGAGACGGCCTTGAGCTGGGAAGGCTGAAGACGGCTCGTGCGTTTGGTTCGGGAAGTTCTGTTTCCATTTTGGCAGAAGAAACGAGCAAACTCCAGTGGCCTGAGGGTTGACCCTGATGAGCTCTATTTTGGGGAGAGCTTCTGGCGAGGACTCGCTCTTGCCCTGGAGTCTCACGAAGCCACCCCAACGGTGCCCCTTTCTCCGGCTTCCCTCTAGAAGGGCAGTGGAAGAGTTTGCTCCAGTGCACTTCCAAGATGAACAGACTGTTTTCTGGAAAAGCAAGGGTGTCCAAAGCAGGGTCGGCCCCTGACGGCCTGCCAGTGGACCTCCATGCTGTCCGGGAGCTATCGTCCGGGGTCAGCCGGTACCAGGACTTCATCCGTCACCTGCCTGTCCACCTCTCCAAGCATATCCTAAGTATGCGGGGCCTTTTGGGGGATTTCTCAAGAGACCTCCCATCCCCAGTGGGGGGAGGTTCCCAGGTCCCCGTCCTGTTTTCCAGGCATGCTGGATAAGAACAGCTTGAACAGGTGTGCGTCTGTGAGCCAGCACTGGGCGGTGCTGGTGCAGCAGGTCAAGGCGGACCTGTCAACGCACAACTTCATCCAGCACCAGATCGCCTTCCTACAGGTACTTCCTGTCTGGGAGGCGACAGCCTTGGACCAGCCTCACTGCCTC
Source organism: Vicugna pacos (assembly GCF_048564905.1). NCBI lineage: Eukaryota > Metazoa > Chordata > Mammalia > Artiodactyla > Camelidae > Vicugna > Vicugna pacos. The sequence continues at coordinate 2,323,200 of NW_027328736.1, read as the reverse complement.
GCCGAGGCCAGCCTGGCTGTGAGCCTTTCCACCTGCTGTGGACGCTGAGCTGGCCTCCTGCTCCACGTTGGTGCTTCCTCACTGTCTTTTTGTTCCATTTGCCCTCCCACTGTCAGTGCACCTGGCAGGGACCACACGTGCAGAAACCTTGCGGGAAGAGAGACACAGAGCCTTTCTGAGACCTCACAAAGCAGGGACTTTCCGCAGGGAGCCACATCGTGGCTCATGCAGTAAGAGAGCCTCGTGTGGTACACGGACGTTCACAAGGCCACGAAGTCTACTTTTAGGTTAAAATGCAATTTTCCCCAGATATTAACCATCTCTGGCAATTGTACTTCTGTTTCTTGCCTGAAGCCTGAGCCTAAATCATGGGTTCTCGGTAGCCTGGAGTTTTCCCAGCAGAGAGAGCTAACAGGAGACAGAGGAGGCAGGCCAGGCTCGGGAAGCTGGGAACCGCCCGCCACCTCTCACACACCCCCCCAGACCTTTGGTGTCGTTGTCCTCCTGAGGCCTGTCTGCACGCACCACTGGCCTAACTGGCCGGGCCCAGGCCTTCCTTGGCCAGACCTTACCCGTCTTTCAGATCCTGCCAAGCACCGGTGTTTCCTCTCTCAGAGTGTAAGAACTAAGAGTAGCCGTGTTCTGTTATTCCCCGCCCAGGGGTCCTACACCAGGGGAATAGACCCTCATTATGCCAACAAAGTCTCCATCCCGGTTCCTAAAGTGGTGGACAATGGGAAGCACCTGAGAGTGAAAAATCAGAAATGGAAACTGAGAATGAAGGTGGGTTCCAGTGGCATCTGGGGCAGGCGATTGTGAGTGTCCATTCTTATTGGGCACTGAAGGCTGAAGTCCGGCCCTGGCCCTCACTTAACCATGCAGGGTGTGGGAGGACATGGCTATAGCATGTGGGTGTGTTTTTGGCTTCCTGCTAGCATGGCTGCTAGTTCCTGTATTTTGAGGTTTAAAAGTGTGGCTGGGAAGAAAATTGGAAGTCTGGTTGAGTCAGCTGTGCCAGAATTTAGCACTCCTGGGGGCCACAGCTACTCAGGAAGTGAGTGATGGAAGGAGGGAGGGAGGGAGGAGGAAGGAAGGGAGGAAAGATGGAAGGAATATTGGAAAAGAATGAGGAGCATGCTGTTTAGACTTGACAAAATTGGCTTCCCCTCTCTGAGGCTCAGACAGCTTGTCTATAAAATGATGAGAACACTTTGGGGGCATGTGATGTGCTTTGTGAGGCTGCTTTGTGAGGCTGCTGCAGGGGGAAGTGAAGGCTGCAGGTGTGCAGAAACTTAGCCATACAAGTGCCTGGGGTGTGTAGGCGTAATTTCACGTGTGACTTGAGTCTCTCCGGACCGTCACGAATACACGATGTGACTGTGAAGCTGCGGTGAAACAGCCAGTCAGGGGGCACCTGCAGCTTTATTGTGCATGCATCCTGATTTCCTGGTTGTGAGCTCATCTTTGGAAAAGTTGTGCTGTTGCTGACATCACAAGTTCCTGAAACCGGAGGTGGAAGAATTAGGACCCCTGACTCAAAATTTTCTCCTTTGTGGGTTCCTTGTGCTTGCCGGCCCCTCCCCATCACCATGCAGCAGCGTCCACAGCCTTAAGAAGAGGAGTCGTGGGCCCCTGGCCCCTTGCCAGGGGAGGCTCTCGGGGATGTGTGTCTGGGCCCTAGGTCAAGCTGCCGCTGTACTTTGACTGCAGATTTTCCCTTGTTAGAGTGACTACAACCTGTGGACCACATACCAGAGCCAGGAAACTCAGCAGGTCCAGATGGAGGAGAGGAATGTCTTCTGCGGGACTTACAATATCCGCATTCTCTCTGACACGTAGGTACGGGGGCCAGAATCCAGGTCTCCAGGGACCCTTGAATTACCACACTGGCTTAGGGTCTCCACGACCCTCGCTCACCTGGAGAGACAGTGGTCCCTCCACCCCACAAGCTCCAGCTCCAGAACAGCACGAGACCCCATTTGGGGAATAGGTGCTTGATTGTTGCACCTTTCCTGGCAGCAGCTGGAGGATGCTCTCCCCTTATAAACTTGGGGTGGACTGACCAATGACCTTTTGCACACACACGAAATATTTTAAAACTGTATTTATTGCTTTATTCTAATTTTAGAAGTAATATATATTTATTGGGAAAAAATCCACTAAAAGCCAGAAAATGTCTAGAGAAAAGGAAAGTTGTCCCACGGCCTTGCCACACAGAGATAACTACCATTGACATTGCTGTTGATCCTAGAATTTCTTCTTTGCGTGTATGGACACATATTTTAAGGAGATGCAGGGCTGTGCTGCGCCCCCGACTTCAGCAGAGCACTGGAATGTCTGTCCATGGCAAATATGAAAATGGCATTTATGATAACTGTGGGGTGTGACTTCATTTAAATAGTCCAGAAGAAGCCCCATTAATAATCAACTTTCTGCTCTGCTTTAGACCTAGGAGTCACTTTTTATTCATAAAGTTTTGGGAAGGCCATATCTATTTTATTTTTGGCCGTGAACCTCACTAACAAGTTGCATTTTGACCACCAGGAGGGGGAAGACAGAGCAGGCAGGGGGAAGGCAAAGTTGAGTTTTTACGGAGAGCATGGTGATACGTGCTCTTCAGAAGAGAGGATGACAGCTCGAACTCTAGAAATGACAAATGGAATGAGGACAAAAACGTCAGGATTTGCTCCTCATATTCAGGGTGACTATAAATCCCTGTTTACTGGAACAATCCCACTTCACTCTGTGGTCCTTGAATTAATAATAGTGTCTCCTTTCACAATGAAAAAAATCTCACTTTGGACAATAAATTATTCAGTCATCCTGCTCATATTCCATCTATTTGCTGATGCTCTTATGATTGGAAAATTAATTCAACTCACCCTGTTTCACAGACTATCAGCTCATTGAGGGGAAAGGTCCATCCATACCCTATTCATCTTTGAATTTCCCATTAGCACCTGTTAGCCCAGGACTTTGCTCCTAAAATATGCCGAGTAGATGTCGGTTAAAGGGGGGAAAAGATGGAAACAGTGGGATGTGCAGTGGGTCTAGGGCTTCCCAATTGTGTTCATCTGAGGTTTTCCATGAAAAAAGGTTTCCACGGTCTAACAAGTTGGGAAATGCTACGACTCTTTTATCTCCCTTGGGGACTTGTCATACATTAGCAGAATTAAGAAAAAAACAGTCTGGCCTTTTGTCCTTAGGTTTTAAATCTACCTGAAGTAGGCTTTTGTTATGGTGTGAGGTGGGGGCTCCACCAGGGCCTGCTGACACGAGGTCTAGCCTTCTTCTGCCTCCGGTGTTGGAAGGCCCCGGGTTTTCCGTCCTCCCACTGCTGCAGGTGACAGGCACTGGGCTGAGGGAGTTCCAGGAAGGACACCAACCCTTCCTTCATTACTCATCCTTCCACCCCGGCAACTCAGGTGGGACCGAAGCAGAATCATCCACTACTCTGGGGGAGACTTGCTAGCTGTGTCCTCCAAACGGAAGATCCAGCTTCTGGACGTCATACAAGTGAAGGAGGTCCCCATCACACTCCGAGGCCATGCCAGGAGCGTCCACGCCCTCTTCCTGTGTGAGGAGGACAACTTTCTTCTGAGCGGGAGTTATGACCTGAGCATCAGGTGAGCAGTCCCCAGCACCCCCAGGCCTGAAGGCGGCTCATGGAAGAAGCATGCATGCTCTTACCTTTTCATATTTATGCAAAAGTTATCCTAAATGGTACTGACTTCTAGAACAACCCACCTTTTTTTTTGGCAAGATAAAAACCAAGAATTTGTATATTGTTTAAACTTTGAATGAGATAAATTTATAACAATTTTCTAGCTGAAGACTGAATCAGAAAGTGTCTTCTGTTTAGCATTCTTAGATGAAGGCATAACTGATATTTCTTTTGATAGATTCCTTCAAGGGAAAGCAGTTTTTTTGTGAGTAGAAATATAGTATAGAAGCAAAGTAGTGTTTAAAAATGTATATATACATATATTTTAAAACAATATAATAAACACCCATGTGCTCATTACTCAGGCCAAGAAACAGATCATCCCCAGTCCCCAAACCCCACTGTGTGCCTTTCTTTTACTGCTTCTTTTTCCCTCCCAGCCCGAGGTAAGGGCATCCTAAATTCATGCTAATTATTCCCTTGTGTTTCTTTATAGATTTGCTGCTTATTTATGTATCTCCAAACACATTAACTACTTTTGTCCATTTTTTGTACATAACATAAGTGGAATTGTATTTTAAAACTTCATCTCTACTTGATTCTTGCACTGAACTATGATTTTGAGATTCATCCGTATGATGTAGGTAGCAATAATTAATTTTCACAGAGACACAGTATTTGATTGGATGAATACATCATAACTCATTAATTCTTCTGTTGATGGAGGTGTGCATTGTTCATAGTTCTTTATTCTTTCAAAGATGTTCTTGGATGGGCTCCTGGGACCCACGTGCATCAGTTTTCTATTGTTTATTGAGGTATAATTGACATATAACGTATTCGTTTTAGGTGGACAATATAGTGATTTCATATATGCATATATTGCATAATGATTACCACAGCTTACTTTAGTTTTGTCCATCACTACATATAGTTTTACAATTTTTTTCTTGTGACGAGAACTTTCAAGATCTACTCTCTTAGCAACTTTCAAATATACGACACAGTATTGTTAACTATAGTTCATGAGTGTTTTTTTTAAATTGTAGTTGACTTACAATGTTATGTTAGTTTCAGGTGTACAACATAATGATTAGTATTTTTATAGTTTCTACTCCATTTAAAGTCGTTATGGGGGGAAGGTATTGCTCAGTGGCAAAGGGCATGCCTAATATGCACAAGGTCCTGAGTTCAATTCCCAGTACCTCCATTAAGAATAAATAAATAAATTAAAAAGCTAATTACTCCCCCGCAATATAAAGTTGTTACAAAACATTGGCTATGTTCCCTGTGCTACACATCAACACATGAATGAATAGAGAGATGTGGTATGTGTGTGTGTGTGTGTGTATAGATGTATAATATTACTCAGCTATAAAAAGAATGGAATTTTACTATTTAAGATCCATCTGGAGAAGGGAGAGTTTTTCCATAAATGGTATGTAGATAACTGGATATCCAAATACAGAGAGGAAAAAGAAAAATAAATGGGGCCCCTACCTCATTTGATAACAAAATCAGTTTCAGGTAGATTTAAGGCCTAAAGATGAATGGCAAAACTATTTTTTTTTAATTTTAAAGAACACATTCCTGAGTAATTTCTTTATGACTTTAAGGTAAGAAAGGGTTTACTAAACATGTCAAATCAACAAGGTCTTCTACATTTAGGTTAAAGATTTCTGTTCATCAAAAGATACCATAGATGAGTCTTAAATGGAAGAATACATTTGCAGCACAAAGATAAAGAATTAGTTATCTAGGAAACTCGAAAACTCGTATGAATTAATAAGAAAAGGATAAATAAGTCAACAGATACATAGACCAAACAAAAAACAAGGAAATGAAAACTGAACAGGAATTTCATAGGAGAGGAAGCGCAAATTGTTCCAGAACATGTTGTGGTGACACTTCTTACCCTGAGTAATGCCCCTTGTCTGGCGGCACCGCAGTTTGTTTATTCTTACATCTGCTGAAGGACATCTTAGTTGCTTCTAAGTTTTAGCAGTAAAGCTACTATAAACATCCGTTTGCAGGGTTTTTTTCTAGTTTTGTGGGAAATCACCAACTGTCCTCCCACGTGGCTGTAGTACCATTTTGCTTTCCCACCTCCATTAAAAAAAAACACTAACAATAAATAAACAAATAGGCCTAATGACCCCCCCACCAAAAAGAGGAGACTTCTTCCCGCGGGGGCGGGCCTGTGCACCTGAGGGTGTTCAGCAGCATCCTCGGACCCTACGTGCTCCATGCCAGTGGCACCTCCCCCCTGACTTGTGCCCACCAGAAATGTTGCCAGACATTGTCAGAGGTCCCCCGGGCGTGGAAATCACCCCGGCTGACAGTCACCGCATTCGTGTATTTACTCCTGCACAAAAACCCTGTGAGGTGACTGCTATTATTATCATTTCCATTTTATCAGTGAGGAAATGAAGCGTACCTGGAAATGAAGCAACTTGCCCAAAGTCACACCTACTAGGTGCTGCAACCGGGAATCAGATCCAGGCCTTGGACTCATGAAACTGCCGCCTTCCAGCCACCTGCTGATCTAAAGGAGCCCTAGACAGGATGGTCCTCAGAGAGTCTCAAAAGCTTTTTTTTTTTTTTTTTGCTTGATTCCTGCAGGTACTGGGATCTGAAAAGTGGGGCTTGCATATGAATCTTCAGTGGCCACCAGGGCACCATCACGTGCATGGATGTGTATAAGACCAGGCTTGTGTCTGGAGCAAAAGATTGCCAGGTCAAAGGTGAGAAAGAAATGGCTCACAGCTTCTAAGAAGCTCCCCCAAGTCCGTGGGTTGCCAGAGGACTTGCTTTGCCCATTTCTAGTTCTTTCCTCTTTGTTTGTTTGTTTTTTGGTGGGGAGGTAATTGAGTTTATTTTTAAACTTTTTAATGGAGGGACTGGACTGGGGATTGAGCCCAGGACCTTGTTCATGCTAAGCACACGCTCTACCGCTTGAGCTATACCCTCCTCTTGCTTTGCTCATGTCTATAGGCCGTCCTTCATCCTGCCACCTACCCATCCATGTATCCAGTGATCCACTCACTTATTGGCTATTTGCTGAACACTAGATGCCGTGGTAGGTGGTAAGGGAGGAAAATGAACATGATACGGCTCTTTTGACATGGCCTTTAATCTCCTCCAGAGGCTCCTGGTCTCTTAATGGAGACAGATAAGTGAATATATAAGGGGGGACAGTAACATGTGATAGTACAATAGTAACATGTAAGAAATCCCAGCCCCACCCCCAGAGCCTCCATGAGGAAACATAGCCCTGATGACACCTTGCCTTTAGCCTTGTGAGGTCGTGCTGAACTTCTGTGAGCTAATGCATCTGCTGTTTTCAGCCCCTAAGTGGGTGGCAATCTGTTACAGCAGCAAATAGAACGCTAACACGTTGAGTGTGGGATTCCCAGGCAGAGGCAAGTGCATCAACGTGGAGGTTATCCATTATAATAAGACGTGGAAGCCCAGGTGTGGATGAGATTTCCTCTGCAACGTAGGAGGGAAGAGCGAAGAGAAGGGAAGCCAGGGCCCCGGAAGCCACTGCATGTTAGGAGCAGGTGGAAGGAGGTGGTGGGAAAGGGACTGTGGGTGGCGTCACAGGTGCCAACGCTCAGACCCACCTGGGAGCCTCAATCCTGACCCCTTCTCCCTCCTCAACTGACCGACAGTCTCCTTGCCGTGACTGCCTTAAGGAGTGCGACAGGAAGGATGCAGGATGAGGGTCTGAAGATGGAAGGGCGGACAGGGCCTCCGACCCAGCTGAGTGAGTCTTGGATGGGGGGCACCAGCAGGGCCAGAACTGGGACGGGGGAGTCAGGCCCTCACTTCTGGTGCAGAATTTAAGGGGACACCAAAACACTCAGTAACCAAGACACATATTTTAATGCAGTATTTGAAAAGTCAAAATCAACATGCAAAATACATGATGAAAAAAATAACCCGAGGACCTCTCACTTCACCCTAATCCTGGCCCAGATCCCAGCCTGCCTGCTTCCCCTGGGCTCCCCCTACCTGCCAGGGTTCCTGAAACAGAACAAAAACAGAGACAGTGAATTCTTTAAAACAGGGCGCCTTCCCAGTGGATCTTTTAATTCATCTTCAATTTTCCCATTTCTAGTTTGATAAAAGGGGCAGCATGTATGTAAAAACTTAGTGCAGAAAAGCGTGCTAACGTAGTTAGGGTTCATGGTTAAGAGCATGGCCTCCAGACCCAGTTTCCCTGCGTTTGAATCTGGCTCGATCTGCTTACCGCCTGTGTGGTCTAGAGCGGGTTCCTCAACCTCTCTGTGCCTCGGTTTCCTCACCTGTCCGGTGAGGACTAATAACAGCACTGGCTCATGGAGGAGGTTTGCTGCACGTCAGGCGCTTGCAATGGCGCCCAGTCCACCGTCAGCGCGGGGTGAGGATCGGCTGTGGTTGCTCAGTATTCAGTCCGCGCTTACACATTCCGCTGCCTACAGAAGCAGAAGGGACTCTGGGGGCTGACAGAGCCGACATCAGTGTCCTCACCCCTGAATTCGGTGCCCACTCTCAGTGTCTTCCTTCAAGCTCGGTTCTCCCACCCCCCCGTCGACCCGCACATCCGCCCAGCGCTCGCAGTCCGGGAGGCAGTGCTCCAGCCCCGTCTACGGAGAAGCAGCAGTGAACCTGCCCCCGTGATGACAATCTCTCGGTAGTAAAATTCCAGAGTCAGAATCAGAAATACTTAAATGTGTAAGAGCAGAGACAGCTTTCTTCTCTTTGGGGGCCAGAAGGTGGGGGTCAGGAGAGTAGCATCTGGAGGGATGATGACACCACAGATATGCTACGATTGTCCTGAAGTTTGAGCGTTTTCCAGGCTTGAGGAGGAGGCCCAGTGGAGATGAGCTGTCCAGCTCTCAGACCCTGAGGCTAAGTTTCAGGGTCAGAGCCAAGGTCTGTGCCCAGCTGGCTCTCCCAGGGAGTGTGACTGGGGGCCCTGTGTTGCAGGAACGCAGACTAGGGGTGAGCCTGTGGCCTGTGCTGGGCCAGGTGAAGCCTTCTGGGATCTGACCTCCAGGGCTAGGCTGGTCTGAGCTTCTGTGATGGGGTGTGGACCCCCACCATCACCCTCTCCATGCACCTGTCCCCCCCACCTTCCTCTCTCTCCCCCCCGCCCTTCCAGAGTGGGATATCGAGACAGGGAGGTGCCTGAAGACCTTTAAACACAAAGACCCCATCCTGGCCACCAGGATCAATGACACATACATTGTGAGCAGCTGTGAGAGAGGCGTGGTCAAGGTGTGGCACACCATCACCGCCCAGCTGGTCAAGGTGAGAGGGCGGGCGGGGCATGGGGTGGGGGCACCAGGAGTGAGGGACGGGAGGACACTGATCAACTTCCTCCAGGTAGCGCCCCAGACCACCCTAGAGCAGCTGAGTACAGTCGCCAAAAGGGTGGTCCGGGGAAGGGGAAGTCTCCCTGCCCCCCAGGTAGGGGCCATTCTGAGACTGGACAAAGCCACAACTGTCCTCCTCCTTACTCTCTCATGAGAACATTGACTGCCTCAAAATTATTAAATGTTCACACCCCAAAACTGTTCTTGCGGGATTTGAAACCCCCTGGCCCTAGCCGGTGGTGGTGAGACATCGCTTGTGCCAGGAACTCAGTGTCACAGCGAGCTGGTCTGACTGGTGGCTTTTTCCCACTGGTGATGTTGTCGCTGCAGTCTGACCGGCAGCTGCAGGCACCGGGATGCCCCAGGGGCCTCTGGGTCCTGCTGAGGAATGAGGGATGGAATCCTGTCCCCTTCCCTGTCTGGCAGCAGAGGAAGGGAAACTTTAACACTCTCTGGCACTCCGGGAAGACGGGGCCTGCCCCGCCACAGACCCGCCGGGAGCAGCTCTCTCCCTGATCACATTCCTGCTCAACTGGGGGAGAAATCTCTGCATGCAGGAGGCACGGGCCCTACTGGCCTTCTTAGAGCAAAATTCAGGTCGGCTCAGGTACACACCGAGTGGGTGGTCGTCACGGATCGGTGGAGTGTGGCTCTGGGACTCATCTGAAGACGCCCCCAGTCTGCGCTGAAGGCGGGCTGAAAACAGGGGCATGCTTTCTTGCAGACTCTCAACGGCCATGACGGAGCCGTGAAGTGTCTGTTCTTTGACCAGTGACATCTCCTCTCGGGCAGCGCCGACGGCCTGGTCATGGCCTGGAGCATGGTGGGGAAGTACGAGTGATGCCTCATGGCCTTCAAGCATCCCAAGTAGGTGCCAAGGAAGCCCTGGCTGAAGTCCTGAGCCCTCCTTTTCCCTCAGAGCCTAGACGGTGCCCTCTGGCCAGTCGGTCCCTGTGCTGGCCTTCTGTCCCTCGGCTCTGACCCACTCCTGCTTTCCTCCTCTTATACCTGTTACCCAGCTTGGCCGCCCCCTCTCCTGCCCTCACTTGTTTCTCTTAAGAAATCATAATACTCGGTGTGGATTTTGAGAAGTTACTGAAGTTTTATGCTTATGGAACACGTGATAAATGTGTATGTATTAGATATCAAATGTATGAATATTGGTAGTACTGTCCCAAATGATGCCAGTTCCAGTCAACTTAAAATTCTTGGAACTGGTCTTTAGCCCAGGAGGTTTGTGTTCACAAAAGCTTAAACTTGTCCAAGTGCCAGAAGTTTAAAAGCCACTTACGGGCTTAGAGAAGGAGCTCCCTTAAAACCCGTGAGCTAGATTCCATTCCAGGACAGCAAATGGATTCCATTTCACTCTTCCAGTCCTGGTTTAGGGGTGGTGGCTACGTGGAGACAATTGAGAAGTAGGCTGAGGTCACAGCTAAACTTATTTAGCAAAGGCACTGTGGTCCGTTAGTGGTTGTGCAATGGTCGTGGGTTTGCAGCTGCTCAAAGCCACTGCTGTTCAGCGTGAGCAATGCTTCTTCCCCTGAGTGCAGGCTAAGGAATCCCAGGGAACTAACCGCGGTCCTAATTGATTGAAGGAGTAAATAGGTCTTCCAGAAGGATCTCTCAGGGGATAGTTATTTGGTGCAACATGACCCCAGATTCTCTTGCAGCCTCCCAGGAACCTCTTGAACAGGCAGGCTGGCCCTGTGGGTGGGGGAAGGGAACATGCGTGCACGTGTGTATGCTGTCTGGGGTGCATGACTGCCTTGCTGACAGGTGGCTGTCAGGAAGGGCCAGTGTTCAGTGATTTATCCACCCTCCAGGTGAGTATTGGTAAGCCTCTTAGCATGTCACCTGGATTCTCAAACCTTGACCTCAAGGAGGACTCCCCTGAATATTGTGACTGTACATTTCCCAGACCTTCCAGGCATGATTCGGTAGGACTTAGTAAAGCTCCTGAAAAATAAATCCTTCCCGGCAAACTCAGCAGTCTGTTCTCCATTTCATCAATCCGTGATCCTCCCTCTCCACCTCAGCTACGAGACCGTTTTAGACCATTTCCACTTCCATCGAATGACAGCCCCAACACACCATTCACATTGGTTCTTGATACCTTGTGCAGTTACAGCAAATCTGGAGGACACGGTCCACGATCTCAGCGGCAGGGCCTCCTCTCCCACCATCTGAAGTAGTGCTGTGTATGTGTAAACGCTCAATGAATATTTCTAATTGATGGACAATGAGGACTAACTTGACAGATTGCCTTTCTGGAGAGGTCTAATGAGTGGACTAAAACCCCTTTTTTGGCTATGAAACAGGTGAAAAAACAGATATATTTGCTCTTGGTCCTTCATGAAAGAAGGACCAGAGAAAGTGGGCTCTTTCCTGTCCTCTTGGGCCAACATTTTTTTCTTCATCCAAAATTAAGCTTCTGCATACAGTTTGGGAGAGAATGGATAAGAGGAATGAAATTAGAGGGTGCAAAGCAGGGCTGACAAAAATGATGCTGCTTAGAAAAGCTTCTGGACTCTGTAGTGACTTTTTTTAAACCTTTATTCCTTAATGTCTTTCCACGGCTAGTATTGTAATAATGTGTATGCATTCATAATTGTTGTATCTCCTTGATAAATTCATCCTTTTACATTATTTAATGTTCTTTTTTGTCTCTATTAACAATTCTGTAAAAGTCTATTTTGTGTGATGTTAATATAGCGATCCAGTCTCTTTTGGTATCAAGTATCTTTTTCCATTCTTTTACCTTCAACATATTTGTGTCTTTGAATCTAAAGGGAGCCTCCCATAGACAGCATATAGTTGGATCGTGTTCTTGATCCTTTCTTCCATGTCTGCCTTTTAATTGAAGAGTTTAATCCCTTTACATTAAGTGTAAAATGGACTTACTCTACCATTTTGCTTTTTGTTTTCTATAGTCTTATGTATTTGTTTTGTTTTGTTTTGTTTCTCAAGTCTTCTGTTAAAATAGATGATTTAAAGTCTTTGTCTAGAATTTCCAACCATTGGGCTTCATTGGTGGCCGGCACTGTGACCAAACTGTAGGCAAAAGAACTGCAGAATAGGGAGAGAGAGTACGGCTGTGTGTTGAGGGTTGATGGTTCCCACCCAGAATTAAAAAATGATGACACACATCGTTTCCATCGTTTCATGACCCCTGCCTCCCCACCATACACAAAACGCCCCAATGACAGACAAACGCAAGCAGTTTACCAGAAGGTGGGTACTGCCCGTTGCTCTGTTCCCTTCCAGGGAGGTGCTCCACGTGGCCCTTCTCTTCCTCCGGGTCATCAGTGCCTGTGCAGACGGCAAGATCCGCATTTACAATTTCCTAAATGGGAACTGCCTGAAGGTGATGAAGGCCAATGGCAGAGGTGATCCTGTGCTGTCCTTCTTTATTCAGGGCAACAGGTGGGTGGTCGGTGTGGTGGTCAGAGCCCTGAGCCGCTCTGTTTGGATGAGTTTTTCCCTCCTCTGGGACTCTGGCCCCGGATTTGTCAGCAGCAGGAGAGGCTGGCAGTGCTCCCCTCCAGCTTTGGCTGCAGTGGAGTAATAGGCTGACTCTATGAGTTGGGGACTCATTCATGGGACTTCGCACAAAACTCAGCAATCGGGGATCACGTTACTCTTCCTTTGCTCGGGTGTCTGATCAAATCACGTGATGGGTGCAGTTCGGTGTTGCTACGGGGACCGTGGTTCTGCAAACCTGCAACCCCTGCTGCTCCCTGGCCGCGTGTTCAGCCTGAGAGCTGCACCGGCTGTCTCCTGGTCTCACTTCCATTGCAGAGACTTACAGGACGGTGGGGGGTGGCACTGGCAGGCGGCCAATGTCCCGGGGGCAGAACTGAGTTTACAGAAACCAGAACCGTGACTACACGACTTGTACATAGTACTCTGTGTGTTATATGCTTCACTTCACATATGATATTACGTGAAAATACCCAACTATACTGATCTTTTACATTCTCCCACAGGCTCGCTTGAGGCATCACCTAATCACTTCCAACCACATTGCCTTCCTTTTAATGAAACTTTATTTGTACTTTTTACCATCTTAAAGGACGAGGTGCTAGTAACAAGGCTCAGTAAATTAATTCTTTTCAGATACGAACTAATTTGAAAAAAGCCATTTAAAAAAGGTCCCCTCTGACCTTTTCTCGTTTGTGACATCCAAAGAGAGACTTCAGCTTGAGTGAAAATAAGTCTGGAAGAGATTTCTAATTGGAATGATTCCCTGAATTCCATTCCAGCCTTTCCAAAAACAAGTCACTTTTACAGAGTTTACGCTGCCAGAGAGTCTTAACATTGCAACCTTTTGGAGCAGAAAGGAACCCGCACGTAGCATTTCCATGTCTTGCTTATGGTTGAAAGCGGTGCTTTATGGGTGCCAGGAGCCCCAGGACCCAGTGGGTGGGTGGGAAGCGATGTTGGGGGCCCCGGGTTAGGAACTCTTTTTCCCTACAGCAGCCTGACAGTGGGGATTAGGGAAGATGGAAATCCTCCTGCTTTACAAAGTGCAGGCATTCTGTCTGAATGCAGAGCACACACAGAGACCTTGGAGTGACGGAGTGAAGGAGCGTGCCGGCAGGCAGTGAGGGCTTGAGGCCTCCCCATTACAGACTTCTCCACATTCCTCAGGGCAGAGACGCGGCGTGTGGCTGCTGTGCTTAAAAAAAAGGAGTGAATTTCAAGACATCTGTGTGCAGAGTAGCTAAGCCTTCTGCCTCAGGCACCCCAGGTACTTGGTGCCCACTCCAGGAACAGAAATTCATTTAAAAATATTTTAACCCAAGAAGCAAAATAATCAGAATGTATGTGCCTTGCTCACATTTAATTTTTAAGGAAAACAGCTACAGAGCTAACGACCCCCTGCTGCACGGCCGGCTGCCTCTCTCCTCTCTAGACCCTCCAGCGACCTGCACCGCCCTGTCTGTGGCACTGATCCCTCGGCCTCAGGACTGGGCACGACAGTAGTCCAAGTGCTATCTGGAAGCTGGGAAGTGGCGGCCTCCCAATCTTGTTGCTTTGGTTCCAGGATGGTGATCAACACGGAGAGCAATGTTCTCATGTTCCAGTTCGAGAATATAAAGTGGCAGTACCCCCTGGAACGGGCCAAACAGAAGACCAGGGACAAAGAGGAAGACAGGGAAGAAAACGGCCTCACAGAAGTTCTCTCCAAGTCCAGCACTCAGATCTACAGCCCCAGGGACTCTCTATCCAGCAAACAAGTAGCCCAGGAGTCCCTGTTAAGCAAACCTCACAAGTCCTGCATCTCTCTGAAGGCATCCAGGTCACCTACAGGTAAGAGAACAAAATCCCGGGCAGCCTGAGTGGTGCCCAGTGGAGCAGGTGAGGACGTGCCAGGACCAGTTTCTCTGCGGGATATCTTGGCTAATGGATTCTTGCTGATATAAATCCCAACCTTTAGGGAAGGTGAGAGCCATTCTCTCCCATCTAACAATTTGTTAGCTGGCTCCAGGGAATCTGATTTTCCAAGGACCAAGTTTTCCAACTTATTAGAGTCTTCCTACGGTAGACAAGACTAGCGCACAATACTTGCCATCAAAACAAAAGCCAAACAATCAACATCCTCCCCCCATGCCCCGAATCCAAATATACAGTGCATAATCATTTGCTTAGGACAGAGACAAGATATGCTATACTGCAGAAAAGTGTTCTCTGTAGAATGTATTCTCTCTAGACCTCCGATCGATAGCGTGCGTACCTGGAAAATACTGGATCAACAGATTGCCTCCAAGACTGTCACACCGGAAGTGGTTAGGACAGAGGTTGGAGAGTTTTAAATAATGCTTAGAGCTTGATAATCAGTAGGAAAGGTGAGTGGTGGTGGCAGGGGGTGGGGGAGGTCAGGAGGTGATCTAGACACATCTTAGGCTCCAGGTGACTACCGACTTTCATGGGATGACACGGTAACAAAGAGATCGTTCGAGTGAAAATCAGTTGAATGATCAGCTACACCCCGTTTATTCATACCTAATTGGATTATGCAATTACGACAGCTTCCCCCCACCCCGATCGTCATTCAGCACCATTAACGGAAGCAGCTCTGAGTCAAGGAAAGCCAAAGCCACCCCGAAGAGACGGCAGGAAGAGAATGAGTCCCAGGGACGCAAACGGCAGGGGTGGCCAGCGGGAGCAAGAGACTTCGGAAGCAAAACCCCTCCCCGGAGGTAAGAACGGTGAGGCTCCATTCATAACCAGTGCGGTGAGATCCAGCCTCTCTCTCTGTCTCTGCTCAGCCTGGTTTTTCAGCAGGTCCACCAGTAAGTCTGCTTATCTTTGATTCAGCGTGAATAAAATGCCCAGCTTCTCCCAAGAGTGACTGGTTTCCCTTAACTGTCCCATTACTACCTTCAGGCCACGCAGAGTGAGAGCCTTTCTGAGACGAGCTTCGAGCTGCTGGCTCTCCGGGCGCGTCCTCACTTCTGGGACCCTTGTGTCATCAGCCTGAGCCAGGAGTGCAGCAGCTGGAGAGAAGAGGCAGCCAGGCTGACTTCAGAGGGCGCTGCAGGGGATTCATGAGGGAGGAGCTAGGCTGGGGGGCAGTGCTATGCAAATGAGATGGGGAGGTGACAGAGAGAGGTGGGGAAGGGGCTTTTAAGAAGAGTCACTGGACACCATGAATGGGATGTCCCTTTGTTGGTTCTGAGCGGCTTTGGCAAAGATTTAAAATGCCTTTCAAATATTTTTGGCTGATAAGTAGTGTTTCTTTGAATCAAACTCACCGCAGAGACTAGTTTTGAGGCAACGGTAAGACAATTGAGTTTTATGAGGTCTATACTAAAGCCAGCATCCTTGTACATACCTGTGTCCGTACCTGTACAGGTGTAAACCTTGCAGGGTAAAGTCCTAGGAGTGGCTTTGCTGGGCCAGAGGATAATTGCATTTACAATCTGGAAAGATGTTGCCATGTTGTCCTTAAAAACCGCCTTGTCAACTCACTCTCCCACCACCAATGCTTGCACACTCCCACTGCCCCGAAGCCAACATGGGGTGATATCCATCAATTTGCACTTGCTCACATGACATGTAAAAACGGTACTTGCCTTTCTTTAAGGTTGATCACTAACAAGCTAAATGTCCATCCGTGGGCAATAACTAAGTAGATGATGACGAATCTGTACCATGGAGTATCACATGACAGCGAAAAATGGATGAGGAAGTGCATACGTTGGAAAGAGATCCACAATATATCACTATACGAAAAAAAGACAAGTTAATGAACAATGAGCACATCACAATTCCTTTTAATAGAAGGAGAAGAACTGCGTTTTGTCCACAGAATCATTTATTCTGGAATTCAAAGGAGAACGGGGACTATGTTAACATCTTAATTCCATTTAGTTTTATATGTTTTAATAAACTTATTTAATTAACAAAGTTAAGACCAGAACAACATTTGAAGTTTCATCCCATCTTAGTATGCCCATACACAGATATCTGGGGATAAAATCTATTTGGTCAAGGAGAATTATACACTGTTATAACAGTATAAAAGCAACACACCATTGTGTTTTCTTTTCTGGTTACAGATTGGTGTCTAGGGTGCAGACTGTACTCGCTAGGACAGACAAGACAAGATGACTTCTGCTTTTCATGACTCAGTCTTTCCTTTTGTAATACGGGGATCATGTTTCCAGTGTGTCTGTGGGGTACTGCAAGGATTGAAAGGCCCGAGTGAGAGGCATAGATTTGCTCACCTTTGAAGACATCCTTGCTAACCAAAGGTTCTGGCACCTTGGGGGTCCTGACCCTAAGGTAGTATGCCAGAGTGAATCTCTTGTCCTGGTCAGTGGCTTTTGGAGCAGCAGCTATTGTTCAAAACATTTTGGGAAGACCTGTTCAGGAACTGTCTTTTGGGCATGTGATCCTTTCCATTTTCCAGGGGTGACACATTATCTGAAGGCAGTTTTGATTTTGAGAAACATCCAAAGATCATTTGGAGTCCACTTTGATTAAGAAGGTGGAGATCAAGATTTACAATATGACTTTTATTTAGAAATCTGTTACTAAAAATTTATAAGGCCTATGAAAGAGGGGTGAAGATCATTCCCTCAGGGAAGTTTTAAGAATGGGTGGATTACATATGTTCCTTCCAAAATGTGCATACCTAGAGGTTAATACACACCAGTACACAAATACTAGTGTATTTGTTTAAAACTTATGTTAAATCTGTTACAATTTCTGGTCTCATGGAGAATTTTTGGTCACACGATGACAGTGTGTCCGCTGGGCAATAAAGACCTTAGTCTGAGGAGCAGTTAGAAGGAATTTAAATTTCATGCATAAGTACTTAAGTTTCTCATGAAACACTGTTTCTTTCCTTTTTTTTTTTTAGAAAAACCAGATGATGTGGAGAAAGTACCAAAAAAAGGACAAGTAAGAACTTCTGCAGATTTGATCAACCGCTCAAAGAAAAACTCCTGACATGTCCCTATGTCTCCTGACCAGTTCCTCCTGACAGTGAACGCCCTGAAGAAAGCCCATAATTCCGGGGAGTTTGCCTATCCCTGTAAGCCCCAAGCCCAGGTCACTGATGCCTGGGGACCTTCAATTTCATACCCTAGGAAGGTCCTGAGTTTTAAGGGAAAATCAGTCCAATGTGAAGTTGATCGGCTGAGATTCAGCAACCCTTCCATAGATGTGAAACAAACCAGCATTCCCCTCGAAATCCAGAAGCTTCAGCCCAACCTGAAGAATTCTCTGCACAGTCCCAGAGTGCAATCCACCCTACCCCAGCCCGTGCTCATCCACCCTAGGCTCGCTGGCAGCGTACAGGGTGAAGACGGGGCGACCAGTTCAGTTGATGGGATGGTGCACAGCTTCAGCCCCTTAACTAGCTCGCAGGTCATCAAACCAAACCGCATGCTGGCCCCGCCGGTGGGCACGGCGGCCCAGGCTGCTGAGAAAGACGGGCCTCACTTCTGCAAGGCCCTGGACCCCTTCTGGGTGAACACCCAGTTCATGCTGTGGACTGTGAAGGAGCAGAAGGAGTATGGGGAGGCCATGGTGAAGGAGTATCAGGCCAGAAAGCCTGCTGGAGTGGTCAACCCAGAAAAGGCCAGCAAAGCTGCCTGGATCCGGAAGATCGAAGGCCTGCCCATAGACAATTTCATGAAGCAAGGAAAAACCACAGCCCCTGAACTTGGACAAAACATATTTATCTGAACCAGCCTTGGGAGGTTACAATATCTTACAATAAATAGAAAACCAAGTGGATTATTGGTGTTTGGCCCCCTTTTTGGGTTTATTTGTCATTTCTCTCTCCCTCTCTTTTTTCTTTTTTGACTGTTCCCTAGCAATTAATGTGGGGACTCAATTATTTTCCTACAAGCCAAAGAACTGATATTTTCAAAGTAAGAAAACAGAGGGAGGCTGGGTGAGATCAGCATCTGTATTCCCACTGAAAACCACCCAGCGAAACACAGGGAGGCCACTTTCACTGGTGGGGATGGGGAAGGGGTTTTTGGAAATTAAATACCACTCATCATTACCAGTTTAGTGTTATCATTTCTTCCAGAAAATGAACTGGATTATATTCAGAAAAATGGGCTGAATTTCCCTGGTATTTTTGTATGGAAGCCTAATGAAGGTCAGTGAGTTCAATTAAGAATCTGAGAGAAGCCCTCAAATTGCATCTTTCCTCTCCAGGGCTAACGCCTATGGAAGAGAATTAAGTACCTTCGCCCTCTCTACATTCATATCGAGTGTGTCGAGGTTGCTACTTAAACCTGCAGAGGCTGGTGTCAGGTACCAGGCAGGTAGTTTAGAGAGTGCAGCCCAGCACAGGGGCTGTGGCCCACTGGAGAGCTCAAGCCCGTCCAAAGAGGGCAGCTCCTACTCAGCAGCTCAGAATGGCCACAGGATGGAAACAATCCAACCAGATTGCAGGACGAAACCAACAAAAACCCAACCCCACAAAACCCCACAACCCGCACACTGGGTGGGCCACCAAAACCCCGGCATAGGCAGAGTAGATACACACATATGGTCTCTGCGTTTCACCACTGTTTGTCAGGCTTTCTCTCCTTTGAGATTTTTTTCTCCATTATTAGGATGTCAGGTTTAAAGCAGCACTGGCAAATCGCCATGTAAAAACTGTGATTTGAATGGAAAGAACCTCCTCAATTCAGGAAACACGTTATTCCACGAGCCTTCTGATGGCAGTCTGCCCATAGGCGGGGCAAATAGCATCTTGTTATAATCACAGTTTCAAAGATGACACAGAGTCTCTGAATTTCAGGTCCTTCACAGGGCAAGATCACATCATTAGTGGCTAAACTTAAAACAGTAATAAGAATAACATCCTCTATTTAGCAGGACTTACCCTGTAAGGGTACCGTTAGCATCCCCACCTTACCACTGAGGTAGGGAAGGACGCACAGAGAGGTAGGTTAGCTAGCTAGATAACTGGTAAGTGGAGGAGCCGGGACAAACCCAGGGGCTCAGACTCCAGGGCCTACTCTCTCAGCCTCTCCCTCCGTACTGTCTCCTGGGGTCTATATTCCTCCCATAAGAATACCCTCCCTGTTTAGAGTCCTCCTGCCTTGTTCTTCGTAATAACTGTTTACCCCTTCGCAGGAGAGTATCTTTTTTTCTTCAATTGTTTCTAAAATTTAAGGTACAAAAGAAATACTGTAGGCAGTACACATTGTCGTAAAATATTCAAACAAAATGAAAACTATGGAACAGTCACAACCCTGCCCCCCATCTCCACCCTGAGGACGTCCACGCCGGGGAGGACACCTCGTAGGTAGTACCAACATCTCCACCTGAAAAACTAAGAAGCTTTGCCCCTAAAGCTGCACCAGTTTCCTTTCCCAGCTGGTTTTTTCTCTCCTGCTTGGACCGGCCCCCCGGCCCCGGCCCCGGCCCCGGCCCCGGCCCCGGCCCCGGCCCCGGCCCCGGCCCCGGCCCAAGTCGCCCCGCCCACGCTCTAGCCCCGCCCTCAATAGCCCCGCCCACACACGCTCCCCGCCCCCTCAGGCCCGGAAGCGGAAGTGGGGCTGGCGGAAGCTGGTATTCCGGCTCCTTCTGGCCTGTGGAGAGCTGTCCGCGTCTGTTGGGATCCCCGCCCGGCGGCTGCGCCTGTGGCGCTGACGTGGCTCCCGGAAGTGGCGCTGTCGCGAGGCCGCCATGTTGCAGCAGGTGAGGAGCTGTGGGCGCCGGGAGAGGGCGGCGGCGGCGGCGGGTGGGCCCGAGGAGGAGCGGGGTGAGCGGCGGGCGGGACGGCCGGCGCTGGTGTCCGGGGAGTGCGGCCTAGGCTGCGCTGAGGAGGGCCAGCGCGGGTGTGAGGTCCGCGGGGTCGCTCTGTGTGTCCCCACCGCTCGTGAGCCGGCGAGGGGCAGGCAGTCGCCGCCCTGGACGTGGGTTACGGGACCCGCCGGGCCTGGCGTCCAGGTTTATGCCGTCAAAGCAGGTGGTTAAGGGTCGGTCCCTTCCCATGCTCACATCTGTTCCTCAGAGTTAATTACAGCCCTCACGTCTACGACCCCAGACTAGTGAGAAGAAGAATCTCTTCCTATTTAAAAAAGCACTGTTTATCGTGCACTTTAACTTGGGTTATCATAGCTGTTTTTTCTGAGGGATTTCTGTGGCCCAGCCGCTGGCCCAGGCCCTGCGGAAGGGCTGTGTAAACAATGCAGTTTCCTGCCCGGGTTTGGAGTGTTAATGCTTGTCCAGGGATTGAGTGGGGAGATGAAATAAGTTACAGAGATAAAGATATTTCAGATAACAACAGCATAGACGGTGATGTGATAGCAAGTATCTGAGAATGGAACAGCCTAGCGATTTGCGGTCAGGAAGGACCACTCTGGGGAGGTGACGTGAGTGGAGAAAATACAGTGATGGTCTGAACCTGCAGGAGGCTGGAGAAAAACACAGCCATACTGACCGTTCCTTCTTAAGTTTGTGACCACGCACCTCAAGGGAGCCCGGGGGGCCTCCCGGCAGTCATTATGGCGTTTCCGTAGTCCCCTAGGCTACTCTCCAAGTCTTCTCCCTCAGACCGTCAGCATTTCTTATCTTCTCTCAGCTCAGAGCCTTGTGGCTTGTTTCCCAGAGAAAACGGAAGCTGTCTTAGAACTTTCACACCACCTGCCTGTACAGCTTTGCCCACAACCTACCGCAGGCGCTGCCTTTGCCTTACAGGTTGCCCTGTCTGTGCTCCAGCCTTAGGCTGGGCCCTCTGCTTGTGCACTGGTTTCCCTTTTACCTGCTCGGGACAGAAACTTTGGGATCTTCCTCGACTCCTTTCCTCTGAGCCCTCCGTCCACCCGTCAGCAGATCCTGTTGGTTCTGCCTCAGCATGTGTTCGGAATCGGGCTGCTTTTCACCACCTGCCCTGCATCCACCCTCGACCAGACCATTACTTCTTGGCTCCATCATTAGATTCACCCCCTGGCCAGCCTCCCAGCTGTGTGCCTTTGTCTTTCCCTCTTTCCCCTCTTTGCTCTCAGAGTCTTAATGCAGTAGCCAGAATTTTCCTTCTAACATGAGTCAGAATGTGTCAGTCCTATGCTCAGGACACCCTGGTGGTCCCCCCTCCCCTCACTCAGTTTTTCTGATGTTCTTAATAGCAGTACCTGGAACTTACACATCCACAGCCAGACTCCTGATTTCGCCCCACAGTTGTGCTCACCACCTTTCCATCTATTGGATGCAACTCCAGGAGTGCAGAGCTAGTTGTCTTTTTTTCTTGTTTTTGGCTGTACCACTTAAACTAGTGCACATCGCGGGCACTCAGTATTTATTCAATAAATGAGACGAAGCCGGTCTTCCAAAGAGCAGGGTAAGAGAAAAGAGTGTTGCAGACAGAGTGCAGAAGGACCTGATAGGGCACAAGTGGGGCGTGTTTAAGGCACTGAAGAGAAGGCCAGCCTAGGGGCTTAGCTGTTGTATAGGTTTCCTATTGTAGCAAATTACCGTAAACCTAGTGGCTTAATACAAATTTATTATCTAAAAGTTCTGGTGGTCAGAAGCCCAAAATGAGTCTTAAGGGACTAAAATCATGGTGTAGGCTGAGCTGGAAGCTCTCAGGGAGAATCTGTCCTTGAGTTTATCCAGCTCCCAGAGGCTGCCTATCTTCCTTGGCTCACAGACACTCTCTCCTCTTCAAACCTGGCAGCATAACATCTTCAGTTTCTCTCTGACCTCAGCTTTCCTTGTGTCATCGTCTCTAACCTGACTCTCCTGTGTTCCGGACCACGGTGATTGCCTTATTGGTGCCACCTGGATAATCCAGGAGATTTCCCCAGCCCAATATCCTTAATTTAGTCACTTCTACAAAATTCTTCTTGCCAAGTAAATGTTCATATTCACAGGTTCTGGGGATTAGAACCTGGGCTTCTTTGGCAGGGGTGAGGAGGCCCTATTCAGCCTACCACAGTTAACAGAGAGGGAGTGGCCTGAGACAAGGAGTTAGAGCTGGGCAGGGGCCAGATGGTGATTTGTCATCATATGAAGTCTGTTTTCAGTCAAAGTGCTGTGGGTTTTAAGTGGGAGAATGATAATGATCTAATGGGAAAATGTCACCCTGGTTACTGGATGGCAAGGCCTCAGCATGTTCTTCTGTGGCATCATGTGGTGCATCCCAGCCTTGGCTGCACGTGAGCATTATATGGGGAGCTGAGTCAGGGTCATGAAAAAGTTCTCAAACTGATGGTGTGATGGTTGCACAATTCTGTGACTATACCAAAAATCATTGAATTATACACTTTAAATAAGTGAGTTGAATGCACCTGCTCTTTGGGAAAGACTTGAATATCCAGAAAAGCGGAAATAGAGGGAAAAGTGACAGAACAAGCCTCTGAGGAGGTGGGTAAAGAGGGGATTCCAAGCACCAGTAGCTGGCTTAGCCTTGGATAAAAGGACACAGATTTGTGAGCAGGGGTCGGAAAAAGGATGCAGTTAGATGATTTTGTGAAAGAACCCAGAGCCTTTGAATTTATCCCGACAGCCTCAGCTTTCTCTGCCCTGGGAGAGCGCTACTGAGAGTGGTGGGGTGAGTTTGTAGGGCATCAGCCGCTGATGATGGTTCCTACACGAACTGGCAACATCTTGTGAGGGATGGAGGCGGCAGGTGCCTGGACTGCTGTGGAGGGTTTGGCCAGGTGTTTGGGGTCGGGATAGGGGAACTGCCTTGGGCCCTTTCCAGCCTTCCAGGTGGCCATGGCCATGGCCATGTCTTAACTGTTGTCTTCCATTTTGACTAGCGTGCCGCCTTGTGTGTAGTAGGCCTGCAAGGACTGAACTTAATTTTGCTTCATGGCTGTTTACTTCCCTGTTAGGACAGTAACGATGACACTGAAGATGTTGCATTGTTTGATGCGGAAGAGGAGACAACTAACAGACCGAAAAAATCCAAAATCAGATATGAGGCTAAGTTACAAGAGTTGTGTTGTCTCGGGCTGTTCTGCCTGTTGACTGGTGCCAGCAGCGGGTTCCCTTCCAGGCAGAGTGGTTGTGACGCGCTGGCGAATGTTGTGTATTACAGTTTGATCTTAAAGATGACATTTCACTTTCTCTCTGGGAATAACTGGTATAGAGAATTTTACTCAGTACTGAGTTTTCAAGTTTGCAAATACAGTTATTTGAACACCAGTGTTTTTGATTCTGGCTGTTGTTTACCAAGAACGCACCATTTCTTTACGAGTTTCTGTAGATACATGACCTTCTGATTTATTGTACATATTTCAGAATTGCATCTTTTGTATCAACTAATATGAAAACATCATGCCAAACATACTTCTCTTCCAAACTTTGTTCTCTCTAAAGAAATTCACTTAATGAAATCAAATTCTGCCAGAACCTTGGAAGCATTATGTTAGGTGAGAGATGCCAGTCACAAAAGACCATGTATTATGTGATGTCACTTATGTGAAATGTCCAGGATAGATAAATCTACAGAGACAAAAAGTACATTGGTGGGTGCCCAGGGCTGGAGGTTGGTGGGATTGGGGTACATGGGGAGTGACTGCTCATGGGTTTAGGGTTTCTTTTTAGGGTCATGAAAAAGTTCTAAAACTGATGGTGTGATGGTTGCATAATTCTGCGACTGTACCAAAATCACTGAATTATACACTTTAAATAGTTGAGTTGTATGGCACGTGGATTACATCTCTATGAAGTTGTTAATAAAACAACCTGATGGTTATTTTGTCTTAGTGCCTGAAGTGATTTCTGAGGGCCTGGAAATTCTTCGGGCATGATTTTTAGACAGGTAAAAATAAGTCTATCCTAAGAGTATAATTTCCTTATTTCTCCAAGCTTGGTAAAGATTCTTGTTATGCATTTTGGGAAGATTTATAATCAATGAGGTATTAAAGTCGTGTTTACATAGTGTGTTTTCTGTGACAACAGAAACACAGGGTCTAGTCAAATAATGGGACTTAATGAGAAAAGAGACAGGCGGTTTGCTTCTTCCTCAAGTCATCTTTTATTTTGACAAGACTGCATGGTTCTGTTACAGCTGAAACATTGTCATATACATCTGCAGTACCTGTCGTAAAATGTAATTGCATTTCTTTTGTTATGTTTTGGTTTTCAGACACCCAGTGGCATCATTTTTCCATTTATTCTTTCGAGTCAGTGCAATTATAGTCTATCTTCTCTGTGAATTGTTCAGCAGCAGCTTTATTGCCTGTATGGTGACAATTATCTTGTTGTTGTCATGTGACTTTTGGGCAGTCAAGGTAGGTTTGTTTTTATTTTTAAAATCCTATTTAATATGATGAGATTGAATGACATAAACAATTAAAAAAAGACACTGAGCATTTTGTATTGATGTTAAATTTATCTTTTTGTTACTTAAGGCCTCATCTGTGTCAAAATGCTGGTTAGATCAGATCATATAGAGGTTATTGCACTACTGACTTGTGTGCTTTACATTAGCCTACATCAGCTCTGAAGTTAAACATATAAATAAAATGTGACTGGCAGCTGCAGACCCTGCGTACTGCTTCTAGTCCACATCACTGGTTTTGCTTCAGGGTCACCGTCAGCTGTGCCGGGTCTGGTTTCTGGATGGGACCTCAGGAGAGTTTGTCCACAGATCCTCAAGTGTCCACCACTGCAGAGGCTCCTGTGTGAGCTCTAGGGCGGTGTTCCTCACCCAGGGCCATGTTGGCCCCCAGGCGGTGCTTGTCAATGCCTGAAGATGTTGGTCACGGCTGGGTTGGGGAGCACACTGCAGGCCTCAGAGGGGCTCAGGCCAGGGATGCCGCCGAACGCCTTCAGGTGCGCAGACGCGACAGCCACCTGCATCCGTTATCTGGCCCACAGTGCTGGTAGTGCTGTGGTTGAGAACCCCTGCTGTAGGGCTGGAAAGGCATGTAAGAAGTGGTTTCAGACTCGAAGGCAGTGGTGGGTAGAGGGAGGAAGGGAGGGATGGATAGGGGTGTGAGTAGGGGGGCATGTGATACAGTGATTATGGCAAAACACTAAGTGCAGACCCTAGGTGGTAGGTATATGGGTATTCACCTGTAAAACTTGGCTTTTCTGTGTGTTTGGAAATTTTCATAGTAAAAAATGGTGGGGGGGGGAATCAAAGGCAAAAAAAAAAAAAGACAACACCTGGTTTTGGAATATCAGAGACATGATTATTGATTCAAAAACCCGGTAAAATGTTACCAGTCTATTCACGGCCACCAAGCCAGCCGTTTTTAGGTCTGTTGATTCTGACAGATATCAGAAGTGGTTGGCTTGGGGGCTAGTTTACATGAGCCACCAAATGCTGAGAATAAAGATTACGAAGACCTGTTTCTTGTAGGCTTTTCTTTCATACAGTCTTTGGCCTGTATTCCTTTGAATTTCTTCTGTTGCTTTATGCTGTAAAGTGTTTGCTGTAGCCCGGTCACAATTTTGAGAAATGTTTCTTTTTGTTGTTCCTTCCTGTAATTTGTGCTTAGCCAAATAGAACATGGCCTTCAGTTGATTCTTCCTGCTAATTTCTAAACTGTTGTAATTAAATCCTTGTAGGTTTAGGGTTTTAAAAAATGTGGCCAGAAAGCATATTTTCTGATAACCCGTAAAGAAATATAAACAAGAAGAGCTTAAAAAAGTCACCCTTTTATCTGTGGCACAATTACTTGTAGAAGTGCAAACAGTTGAGATGAAATTAAGAGGTCAAGAGTGGGGACGGTATTAAATGGACTTGGGAAGGGGTATGTGGGCTTCTGAATCTAGTTAAAACACAGATGTGTCATAAGTAAATCTCAGTGCAGTTGTCAAAAGAGGAGAGATAATTGTTTTAAAAATAAAAGAGAAATTAAAAGATACAAAATTATTTAAAAAAAAAAGAACTTTAATGTTATGACCTATATGGGGCTTTTGTTTTGTTCTCTACTCTGGCAAATAGAGTAAAAAAGGTTAAGTAAAGTTTTAAAAATTTTATTGGTAACTATTAGTAAAATTTAAAACAAGGCTGTGTGTCTTCCACAACACTGGAGAAGGTAGGAGCAACTGAAACGTAGCTCATGCAGCAAGAGACGGGAAAACGGCAAGCGTCAAGGAAGCTGAAATGTCATAGGCCATGTGCAGGGTGAGGGGAGCAGTGGCCCATTAGCTATAACAATAAATGTAATTTGATTAAACTCTCTTTTTAAAGATAAGAGTTCTAACATTGAGTCAGAAGTCAAAAGTCCAGCCAAAAAGATCTAACTAAAACTGTGACATTTAAAAAGCCAAACACTTGGAGAAGATGGAGGAACACTGTTGTGGTGGAAGTCTTAAGAGACGACTGTCCTCAGCACATCGAAGCGACAAAAAATGGTTAAGTTCTGAAGAATCTGAGTGAAATAGCCAAGTCACTTTCATGGCAGTTTTTGAAACCTTTTGTGTAGAGTTGTGATACTTTCTTGTTCAGCTCCTATGGGGCACTTATAAAAGCTGATTAAATACCACTGTGAAGAAACTGCAAATAAACTGTCTGAAGCAGCTGCGTGTTCTAACCCAGTGCAGCAGAACTGGAAACCAATGAAAAGTGGTTGTCACAACTGCCTGCTAAATATCTTGTCTCAAAGAGGAAACAAAAACTGAATATAGATTATTTACAGCTTAATGATAATGATCATCTACTTTCAAACTTTTGAAGTGTGTCTAAAGCTGAATTCAGAGGAAAAGCAATAGGCCAAAGGCTTTTATTAGAGGTACAGAAATTTTAAAAACAAAAGTAGTAAGCTTGAGAGAAATTAGGAAAATAAGCAATAGTAAAAGCAGAAAGTAAATAATTGGAAAATGGGAGAACGGAGGAGTTTGAAAATAAAGAGCTGTCATTTGAAAATGCCTCTGAGATAGGCCCTGACTGCTCTCAGTCTTGGCCTGCTCTTCTCTTTTACTTAGCCTTCAAATGTTAACGTTTCCACAAAGTCAGGTTTGGTCTTTAAGTTTCCTCCTCTTCTTCTCCTGTATTCCTTTCATTACATTAGGAAAGCTCTCGAAGTAATTTGTTTCGTCAGTGAGAGAGAGCTTGGTGCATTTCCATTGCTGAATGAAGGCCAGTGCCTGTAACCACATACCATAGACTGGGTGGCCCACACACAGTAGGAGTTTATTTTCCGAGTGCTGGAGGCTGGAAATCCAGGATCAGAGTGCCCGCGTGCTCGGCTTCTGGTGAGGGACCTCCTCTGGGTCCAGACTGCTGATCTCCCCTTCCTTCCTCACCCCGCTGAGAGCAGAGAGGCGGAAAGTCTAGTGAGGGCACTAGTCCCATCAGCAGAGGCTCCACCCTCATGAGCTCATCTAGTCCCGGTCACCTCCCAGAGGGCCACCTCCTGACACCATCACCTGGTGAGGGGGTGGGGGCAGAGTTTTGACATGTGAATTTGGGGGACACAAACACTGAGTTTGTATCAACTGTTTTTAGAGATACATAGTTATAAAATATATGTCGCTATGGTGAGGACATAGAGGAAAAAGTAGGTCCCAGAAGAACAAGGGGTTTGGGAACACATTAGGGAACCGGAGAAAGGATGAGTTCATGAGGGAACAGAGGGCGATGTTCATGGATCTGCTTACCCATCACCTCCACCCCTGCCGGGTCTGCCATTGCATTTGATTTAATCTTTTGTCCAGGCCTGTTGTGTAGTGGTTGTTAACTGAGTATTATGGAGGTAAAGCTGATGATTTCTTTATTTGTGAAATGTTACACTAAGATAGGATATTATGGTAGCTCTTTAAATAACGTTTTTAAAATGTGTGTGTATATGTTAATCTTTACCAGAATGTCACAGGTAGACTAATGGTTGGCCTGCGCTGGTGGAATCACATTGATGAAGATGGAAAAAGCCATTGGGTGTTTGAGTCCAGGAAGGTAAACTGCCTCTGTTTTTCTCTTTGAGTGTCATTTAATAAATTATGTATAGATTTCATTCGAATATTTAAGGGTGAGTTACTGAAATACTTCAGATGTAATCTACACACGAAGAGCTGTGCCAAGTCACTGGGCAGGGCAGCACTAAACCAGAGGGCCTTCTGAAACTTTCTGTCTCGTTCAGACTGGAAACAAGCCATGTGCAGGAAAGAACCCTCTGAGAGGCTTTTGGCTCACAGTTTGTGCTAAGATGCCCCCAGGGGCTGCTGAGAAAGGCGCTCTTTCCATGAGCCGCCTCAGCCTGGTATTGCCTTCCCTGGTGTAACTGCTTTCGGGAGCTCGTCTGCCCTTGCCCCCGTGGTCCTCCTCCATTTGTGGGCAGGAGAAGGAGAAGGTTTGCAACTGGAGAGAAGATCTGAGCTGAGCAGAGCAGTCTGTTCTTCAGGCGGTTCCCTCAGAAGTCCCAGGGGACCGCAGTCTGTTTTGGGCTAGCCTGTTTATCAGCAGTGGAGATCAGTTGGGAGGCAGAGGACAGAATTCTTGGAGACGGCACCAGCTAAATTGCTTGCCTTCTGCTTGGAAGGGCCTTGACAAGGACTTCTCTGAAAGCAGTGTTGTGCTCAGTGAGTCAGTAGTCCTGATAAAATCTACCTTGGAAACGATTCACGGCCCTTTTAAATTCCTGGGTATTGCTGAAACATTGTGGTCGTGTCCAGAATCCCTCGATTCCATTTCCTCTTCTGGACCCTGACTTGACCTTTTAGTCTCCAGGATGACTGTAGCCTTGATTTCCTGGATCCTTACCAAAGAAGGTATCCTTCCGAGCTTCCTTGTGAATGAACAGTAGAAGTGCGAGGAGGAATGACTAGAAGCCTGTCCGAGCTGACCCTGATTGTCTTGGGTGATGAGAAACTGTCCATTTTGCCCTGAAAATGGAATGTTCTTGTGTTAGAGCGAAGTATATTAAGACCAGTTCCAAAGGTTACAGTCGTGGTAGGTCTGCTGTTTTGTTTGAGGTGGGTTGGGGGCAGGGGTTCTGACTTAGGACTTGGGTTGTCTGTTACTTTGTTTGAATCTGAGGGTAAGGTGTTTTTCATTAAAAATGTTAAACTCTTTGCTGATGAATATCACAAGACATTGGTTATTAAATTCATGTTCTTTTGTAGGCCTCCTCTCAAGAGAGTAAAACTGTTTCAGAGGCTGAGTCAAGAATCTTCTGGTTGGGACTCATTGCCTGTCCAGTGCTGTGGGTGGTATTTGCCTTCAGTGCCCTCTTCTCCTTCAGAGTGAAGTGGCTGGTGAGTGTCAGTGTGGAGTGGTCAGTAATTCTCACAGGTGGCTGATGGCGTGGTTGGTAGTCAGCACCTGCCCATCTGTGTTGACATCAGGGACCCATCTTGAATAGGCAGCTTCATTGTGTATCTCCCAAGTTCGGTTTCCCATCTCTGCTTTTCTCCAAGTGCCCAGAGCAGCGTTCTGTGCAAGACTCCATTTCACCAGCTCTCCTGGTGCCTAGCGGAGTTTTGATTTAGCCCGTCTTGTTCAGTGATTCCTACATTCATCACCTGATCTTGTCGGATGGGGATGTTGCGTGTCCTCCAGACGTTTGGCTTAGCTTGGAACTAACAGTGGTCTTTTCTGAGGATAGCGGTTGGTAACCTGTTCAGTTGTCCATTACAGCAGCTGTTTTATGAGCGCTCACAACCTCTCTGGTTCAGGAGCCTGCAAAGGGCTTGTCTGGAAGGTTCTGACTTGGGATCTCTCGTAGTTGTGGTCAGACAGCGATGGCATGATGGGGCTGGTGAGGCATCTAGTCTTTGAGGTCCCATGGCCTCCCACGTGGTCTTCCCACATGGCTTGCTGGGACCTTCTCATGGCCCGGTGGCCTCACGGCAGTGAGACTGCTTACTTGGAAGGCCCCGGCTCCCGCTGGGAGTGTTTCAGCTCAGAAGCTGAATTACCTTTTACACTTGCGCTAGTTTTCTAGGACTGCCACAGCTGAGTGTCACAGGCTGGTGGCTTCAGCAGCAGAAGCTAATTTCCCCCCAACTCTGGAGGCCTCTCTCTGCGGCTTGTAGATGGCTTCACACGGTCCTCCTGCTACCTGTCTGTCCTGACCTCCTCTGCCTGTAAGGACACCGGTCACACTGGATTAGGGTCCACCCCAGCCATCTCATTTTACCTTAATTACCTCTTTAAAGACCCTGACTCCAAATACAGTCACATTCTGGGGTACTGGGGGATATATAGAGAGATACACGTATAAATAAATAAATTAGGGGAGGACAGAGTCAGCCTGTAACAGACATCTAGCCTCAGAAGTCACATCACTTTTCTGTTTTGCACATTCAAGGGAATGGAAAATATGCTCCCCAGCCTGAGTGGGTAGGAAGGTTCCAGAAGAGCGTGTGGAGCAGGAGATACAGCTGTTGCCATCTTTGGAAAGTATAATGTGTCACTTGACCCGACTATGTGTCTTGTTCTTTTAATAGCTGAGTTTATCTGACTTAATGCTTATAGATACCAGGTATATTTTGGCCTTAATTGTGTTTTTTCCTTATTTGTAATATTGTCTGTTTTGCTGTATAGCTTCTCTCTTCGTTTGTGAGTGTGCCTATGTATGTAGTTTCCCTTTTGAGATTGGAAGCTTTATTGTCTATTTTTAGTTTTTCTAGCGGTTACCTTTCTCACGTGCCCTCGGTCACGAGTGGGACACGTGTTTAGTGTCTGTTGATCTGCTGCAAAGGATGTAGAGTTCCCACCCCTGTGCCTCCCCCGCCTTGTCCTCCCTGCTTCCAGCCCTGGGTTCTTGGTGGTGGTGGTCTTATTTTAGTTATTTTAAGTAATACGTTTAATCCTGTTTATTGACTCAGAGACTCTGTTTAGGAGGGGAAACGTTTCCTTTTGAAGTGGTATTTGTTGCTGGTTGTTCAGTCTTTGGTCTGTTTTTAACCATACTGGCTCAGTGGTCTTGTTGCAGCTTCTCCTTTTACCTCTTGGTTGGCTGGATTTCATCAGTGGGGATTTTTTTTTCCCAAAAAACCTGTGGGTGTTATTTCTTTTGGTTCTGTCATGTTCAAGAATCTGAGCCGTTGACTTTATTCTTGAATTCACTTTTTTCTTTCTTTCTGAATAAGTTTTTTATATTTGGGTAAGTTTTTTATTCTTTCTTCATTCTTGAAAAAATTCTTTATTCTTGAATAAAGAACTATTCTTGGCTCAGTTAATATTCTTGGGTCACAGCTGCTTCCTCTCAGCATTCAGAAGACGTTGCTTCATCATTTTCTTATATTGAATATTGCAGAGAAATCTGAGGCCAGGCTTATGAACCCCCATGTAACTGAGTGAGGCATTTTTCTCCTTGGACAAAGAATTTCTGATGTCATTCTAGAAATTATAAAATAGCATATGTAACCAGGTTGTCCTCATGTTTGTCTTTCCATAGTGCTTTTTCCGGACACTGTGCCCACTAATGACCGGCACAGATTCTGCTCTGAATTGGGAAAATTATCTTCTGTTAAGTCTTTACATTTATTTGCATTCTGTTTTTTTTGTTGTCTTTAATTCTGAGGTACCAGTTACCTCTGTGTTGGGTCCTTTTTATCTGTTCTCACCCACTATCTTAATTGCTTTTATCTCTCATCTCTTTCTGTTCTGTTTATTCCCTCAGAATATCTTTTTAGGAGTCTGCCCCTTGCCAGAGCTGTCCTGGCTGCTGTGGACAGGACTAGGGGCTCGAGAAACAAGGTAACAGCTCTGAGAGCCCCGAGTCCTGGTGGAGCAGGGTGTGGGCAGGCAGACAGGGAGGGAGCGGCTGGGAGGAAGGTGACACGGTGACAGAGTGGAGTGGGCAGTGGGGCGGGGTGCTGCTTTAGGCTGGGGGTCAGCAGGGGCTTTTCTGCACTTCCTTAGCTCTGCCAGCACCATTTTTAGCTCCTGGTGCCTTGTCTCACCTTCACTGTCTCTGAATTCTTACCTTTAGTTCTCCCGCAGGGAGAAGTCTTCCCGGGGTGCTCTGACTTAGGAGGACTGGGTTTCTTCCACAGCAGCCTTCGCCTGCCTTTGGCGGGCTGTGTCCCTTTCTGCTTTGGTTGTGGGTTTGTGTAGCTGCTTTTCCCTCGTCTCTCCGTCTCGCGTGGGCTCGCAGGGGCAGCTCCGCCCAGACCGTTCGTGTGCTGCTTTCATGGGGGTGAACTCCCCTCGACGGCCTTCCCTGTCATCTGAGACCCCTGGGCTCGGCATGCGTGGCAGATGGGTGGCCTGGGGTGCAGGTGTGGGGAGGGACGTGGCCACCTTGGCCGGCCCGGCGCGGAGGTTTGCCTTCTCGCGCGCGGACTGGAGGTCTTGTGTCCCGGTCATTCTGTTCTGGTTGCCACGCCTCCTGCTTCAGACCATCCAGGAGGCCCTGGAGTCTTCGCCTCCGGCTGGGGGTCGGCCCGGGCTTTCTCTTGTGCTGTTTCCACTTCCTAAAGCGGAGCAGGGACGGGCGTGTGAAAGGTGGGTTTAACGCTCTGGGCTGGGAAGGGGGTGCCTCCAGCTTCCCTGCCTCTGTTCTCTGAGGAGGCGGGCTTGACGGCTGTCGGTCCTCCTGCCTGTCGGAGCAGCTGTTTGCTCTAGAACAGGGCTGGGCAGACTGGCCTCAGGCCAGGTCTGGCCCAACACCCGAGTTTTTGTGAATTTGTACTGGAACCCAGCCTTGTCTGTTTGTTTACGCACTGCCGGTGGCCGCTTTGGGACCAGAAGGACAGAGTGGAGTATTTACAACAGAGACCACATGGCCTGCAAAGCCTAAAATGTTTACCATCTGGCCCTTTCCAGAAAGACTTTGTCAACCCTTGTTCCAGAATACTTAACCATGGGGTCTCCTCGTGTTGTTCTCATTAGCTTTTCTTTCATAGTATTTAAATAGTAGCCTTGAGTTTCTTATTCTCAATCCTTAGTGGTCTTCGTGGGGCCACCTATAGGATCATGGCCACGGGGAGGAAACAGCTCTGCCCAAGTGCATCTCCCCCTGCTGCTCCCTCCCCCTCCACCCCTTCCACTCCCCTCTGTCCCCACCCCCTCCCTCCAGTCACGGAAGGCAAGCACCTGTTGGTTGCTGCCTTGAGGCACTGGTTGGCTTTCTCAGAAGCCAGTCGTCACACACACACGTTAGCAGAGTGCAGAATTCACTTTTGCCTGCTCTCAGTGTGTTGAACTTGATCTGTCTTGACCATTCTTTTGGAGTTCTTTTTTTTTTCCCCCATTCTTTTGGATTTCTTAAGGGAATAATTAACATTTGAGCCCCTTCTGAGTCTCATTTACTTTTTTTTATATCTTTACTCACAGATCCATGGACAATATTAGAATGAGAATGGCCCCCCCACTGCACCCCTGGGGCTGCTGGGGGCTGGCACGTAGCATCCGTGTTAGCAGACACTTGTTGGGTGGTGCTGAGCATGTATTGGGTGGGTCTGTTCTGGGAGGGAGGGGGTCTCAACAGCCACAAACCTCACTTCACAAGGCTGCCTTCCCATTCTCTTTCCCACCTCAGCCTGCCGTGTCTCCCTTGTGGCGGAGGGGACAGTCAGTCTGTTGGGCCGTAACTGCTGGTTGTTCCCTTCTCCAGGCAGTGGTCATCATGGGTGTGGTGCTGCAAGGTGCCAACCTGTATGGCTACATCAGATGCAAAGTGGGCAGCAGAAAGAATTTAACCAGCATGGCTACATCGTACCTTGGAAAGCAGTTTTTAAGACAAGTAAGTGTTTTCTGGACGTGAGGGTTATTTTGCTGTGGTCAGTGACTAATGCAGTGATGATTTCTAACTCTTATATAGAGTTTAATTTTTGTGAATTACTTAAAAAAGGTTTTTAAAGGGTTGTATTTATTTAAGTATGAGATGATGATACCAGTTATTTTAATTTCTCTTTGGTGGCTTTTAGGATATTCCAGAAATGTATTGTCAGTGTCCTGAAATTATTTTAAAACCAGAGAGATAAATGTTCATTTTGATAACTTATCTTTTTAAAATTATGTTAAGTTCAGTTGCTTTCCATTACTTCTGGTGGCTCTAAATGAACAGGTTTGAAGAATGGATATTGTATAGTTTCCAGGTTTATAGTAAGAACAAATTAGAAACATAGTAAGATTGTGTATCATTAAAGGTTGTTTTGAGGTACTCAGGTTTTTTTTTTTTTGAGAACATACAGATTTTACTATAGTTTCTCAATATGAAGATTTAAGTCAGAGTTTTCAGTGGGATAAGTAGTGCTCATAGGTAGTTACTGGTATAAGTGACACCTCATGTTTGTGTTCGTGTAGTAGGTTGGGCAGGGGAAGTTCTAGGGGACAGTGATGGGTTCTCAACCTTGGACATGCATCAGAGTCACCTGGAGGGCTAAACCACAGATTGCGGGGCCCCACCTCCAGAGTTTCTTATTTGGTTAATCTGGAGCCGGGTCCCATAATTTGGTGTTTCACAGGTTCCCAGGTGACACTGGTGCTGCTGCTCCAAGGATTATATTTGTAATTAAAGCCCTGAGAAGTGAGGGAACTTCTCAGGCAAATACAGCTGCCAAGTGTACAAGGCTCAGGCTCAGGCCAGCTCTCCTCTATTGAAATTCATTGTCTTCTCCTCTCTGCTGCACGGTTTCTCTTGTATGAGAAAGTAGGGAAGATGAGTGTTCTTGTGAGGACTGGCCACCTTATGGTAGTTGTCAAGTGTGTGCTTAATAGGTTTTCCCTTAGGATTTCCAGTGTCTCTGAAGCAGGCAGGGACATTGCATACAGATGAAACTGAACCTGGAGTGTGACATAAACTGGCCAGGGTCAGTAGCCTTACTGTGGCCCCTGGTGGTGCTCTGCTCAAGTGAGACTGACTTGCTTGATGTCTGGGTGGGCCCATGGCTTTATTTCCCCAGCATGACCATAGATTTTAACATCAAGATGCCAGGTCATGTAGCAGCTGGCTCTGTGTGCAAATACGGAATGTTTTCCTGGTGCTTTGGATCTGGTGTGTTAAATAGAATAGCTTTCAGCATTAAGAAGGTGTTTGTCTTTTGCAGACCACTGGAGACGATCAGCCCTCCTGAAGAGAGCGACAGCTGGTGTGTTCTTTACACTGGGGACAGCCGACGAGGGTCTTGACTCTGAACCTTTAGACTCAGTATCTCTTGCAAAGAGAAGTGTTGGGTTTGTTTTTCCATTTTAAAATTTACTTAAAAAGGAAAAGTAGTTTTCACATTAAGTTTTTATTTTCTTTCTAGCATTTGGGGCTAAAAGGCATGGTGTGGGTAGAAACATCATCAAAATTTGGGTCAGGGTGCACAGTGTGTGTGCATGCAGTTGTGTGCACGCTGTCGTGTGCAGATGGGATGGAGACCTTTGCATTTTGACCCACAGAACATAGAAGGGTGTTGTGAGTCTATCTCACAGCTCTTAATGTGTTTACATAGTATTTCTGTAGATTATTTTCAGAAGAAAATTGTACTTCCATGGTAAGAGCATTTTGGCTTATGTGTAAGTTAGAAATAATTGTTAATTTTACACTTAATATCTACTTCATGATGGAACTTCTTCTCCTAGGCGTTCACAGACACCTAAAAACCAAACATGGGCTAGATTTTGTTTATTTGTAACAAGTCATACTTAAGGCCCAGTTAATATAAATAGAGTTTTCATAGCTTATGTTTAAGGGGTACCTCGGGGTTGCTGCTATTCTATTTATTTTTAGGGGGAGCAGCCAGACTGCTCTGGAGCTTCCCAGGAGCTCTTTACTGGTCCTTGGCCTGATGAAATCCGGCTTTTGCCACTAAAAGAGTGTTATTCTTATGTCATAGTGAGAAAAAGCATTTAAATACCTGGCATTATAAATGCCTAAAAGACATTTTATTTTATGGAACTATTTTTTTCTTGCTAAAATGGGGATATTGTAAATCATGCATTTGTATTAATGGTATTTCTTAAAACAAAGCAATATATGTAGCAATCTGTAAATTATAGGCATCTGTAAATTCTGTTGTAGGTACTGTAAACTTTTAATCAACAGATTATTTTGTGACTGTATTTATACATTGTTAAAAAAATTTTGAAGATGTTTTGTTTAATTGAATAAGTGTCTAGTGGAGTGATAGCTTTGAAGGTGCATAACTTTATATTTGTATAAAACTACTGTTTATAAAGCATTCTGACACCCATTCTCTCTTTTGATCCTCACGACCAACCCATTGTGTGCGATGTCCTTTTATAGGTGATGAAACGGGACTTCAGGTTATTGAGCGAACTGCCCAAGGAAACACAGATC